>NC_141154.1:16472656-16823906 GCF_053477565.2 Lygodium microphyllum | reverse complement strand
TATGCAGATTACCAATTGCCATTCCTCAAAGGATGCTTGGGATGCACTCATGAAGAATTATGGTAATGTCACACATGCAAGGAAGATATAGCTGAAACAGCAGTCCAACAACATGTCTAGGAATGGCATGAGCATTCAAGCATACACTACGAAAATAAAGACCATAGCTAACCAATTGGTTACTATTGGATCTCATGTTTCAGAGGATGATATGATTGCAATGACATTGAATGGGTTAGGCAAGGAGTATAAGGCATTTGATACATCCATTTTAAGGAGAACAAAAACCCCTGATTGAAATGCTTGCATTGCTGCTACATGAAGAAGTAAAGTTTGGCTTAAATATAGGTTCAAGCACATCTTAGGGTAGAGACATTGTCTTTTACTCTAGTTAGCGAGCTAGAGGTGGTAGAGCTCGTGGAGCTTTTCGGGGTCAAGGAAACACTCAAAACACACATGGATAACATCAGCAAAATGCTTGCCACTGCTCAAATATGCAAGGATAGCAAGGATTTGGATTCTTTAGAGGTAGGGGGAGATCACCTAAAGGTAGAGGTGGCTAGGCAGTCGCATGAGCAGCCTAACAGAGATAAATACGATCATTATTGCAGAAGATATGGGCATATTGCAAAGGATTCCATAAAAAGCAAGCTGATATGAAGGCAAAAGGTAGACAACATGAACATTATACATCTTCCAGTGGTACTCAGGATGACCAGGGAGATAGGTTGTTTGCAATGCAACATGTATCAAAGAATATGCCTAAGTAAAGCAAAGATGAGAAATGGTACATAGACTCAAGAGCATCCAATCGTATAACTCCTCATGGTGAATGGTTTGATGAGTTACTAGCAAGGTCTCATGGATTTTTATGTATTTGCGATGATACACAGCATGATATTCAGCATATAGGTGTGGTTCTATTGCTCATGCCTAATGGCAAAAAGAAGAACCTACATTACGTACTACATGTACCTTCTATTATCAATAACTTACTATCGGTTGGTGTAATGTTCCCACCACAGCACTTCATATCAAGAAATGAATTTAGGCTTGAGGCATTTTTAAAAATTACTCATCGACCTATCACATGAGTGACCGCACATAATTTTCTTAATATTGAGTCTTGCATTAAATCAATTCTGCAATCCAGCACGAGAATACGCCTCAATGTTCCCAACCAACAAAAAGCAAAGACGCCTTGCAAATAATATTACGATGACTTGATCATAATTTTTCTCGCATTATATTTGATTTAGCATTCCCGATTCCATTTAATGCATCAAAGATCACATTAATTTTGTAACCTCAAGATAAATCACAAAAGCCTTAATCGGTAGACGAAGAATGCGCAAGAACGAACATGATATTGAGTAAGTATCAAAGAGTATGGCATGACATAAACTAGATAAGTCATGAGGTAACTTGGCCAAAAACCACCAAATGAAGTTGTTTTGAAGAAAAAAATACGTTTTTGAAAAAATAGATCAAAATGTATGACTTTTTTATACCTAGAGGGAGAGAAAGTATGAAATAATCATCTGCATGCCACCATCTAATAGGTAGGCAATCAAAATGCATTTTTAATAAAGCTCACTTGGCTCTTGACAAGTAGCCAAAACAACGAGTTGACTGCATGCTCCCCCTCATGCCTATAAATACACCCCCTCTCCTTCACAAAGAAAGCAAGAAGGAAGACCTCCTAATGGCAGAAATTTTTCTCTACTTCTCTTATCCATTGAAGCTTTGAGATTTAAAAAGAAAAATACCCCCCTTCTACCTCATTTTCATTTTTATGTATCCCTTGTTATGCCTTCATCCCATATGACCATACCAACAAGCAAAATGCTAGCAAATTTTTTTTGGACGACCACTAACTCTCCCTGAACTACCACATCAATTTCGCTTGAGATCCATGCTCTACGTGGTCATAGAAATTCAAAATCCCCATTTGAAGCAAGGGAAGCAAGGAATGTGGCTGATGGAGAAAATAACACATTAGGAATTAGCGAAACCCCCGTTTACTACAAACCTGATAGAGATAACATCTCATTGGTTTGGAAAAAATCAATATTTTATAAACTTACCACTATATTTGGCCTTAAAATGATTATAAATGCATTCTAACGAAAATGCATATGAACTGCTCCTTAGAAAAATGACCTAAGAAATATAATAATTAACTATTCACTGAAAAGGCTCTTTCACTTGGAAATTGATTATATGCATGTTATTAAGAAAATATCGTAATTATGGTTTATTTTGTGATATTTATTATTATTATATTAATGGCGCATGTCATCTTAATAATAGAAAAAAGATAGATTGTATTAAGGAATGTAATATTTTATAAATTTTCCTTGAAAGTGACTATCTCTATTTTATTTTGTTAATGATAAATAGATACATGAGTTTTATAATAATTTATAGAAAATCATTTATATAATATCATGAAATCATCAATGCATTAAATCAATAGAGATTTGTATAGAAAAATATATACTAGATGTGCATAAATTAGGTGTGTAGTAATATAATTCGATGTCTAAAAGATGAAAGAAAAATTACACTTATAATTTTTTTATTATATAGAATAAAGTTTTCAAAAAGACAATCAACATTGCACTTATGACATAGCTAAATGAAATTTTTTATTTCTAGATAACATTGAAAGTTTGGCATCGGACATCGTCGATGTGTTTTAGATTGGCAACCATGTTGCCCTTCAGTCTATTAGTAAGGTAATCTATGATTTCCTGAAGCTCGAGCTTGTTGGTGGGGATATGGAACAAGACCGGTTTCCTTGGGTTACGTGAGCTTCCTGCCATCATGCAGAGTGGCATGATGGGCTCCCTTGCTAGTATGCTTGGGGATTTATCAACTTGCCTATATAGCTCTTCCTCATCTAAGAACAGTAGGTCAATGGTTGCCAAGACATGCATCCAATCCCGCTCATCCTCAGGGCAAGGGATGTACTTCGTCAATGACCCATAGGGTTTGCTTGCTTGTGCATCACCTTTTAGCATGGTTGAGATAGCATCAAGGTCGGTTGGGGTAGTCTTCCAGGTATCCATCTCAACCCTTACTGCTTCTATTCTATTCCCCAAGAAGATGAGATTGTTACCCCAATCTTCAATAACTCGAGCATTCCTCATCCAGGGTCGGCCTAGCAGTATGTCGTAGTCCACTCCCTTCATGACAATGAAGTTCATGAAAAACTACACCCCTGCGACCTTCACTAGCCAGTTCTTTAGGACCCCGAATGGTCTGACCTTCATTCTATTGGCCAATGTGACATTGAACCTAGCCGTTTCCATGGGTGGGTTTCCCTAGGCCTGTAGAACTGCGTGGCTCAAGACACTAACACCGGCACCTGTGTCTACGATTCCTTTTCGTGTTACATCCCCCAAGGCTAAGATAGGTAAGACTGCATGCATCTCAGTGCCTTTCCAGAAAGCATTGATGTGCAGTGACCTTGGAATTGAGTGTAGCGTTAGGCTTGGAATCTGTCGATTGCGTCCTGCTCTTGCAAGTCAGCGGTAGTGTGCTCCTCTTTTCCCTCCACCCAGTGCTTTAATTCTTGCCATAAGGAAGGGTGCTGCCAAAGCAGATCTCCTAAGCTCAAGGTTACTAGTGTGGTTACTAAAGTGGTCAGGAGGTTGCTGGGTGGTTGCCTTCCTCCTTGGTCAGCACTCTTTGGCCATATGTCTTGGTTAGCTTGCTGACATGCTTCTTCCTGGTCTTGCCTCTGTGGCATCTCATGTGGTGTGGGTGCGTTCCCCGATTGAAGTCGCGACGGTGAAACGGGTGTACTCACACTAGAGAGGTCTTCAATTTGGTCTTCTAGTATGGGCTCTACGTCCTTAAGGTGTTCCTAGGCATCCTTGACCCACTCCTTGACTTTGGCTATAGCCTCGAGTTGCCGTTTGGGGTGGGGGTATTCCCCTACCTTGGCACTCCCTAGTTATGTTGTCTTAGGAGCTGAGGTCTCTGCCTCTACATCAATGACCCTCTTTCCTGTCACTAGCGTTGTAGCTTCCTCAGTCTTAAGGGTAATCTTTACGTCTGTTCTCTTTCTCCTTCTCCTCCGGCTTTTCTTTCCCATCCAGGTTACTTGGTCCAGGCAATGAGATGCCTGCCTATTTTGTCTATGCTCACGTCATGACATGTAGTGGGATGGGCATATCCTCACTGTCAAAGGTCTCCACACCGAACAGTCCCAAGGGTATTGAGGGCACATTGGTAGAACTAATTGATGGCTTCTGTCTAGGACAGTCAGGAAATATGTGTGTGATTCCACACTCGGTGCATCGAAGGTCAGCTTTGTCCTTGTTTGCATGTTTCCTTTCTGGGCAGCGTGATGAAAT
This sequence comes from Lygodium microphyllum, assembly GCF_053477565.2. Classification (NCBI taxonomy): domain Eukaryota; kingdom Viridiplantae; phylum Streptophyta; class Polypodiopsida; order Schizaeales; family Lygodiaceae; genus Lygodium; species Lygodium microphyllum. The sequence continues at coordinate 16,819,539 of NC_141154.1, read as the reverse complement.
ATGGCCTGGATGACCACAAGTCTAGCATGAGATTGGATCTTGCCTTGGTCCTCCAAAGCCTCTACCTCTTCCTCTACCTAGCGCCATCACCAGTACTGGTTGGTAGTCCATTAGGACTGGATTGCCTTCCTCATCATAGGATATGTATGGGTTCACGTAGGTCTCCTTTTCACTAGGTTCTTCCACATAGTGAACAGGAGTGTCACTCGGTGGATGGGTTACATAGGGCCCTGGTGGTCTGGGTATGCCTGTTGGGTTCATCTCTAGCCTAGGAATGGCCGGTCTTGCATCATTTGGTGCTGGAAGCGCCAACTAGGCTCCCTTGCCAAAGAGGTTAGGTGGCCTGTTGCCTAAGTATGGAGGTTTGTATTGCTGCGCATATGGGAATCTCCTTGGCAGTCTGTAATGTAATGCATCATGACCGAACCTACCACAGTTTGAGCACGGCCTAGATCTAGGATCTTGGCACTCGGTTGGGAGGTGGTTACTGCACAGTGTATACATTGCACATGCGACCACACAGGTTTCCTCATTTGGTCTTGCAATCGTGCAAGCTCCATTCTCACCTCAGCTAGCTCCTGGCCTTGGTCAACACTCTTTCCCTTATCCTGTATGCTAGAGTTCTCTCTCTCTCCTGAAACTATTGACCGCTCTGGAGCTCTCTGACTTGTACTGTCCCGACTAGTGTTCCTCATGCTTCACTTCCTAAGCTAATCGTCCACCCTTATTGCCTCTTCAAATACTCTAGCTAACGCGTCTCGATGTAGAGTGGAGTTACTAGCCAAAGCTTTGTAGAGCTCCTTGCTTCAAATTCCATTTATAAATACGGTAGACACAGCCTTCTTGTTAGGTCACTCATTTGCAGGGATCCTCTTGAAGAGGCTACACACATGAGTGACATAGTCCCTTACGTCTTCCTTTTCCCTCTGACTGACATTCATCAACCAAACGATGAGATTGTCAGAGTACCCTGCCTCAGAGAATCTCTTGATAAAGAGGTCCTTAAGATGGGCAAAGTTCATGTGCTCAGCTGCATCTAGACTAGAGTACCAAATTCTCCCCTTATCACCTAAGCACAGACCGAAAGCTTGAGAGCATTGTGCAAGGTCCGTGAGACCATTTGCTTCGCAAACTTCTTCAAATTGCTTCACAAAGCTATATGGGTCATTACTAGGTTCATTCTTGTCTAGCTGCTTTGCTACAATAGGGATTCTAGATTGCCCCTTGCGTGGCCCCTAATCCCGAGAGTAATGTGATGGCTAAGGCTGTTGTGCTCTGCTCAGCAAACGTATTGTCCATGAGCCGCTTGGCTACGAGTTCACTCAATGATAAGTCAGCCTCTGTTGCTCGTTCTCTCTCTGCATTTGGCCCTGCTTTGGTTGCACCAGCCAAGGCTAGCACACGCCGAGCCTCATATATGTCTACGCCTTGTTGGAGTTTCCTAGCCTTCTCCTCATGGTTATAGGCAATTATGCTCTCTAGCGCCTTTCTAATCACCTTTCTTTCCTCTTCTAGGCTTGCTACCACTTTCTCTACTGGTCTGCCCTGAACTACCGTCCTAGTCAACAAGTCGTACTCATTGACTAACTCCTGCACTAAGACTGGGAATTCTCCCACGTCCAGTCGGTCCTCTCCTTGTCCGGCTCGTGATCTTGACATTGCTCCACTTCCAGCTCCACAAGGTCGTCGATCAATTTGAGTAGCTCCATAGCGTCCGATCCTCTATGTTGTCGCCTTCTAGATCTTCGTGTCCTCTTAAGGTCCTACTAATGGGGCTCTCAGGCACCCAAATATGTTTTGGGATCTTCTCCTAATAGTGGGTTCCTTGATGTTATTATATCTCCTGATGAGTTCCTTGTTATTGAAAGCAGTTGTCAATCTTATTCACAAGTTGTGCTTCGTGCTTTCTAGTGCTCAATGCGAAAACAGGCTTTTTCTTTTCTTGTAGTGCAACTTTGGTGATAAATTCAAAAGTGAGATGCGGATCCAAGAAATGCTCAATGCAAACTCCACTCTTCCCCTCATGTTTGTAGCCTGATATGGCTCTAAGCACAGGTTCTAGCTGATCTAAGGTCTTATTGAAAGCCCATGCTATGTTCTCTATTCTGCTTCAGGATTGGTTGGTTGGTTACCGAAAGTCAAGTCAAGTTCTAAATTCGATCTGCTCAGTGTCTAGCTGTTTGGGGTGAATCCTCGGTTATCCTGTCTTGTCTCTGGCTTCTAAGGGCTAAATTGGGTTTCTAGAAGGGGTTAGAGATGTGAACAGGGTGGCCAGGACTATCAGGCAGGTTCAAAAACCCTCTATTTTAAGTTATGGTGAAGTGGTTCGATTCTTAGAATCGGACCGTCCAATTCTGGGAATCGGATGGGCTGGTCCGATTTTGAGACTCAGACAAGGTGGTCCAATTGTGAAAATCAGACAGGGTGGTCTGATTGTGAAAATCGGACAGTCCAATTTCTACTTTGGTCTGATTTCCCTAGTCGGACAGGGGGGTCCGACTCCTGCAATAGGACGAGTGGTTCGATTGTGGTGCTAGGAACAATGGTCCGATTCTCATACTAGGAAAAGTGGTTCGATCCTTGAGTTGGTCCAATTTTGAGACTAGGACACATGGTCTGATTTTGGCACTCGGTCCAACTGCTGGAATCAGATCGGACAGAATGGTCCGATTCTTACAGTCAGACGGTCCAATTCTCACAGTCGGACGGTCCGACTCCAAAAATCAGGTGGTCTGATTATGGGAATTGGACCCAGACAACTTGGTCCGACTGTGCAGACGACAGCCCGCAGGTTGCGTGCGATGACTCAAGCTCAGCGCCTACTCCATTGAATCATCCAGTGCTTTCCAGATATGTGCAAAATACTAAAAGGAAATGCCAGACATACCTGGAATCACTGTGGTGCTCGAATCGAACGGCACTCCAAGGATCTCCATGCAGCGCTCTCTCTCTCTCTCTCCCTGGATCTCAAGCTCACTCTCTCTCACAAAGCAGAATGTCAAGTGTGGCCTTTCTTGGTTCCCTGGGCCTCTTATTGCCCCATCCCAGCCTGTTGTAACCTTAGAAGCTAATCCCTCACACTCTTCCAACCATAAATTTGAATTTGTGCCCCTATTTCCCTGTTTCCAGCAGTAGAGCAGAACCCTTTTTGTTTTCCTTCTTTTTCCTATCCTAATCTTAACCTAATGCAACAAAAATAAAAAACAGAGATGGAGATGGATGGTCCTACTCTAATATTCAATAACAAATCAAAATACTTACTTGCTCCAAGGATTAAAACCTCCTAAATCTCCTAACTATCTCGAGCACCGGTTCAAGCTGCAAACCCTACTTCTATGCTTGATTGGATGTGCGCGGTGCTCGAGGCTCGATTCCGTTGGTCCTAGCAACAGAACCAAAATGAAGGGGAGCTATGGAGCTCTACCCCGAGACCTACGGACCGCTTATTGATCAAGTGTTTCAAGCCGAGCGGCCATGGCTACCTCTCACATAGCCGACACGTAATGCCTACCTTACGGGTGTGGTGAGCTTACCTTGATGCTTGATCGAGTTCCCTCCTCTCTCTTGCACTTCGGTAGCTCCACGATCCTTGCGGCAAGCTCAAGCAACCTCAAGCCCTCTCTGTCAAGCTCCATCCTCCATAGCCGCGCGAGAAAAGAGAAGAGAAGAGAAGAAGAGAAGATGAAGAGAGAAGATGGGGAGCTTCTTCTCCACGATCCCTCACTCTCACACACTCACTCCCTCAACCCCTCACTCAAGCACAAGCAAGAAGGCAAGAAAGAAAAGAATAAGAATAAGAAGCTTTGGTCACACACAAGAATGATCTTCTCATTCATTTTTAAACTTTATATGCATGCCCTACTTTTTGGGTAGTCATCCCCACTTTTTACATGGCCGGCCATTAGCCTAGGCCCTCTTTTCCTATTTCCCACCGTTCTAACTTATCCCATTCCCAACTAGTGCATACAATTTGCACAGGAGTGAGCCTGGCACTCTTTTACAAGGATTCGAGAGCGCTTTCACAATTAATGGTGCGCTTTTACTCTTTTCTTTTCTCGAGGCAACATTGAGGCCTTCTAGAGAGGTCGTCATTCAAAATTTTCAGGGTCTGACTTCCATTCGGGGCGCCTTTTCCTTCCTTTGTCCTGTGCCCTTTTAGTTATCTCCTTATTCCATTTTCTCGCTCCTCTGCTCCATTTTCCCGCTCCTCTGTGCTACGGTAAACATTAATCAACGCTCAACTTTACCTAATTTTTTCATAATTAATGTTTCATTCAATCTCTTGAGAGAAGCTCCTAGCTTATTAGGACCACCCATCCATAAGATGGATTCGTCAGGGATCTTGCCCACTGGCTTCCCACAAATAGTTTTCTTTAGTTTTCTAATTACCTATCACATTAAGTTATGGCGTAATTTTTAGGGCACAATACAAAGATAGAGAAAACAGTCTTTTGGTAAATATATTTATTTATTATTTTGTAAAATTATTTACAATGATTTTTTCCTTTTGCCTACACAAAAGATAAACCTCTGTTCACCAAAAAATCCATTTTGTCTATGCAGAAGAAAAGAAACCCTCAAAGATTTCCTTCCTTTCACTAGTATCGGGGACTCCAAGATCCCATCTTGATTTGTGTGAGGGTCAGGCTAGGAGCGATCGAGAGATTTATGGCCAGAGCCCCATGGCACTTCTGCCTTCTCCTGCCTAGCAGATTCCTCACCGAGTGACCTCTTGCCATTGGGGCCAGTTCAAAGCTCCTCGTGTTGGTACAAAACAATTCTCCTTGGAGCAAGGTTCCATGTCTAGCCGAAGGGGAGACATATCGCAATCTTTCCTCTTATTGTCTTGATTATATATTTACAATAAGATCTAATTGTTGCAAGCACAATCAATCTTTCTTGTGAACCATGAATGCATGCTCAAATAAAAAAGAAATAGCACCAAGTGTTTTTAGCATAGGAAGCAGTCCCACCCAAATCTAGAGTTTCTCTTTTAAGGTCCCACCTTATTCTTAGGGTTTCGCTTCCTAGTTGCAACTCTTTTTTGGGATCCACAACTTATTTCACAAATCTAAAGTATATTTTATCCTTATGAAAAAATTGGTATTTGCGCCCTAAAAGATAATATGGGTATTTATACCTATGGGAGGCAATTCATGCATTGTCTTGCCCTAATCGGGCTTAGTAGGATTTCAAATGCTTTTCCAAGTCTGTTTAGATTTTAGAATTTGTATCGACAAATTCTTATCAATGTCCAACAAGTTCTACAAACTTTTGATATTTATTTAATTTCTTAATATTGATAATTTCAGAATTGTCGAGTATTTCATAGTTGTTTTTGCTTCAATGTTCTCGATATTTTAGGTTAGGTTTTCTCGCTGATTCGTACGTGGGTCAACTCATGATATTGTCACTCTCACTAATATAATAATTAATATTAATATTACATGTATTTTTAGTAAGAAAATATTTTTATTTTATTCTACTCATATTCTATGGTTTAATTGATGATGTTCGATCATTTGCCAAACTTTCAATGTTATCTAGAAAGAACAATTTCCATTTAGCTATGTTATAAGTGCAATGTTGATTGTTTTTTAGAAAACTTTATTCTAGATAATAAAAAAATCATAAGTGTAAATTTTCTTTCATCTTTTAGACATTGAATTATATTACTACGCACCTAATTTATGCGTGTTTAGTATATATTTTCTTATACAATTTTATGTTGATTTAATGCATTGATCATTTCATGATATTATAAAAATAATTTTCTATAAATTATTATAAAACTCGTATGTTTTTATTTATCATTAGCAAAATGAAATAAAGATAGTCACTTTCAAGGAAAAATGATAAAATATTCCCTTCACTAACACCATCTATCTTTTTTTTGTTATTATGATCACATGCATGAGTAATGAAATAACAATAAATATCACAAAATAAACCATAATTACGATATTTTCTTAATGACAGGCATATAAGCCTTTTCTAAGTGGAAGAGTTTTTTCACTGAATAGTTAATTATTATATTTCTTAGGTTATTTTTCTAAGCAATAATTCATATGTATTTTCTTTAGAATACGTTTATAATCGTTTAAAGCCAAATATAGTGATAAGCTTATAAAACATTACATTTTTACAAACCGACAAGATGTTACCTCTATTAGGTTTGTAGTAAGGGGGTTTCACCAATTCCTACTGCGTCATTTTCTCTATCGGCCGCATTCCTTGCTTCGCTTGCTTCAAATGTGTTTTTTGAATTTCTGCGGCCACGCAGAGCCATGGATGTGAAGCAAATTTGATGTGGTAGTTCAGGGAGAGTTGATGGTCGTCTAGAAAAATTTCACCAGCATTTCGCTTAGCAGCATGATCATATGGGACGAAGGCATAACAAGGATAGAGAAAATGAAAATGAGGTAGAAGGGGGGTATTTCCCTCTTTCAAGCTCAAAGCTTCAATGGATAAGAGAATTAGATAAAATTTTCCATCATCAGGAGGTATTCCTTTTTTCTTTTCTTGTAAAGGAGAGGAGGTGTATTTATAGGCACGAAGGGGAGCATACAGTCGACTCATTCTTTTGGCTACTTATCAAGAGCCAAGTGAGCTTTATTAAAAATGCATTTTGATTACCTACTTGTTGGATGGTGACATGGGGATGATTATTTTATGCTTTCTCTCCCTCGTGTAAAAAAATCATGAATTTTGGCCTATTTTTTCAAAAACGTTTTTTTTCTTGAAAACGACTTCATCTTGTGGTTTTTTGCCAAGTTACCTCATGACTTATCTAGTTTATTAAGTCATGCCATACTCTTTGATAAACTTACTCAATGTCATGCTCGTTCTTGCACATTCTTCGTTTACCGATTAAAGCTTTTGCAATTTATCTTGCGGTTACGAAGTCAATGCAATCTTTGACGCATTATATGGAATCAGGAATGCTAAATCAAATATAACGTGGAAAAATTTAGGATCAAGCCGTCATAATATTATTTACAAGGTGTCTTTACTTTTTGTTGGCTAGAAACATTGAGGTGTCTTCTCGTGTCGGATTGCAAAATTGATTTAATACAAGACTAGATATTAAGAAAATTATGTGCGGTCACTAATGTGATAGCTCGATGAGTAATTTTTTAAAACGTCTCGAGCCCGAATTTGTCTCTTGATATGAAGCGCTATGGTGGGAATATTATATCCTCTCCTCCTTAGAGGAATCAAGATATTCTTATCTCGAAAAAGAACTAGGGAAATTGTTTTTCTAGAGCTGTCTCTTCTATCCAAGTTGCATCCTCCTCAGGATAGAGTCTTTCCACTGGATAAGATACTCTCTAATGGTTCTGTTTCTTAGAGATTTCTCGTTTACATCTAATTATTAAGCTAGAGTTCAAGAGGTCCTTGACTAGGCATTACAATTTGTTGGTCATTAAGAATATGATCTTGATTTGCCACATAAGCTTTTGGAAGACTAACGTGAAATACATTGTGGACTTTCACATGATCACGAAGTTGTAGTTTGTAAGCATTAGCTCCTAGGCATTTGAGAAACTTGTATGGTCCACAATACCTTGGACTCAACTTTTTGAGCTTTCCCAATGACAGAGAACTCTTCTTTGGGCATACACGAATGAAAACCATGTCTCCCTCTTGGAAGATACGCTCTTGTAGTCCTAAATCAACATAAGCTTTCTAGCAGTCTTTGGCAGCTTGGATGTCTTGTCTGATAGTTTTGACTTGATCATCCATGTCTTCTAGCATTTTCTTAGAAACCTCAACCTTTAGGGTTGGATTAAAGAAATTCAGTGGCATCAAACAATCTTGCCCATACAATGCTTGAAATGGATTCATTTGAATACTTTGGTGATATGACACATTGTAGGAAAATTCTACTAAGGGCAAATATTGTATCCACCTTTCCGGTTCTCTAGAACAATAAGCTCTCAGTATATCTTCAATGACGTGATTAACCCGCTTTGTTTTATAGTCAATTTGGAAATGGTAAGTTATGCTAAAGTAAAGCCGAGTTCCAATTGCTTTAAATAGGCTTCTCCAAAAATGTGGCATAAATAGAGAGTTGTGGTCACTAACGATCCATTTAGGCAATCCATGAAGCCTAAAGATTTATTTCACAGACAATCGTGCAATATTTGAAGCTTTGTAGTTGGTCTTGATTGGGATAAGATAAGTAACCTTTGTCAACATATCCACAATCACCATGATTGAATTATACCCTCCTTGAACAGAAGGTAAGCCAACTACGAAATCCATACTAATAAACTCCCATTTCATCTATGGAATGTCAAGTGGCTGGAGCTTGCCTGGAATTTTGACATGCTCAGCCTTCACCCGCTAGCAACTTTTAGGTATTCAATAATATATTTGAGTATATTATGCTTCAGACTTTCCCAGTAGTAACTTTTTCTAACTGCATTAAGAGTTTTTGCATAGCCAGGGTGTGTCCTAAGAACGCGGAGTCATGGGCTTCCCATAATATCTTCTTTTTCAGCACTTGACTTAGGGGAATGCAAAGCCTTGTCATGAAATAGACAAGTCCATTATCCATAGTGAAATTTTGGTATTTGACTCTAAGCTTAGGATCAGTGTCCTTAACTAGGATTTCTATAAGCATTAGGTGATACTTAGGATCCTTGTTTGCCTCTTCTTTGGTTGGCTCAATGACTGGATTGCTAGGCATAGATATCATGGTAGCTAAAGTCTCTTATGTAGATGACTCTTCCATGATAAGTGCATTCAAAAAATCTTTACGACTTAATGCAACAGCAATCACGTTCTCTTTTCCAGGTCTGAACTTGATTTCAAAATCAAATTCTTGCAAGACTTCAATCCACTAATGTTGCCTCATGTTGAGGTCTGGTTGAGTAAAGATACATTTGAGACTTTTGTGGTCAATGACCAAAGTAAACTTGCTTTCAAGCAGATAGTGTCACTACAATTTGAGAGCATGGATCATAGCTAATAGCTCGAGATCATAGATGGCATAATTCCTCTCATGGATTTTTAGTTTCCTTGAGGAATAGGCTATCGAATGACCTTGCTGCATAAGCACACAACCTAGTACAAGAGAACTTGCATCTATTACGATGTCAAACTCTTGACTTAGGTCAGGTAGCTTTAAAATGGGTATTGTTACCAAACTTTTCTTAAGCTGCTCAAAACTGGCTTGCTTAATGGGCGTCCGCACAATAGCAATTTGCTTTTTCAATAAATTAGTGAGAGGAATAGCTATTAGGGGGTAATTTTTTATGAAAACTCTATACCATCTAGTCAGCCCTAATAAAAAACTTCTCACTTCCTTAACTATCGTTGGAGGTTGCCACTCTTGAACATCTCTAACTTTGGCTAGGTCTATAGAGATTCATTTAGTAAATACTATGAATCTAAGATATTCCATCTGTGTTTTGAAGAAGGCACCCTTCTTTTTCTTCGCATAGAGCTTGTGCATCCTCATTGTGTCTAGCACAATGCGCAATTGCAACTCATGGTCTTCATCTCTCTTGGAGTATGTTAGGATGTCATCAAAGAAAACAAGGACAAAATCGTCAAGATAAGGTTGAAAAATATCATGCATTAATATGTTAAATGTACCAGGGGCATTAGTTAGACCAAAAGACATCACAAGAAATTCAAAATGACCATATTTGGTATTGAAGGTAGTTTTGGGGATATCTTCTTCCTTGATCCTTATTTGGTAATAACCAAATTAGAGATCAAACTTGGAAAAGATTTTTGCCCCATGTAGCCTATCAAGTAGCTCGTCTATTCTTGGGATTAGATACTTATTCTTGATTGTTTCCTAGTTTAGATCTCGATAATCAATGCAAAGGCAGAGAGTTCCATCCTTTTTCTTTTGAAACAATACTGGGGCTCCCCATGGTGAATTATTGGGTCTGATGTATCCTTGATCTAGTAACTACTTGAGTTGCTCTTTCAACTCAATAGCTTTAGGGATAGACATTTTATATAGACTCTTAGTGATTGGAGTGGCTCCTGGTTCAAGTCTGATCTCATGATCGACTTCTCTTTGAGGTGGTAATTCAGTTAGCTCTTTTGGAAAGATGTCATCATATTCCTTCAACCAATATGGCTTTTCCTCGTCTTGTTTATTCTGTTAAACCTTATTTAATTTTATAAGATACACAAGTAATCCTTTTCTTAACCCTTTTATTATACGAGATGATTTGGTTAGTTGAAACTTTGGTTTTCCTGCCTCACCTTGGGTCATCACTTTTTCCCCCTTCATGTTTTGAAAAATCACTATCCTTTTCTACACTGAATATGTGCATCATTGGGGATTAGCCAATCCATACCCAATAGACATTTGTAGGCCCCTAATTTCATGATTATAAATCCCATTTTAGAGAGATTGCTTCCCAGGCTAAATGTCACTTTGTAAGTTTGCTGAGTAGACATGATTTCTTTTCCATTGGCAAGTTCCACAAGTAACCTAGATGTAGGTATTGTGTCTATACCTAATTTCTTGGCACACTTTGGTGACATGAATGAGTGTGTGCTTCCACAGTCAATTAGAATTTCAAAGGACTTACCCTGATATTTTGCTGGTGTTTGAATCACCGAAAACTGACGATTTGGACCTTTCTTATGGAGGGTGGCATGAATTGATGCCCTCTCCATATCGGCTTCCATACTTGGGTCTCCCTCCTCTTTAAGCCCTTTAAGAATTACAGCAGATGCTTTTCCTTTTGCAATTAAAGCTTGGTTCTGACCTTTGTACTATCCTTGGCGAGGAATTTGGCCAAGCTTTGGGCAATGCCTTTTAAGTGTCCTAGCTCATTACAATGGAAATTCTTAGGTACTCCTGGATTACTTCTCGTAGATATGAAGTTCCCAATTGCATTTGTTTTGGCCCTCTTTCCTTGACTAGGCAGACGCTAACCTTGGACTCACTTAACATAGCCCCGTGAAGTCCCTTTATTTTGATTCCAGAGCCTATTATTCCTTGACTTTGACAGAATCTCCTAAATAAGAGGTGTTATGTAAATCAAAGCATCTTGCAGATTAGTTGGGCGTATAGATTCAAGGCATGTGTTTGGAGGAGCATTCAATCCGTGACAAAACTTAGACACGTGCTGAGCAATAGTCATGGAAGGCGCATATTTAAGCAATGAGATAAACTTTGAGTAATATGCCTCTAGGCTCATTCCCATCTATCTTAAGTTAAAGAACTCATTTATTTTTAGTGTGCAATAAGCTAGTGGCAAATATCAACCACACACAGCTTCTTTTAGCTTTTCCCAAGTAATAGTTGTCTCATCAAGTCCTTGATCTTTACACCACTGTTTCCACCACATGCGTGCCTCACTGGTCAATTTCAACTTGGCGATCATAGCCTGATTAGCAGGGGTAGTTCCTACGGCAGTAAAGTAGTGCTCCATGGTCTCAACCCAAATCTTTGCCTCAATTTCAATGTTGTTGCCCTTGCCATCAAATTTCGGTGGCTTAACCTACTTAAGGAGATACTTCTTCTCTTGAATTTCAATCGGACTAGCGATAACTGTATTATCCTGGGTTACCATAAGTTTCACGAATTAGTTTAGTGCTTTAAACTTTTCAGCTTTGTTTCCACATTAAAATATCTTACCAGATTTGTAAAACAATGATGGGCCAAAAAGCACAATATTTTTACAAATCTAGCCGTTGTTATCATTTATTATCAGTAGCCATATGCTACGATTTTCATAAGGGATATTTACAGATGGCAAATGTTTATAAGTAGAGATACATCAGCATCAATAGGATAGGCTAGATGCTATGTACAATTTTCAAAATAGGATATCATTATATCTTTCTTTTTTATGGATGGATATAAGTTACATTCATGTAGAATAAAGTATGCCAATTGCTGTCTATGTCTAGAAACCTATTCTATGGAAATGGCAATTTTGAAAAACCATGGATACAGTAATCTCGATACTTGTGACGTCCTTGAATTGTAATCCTATCGGCTGGGATTACCTTCAGTACCTTGTCATAGACATAACAGTCTAGATGTATCTGCTGACCATTGTGGTAATCATAAGTGGATTCCTTCTAGATGGACAAAAGATCACTACAAGGATATGGAAGTATAGCGATAGTGCTTTTTGATGCAAATAGCAACAGTGCTCAAACGAAAAAAATGCGAGCGCGTTATTTTGTGCGCATGCACGAAAGAGAGAGCGAAAGGAAGAGCAAAAGGGAGAGTGAACATCTTGCATTTGAGAGGGAGAGTGAGAGAAAGAGAGAAAGAGGGAGAAGGAAAGCTTCTCACCGCTATCGCCCGTTGTTCGCAAAGAAGAGGAGGAAGTGTACAGAGGGCGAAGAGGAGCCGTCGTCGCAAAGAGGAGCTGCCAAATCCATCCTCAAGCCTTTACGGTGAGTGCATTGTTCCTTCTTGCTTTGTTTTTGTATTTTCTCTTTCTCTTTTACTTGTTTTTGTTAAAATTTATGCGCATTGAGAGAGGGAGAGGAAATGAGAGAGATAGAGAGGGAGAGAGAGGAAATGAGAGAGGGAGAGGAAGAGGAAGAGGGAGAGGGAGAGGGAGAGGGAGAGGGAGAGGGAGAGGGAGAGGGAGAGAAAAGAGAGGGAAACATTAAGTATAATAGGGAAAGAGAGAAAGAGAGGGAGAGGGAGAGGGAGAGGGAGGGAGAGGAAATGAGAGAGGGAGAGAAAGAGAGAAAAGGAAAGAAGGAACAAGAGAGAGAAGGAAAAACCATTAAACATAATAGGAAAAGGGAGAAAGAGAGGGAGAGGGAGAGAGAGAGAGGGAGGAAGAGGAAATGAGAGAGAGAGAGAGAGGAAGAGAGAAATGAGAGAGGGAGAGGAAGAGAGAAAAGGAAAGAAGGAACAAGAGAGAGAGGGGAAAAACATTAAACATAATAGGGAAAGAGAGAGGGAGAGGGAGGGAGAGGAAATGAAAGAGGGAGAGGAGAGAGAAAAAACATTAAACATAATAGGAAAAGAGAGAAAGAGAGAGTGAGGGTGAGGGAGAGAGAGGAAGAGAGAAAAGGAAAGAAAGAACGAGAGAGAGAGAGGCAGAAAACATTAAACATAATAGGGAAAGATAGAAAGAGAGGGAGAGGGAGAGTGAGGGAGAGAGAGGAGGCAGAGGTTGTTGTTATTGTTGTTGTTGTTTTGTTTCTTCTTTTCTTTTTTTATTGTTTGTTGTTGTTGTGGTAGTCGTGGTAGTGGTAGTGGTAGTAGTAGTGGTAGTGGTAGTGGTAGTGGTAGCAGTAGAGTTGGATATTAATTTCTTATTTTCTTGTTTTTTGTTTTTGTGATTTTCATAGTAGTGGTAGTGGTAGTGGTAGCGGTAGTTGTTTAATTTCCTATTTTCTTGTTTGTTGTTATTGTGGTAGCGGTAGTAGTAGTAGTAGCAGTAGTTTTCTCTTCTTTTCTTGTTTGTTGTTATTGTAGTAGTAGTAGTAGTAGTAGTAGTTTTTGTTGTTGTTGTTATTGTTTTTTCTTCTTTTCTTATTTATTGTAGTGGTAGTGGTTTGTTGTTGTGGTAGTCATAGTCATGGTTGTAGTAGTAGTAGTGGTTTTCTCGTTTGTTGTTATTGTAGTAGTAGTAGTAGTTTTGTTTCTTTTCTTGTTTATTGTTGTTTAGTTTTCTTGTTTGTTGTTATTGTAGTAGTAGTAGTATTAGTTTTTTTTCTTTTTTTGTTTGTAGTAGTAGTTGTTGTTGTTGTTGTTGATATTTCTTCTATTCTTGTTTATTGTAGTGGTAATGGTAGTGGTAGTGGTAGAGAGAGAGAGTTATTGTGGTGGTCGTAGTCATCATAGTTGTGATTGTAGTACTAGTATTAGTAGTAGTAATAGTAGTTTTCTTGTTTGTTGTAGTAGTAGTAGTAGTAGTAGTTCTTTTTCTTTTCTTATTTATTGTTGTTTAGTTTTCTTATTTTTTGTAGTAGTAGTAGTAGTAGTAGTTTTTTCTTCTTTTCTTGTTTATTGTTATTGTAGTAGTAGTAGTTGTTATTGTTGTTGTTGTTTTTTCTTCTTTTCTTATTTATTATAGTGGTAGTCGTGGTCATGGTCGTAGTTGTAGTCATAGTCATGGTCGTAGACATAGTAGTGGTAGTAGTAGTGGTAGTCGTGGTCATGGTCGTGTTCGTGGTTGTAGTCATAGTCATAGTCGTGGTCGTAGACGTAGTCGTAGTCGTCGTAGTTATGGTTATAATAGTAGTAGTGGTTTTCTTGTTTGTTGTTGTTGTTATTGTAGTAATAGTTTTTTTTGTTTTCTTATTTATTATTGTCTAGTTTTCTTATTTGTTGTTTTTGTTGTAGTAGTGATAGTAGTAGTAGTTTTTTCTTCTTTTCTTGTTTTTTTTTTCTGTAGTGGTAGTGGTAGTGGTAGAGAGAGATATATATGTTTTGTTAAAGGAAATGAGAGAGGGGGAGAAAGAGAAAAAGGAAGAAGGAACGAGAGAGATGAAATAAACATACATCATAATAAAGAAAGAGAAAAAGAGAGAGATGGAAGGAGAGGAGATAACAAATGGATAAAAAATAAAGAGAGAGTGGTGGCAAGGTCTGGTGAGGTCTAGTGCAACACCACAAGACGGAAAACACTCCGACATACGTTAATTTGTGGGTGGGTGGGTGGAGACTTTATATACGTTAATTTTCGCTGAGTTACAAGAGAAGAAATCCCTTCTCAAACAATTTAAGAAAGAAAAAAAGAATGATAACAAAAATAAATTGTTTGTCGTAATGTAGACAAAATGGAAAACGATGAAGGTCCTGATGTTCAAGATTACGAGGCGTATCTTAATCAGCGTGTCCTATGTCCTTGCTCTCAATGTAAGCTGGCAATTAGATGAAAACATCGATTGTCTATAGAACACATACAATGCTTCGACAAGTTTCAATCTGAGATCATTGATTAGGCAATCTTGGATTTTGAGCAAACGGTAAGAAAAGTTAATATCAATCATGCATTGTACTCGCAAGCTAATTGAATATCATATATAAAAAGATTGGGTGTGGCTGGCAAATTTTCTATCCAAGGAGGTAACGTCTCGTCCCAAGGAGGAGTGCACCCTTTGCGGCCAATTAGAACAGTTCGTGGGCGTGCAATGGATGGAGTGCCTGAGCCAATCCACTACTTGAAAGGTACTACCCAATCTATACCATCAATACCAGAGGAGAAAGACAACCTTCGAGACTTACCTACAATCTTGGAGCCTGAGATGGAAGCAATGATCGATACATTGATTCCCATGGATGTCGAGACTTCTGATCTGCTTAGAGAGGAAGCATCATACCATTATATGATGGGTGCCGAGTATCTCACCTGAAGACACTGCTTGCAGTCCTAAGTGTGCAAGCAAAATACATGCGGAGCGATGCGAGTGTGACCGAGTTGAGCAAGTACCTTGTACGTACACTTCGTTGATTTCTTTTCAACACTATCATTAAAAATATTTGTGCTTTTTCAAGGTGTTTTATGATTTTTTTCAGGTTACTGAAGTATCATATATTACCACTTGCAAATACCATGCTTGAGTCTCGTAATGATGCTTGACATATTTTACGAAAGCTTGGCATGGACTACAACAATATCCATGCATGTATCAACGATTGCATACTGTTTCGAGGAGAATACGAGACTATGGAGACATGTCCAAAGTGTGGTTCTCACAAGTATCGACAGGACTTGCAAGGATAAACCATCCCTCAAAAAGTTCTTAGACACTTTCTGCTTATCCCCCGCATAAACCACATGTTTCGTACGTCCGGCATGGTGAGCTTGACAACGTGGCATGTGCAGAATAGGTCCACAGATGGAGTTCAAACAATATCAGCGGATTTACGGCACATGGAGCCACATTGACTCTACCTTCCTAGGCTTTGTCCGAGAGCCAAGGAATCTTTGGCTCTGTCTTGCAATGGATGGCGTGAACCTATTCAGTCTGCGCTCAACTTCTTACAATGTGTGGCCTATAGCCCTTGTCAACTACAATATCCCTCCATGGCTTTCTATGAAGAAAGGACATCTCATCCTTAGCTTACTTGTCCCCGGCCACTACAAAGTCAAAAATATGGACATATATCTTCCTCCATTAGTCAATGAGCTTAAGATTTTATGGGAGGAGGGGGTCACCATGCAAGATATGAGCAAGCAAGATGGTCGACGGTCCACCAATATTCGAGCCATTCTCATCTAGACAATGAGGGTCAAGCAATTCCTAGGAGTGATCGAGAAATTTATGGCTAGAGCCCCCTGGCACTCTCACCTCCTCTTACCTAACAGATTCCTCACCTAGCAACCTCTCATTAGATATGCTCAATGCCCCACCCTCATAAGGTGCCACCAATGATCCATGGTGCTCAAAGTTGTAAGGCCCCCATTATGAGGAGAAGCCATATGTGAGCCATATATTGGTCTAGTCCTAACTTATAATGTTAGATGAGGTCTCTGTGATCAGATAGCAAAAATGTGACCGTTGTGTTTCTAATCTTTGGGTTAGATAGAGTAGTTAAGCTGGTAGCAACTCGAGGCACATTGCATCGAGTTGTGGGGTAAGGGAGTTACTAGGGGCCCCTATTTCAGGGTCGAGGGCTATGGAAGCAGCCCCCCTGGCTGGGGGGTCTTAGGGGGGACCAATGCCCCTCCTAGCAAGGGTCAAGGGGCAATGCCCCTAGCCCAACAATAAAGAAAATATTTCCTAGAATATTCCATGGCTAACTAGTGGACATTCATATGGTAGGTTGGTTAAGCTGATCTAATCGCCTTCGCAAGCTATAAAAGCTAAACCCCTTCACAGCCATCCATAATCTATCTTTCACCCAATCAGAGTTGTTCCAGCTAGCCTTAATATCTTCACCTATCTTCTATCTAGATCGTTATCTAGGCTTCATAGTGGAAACACACAAGTGGACAGAGCCATCTTTGTATCAATTGTTTGGAGCTAAAGAATTTTTCTTTATTCTCCTCTTATCTGGTGTGTACTCTCTATCCCTTTCTTAGATTCTATTCGCTACGCCGTGTAATTTTTACACCTCTCGCCATCAGGGCCGGTCCAAAGCTCCTCACAGCGATACAAAATAATCCCCCTTAGAGTAGGGTTCCGCGTCTAACCATAGGGGAGGCATACTGTGATCTTTCCTCTTATTACCCTGATTATATATTTACAATCTGTAAGTTATTTCACAAATCTGAAGTCTATTTTATCCTTATAAAAAAATGGTATTTTTGTCATAAAAGATAATATAGGCATTTATACCTATGATAGGCAATTTATGCACTGCCTTGCCTTAACCCATGCTTAGCAGGATTTCAAATGCTTTTCCGAGTTTGTTTAGACTTTAGAATTTGCATCGAAAAATTATCAATGTCCAACAAGCTCTATAGACTTCCAATATTTATTTAATTTCTTGATATTGATAGTTTCAAGGTTGTCGAGTATTTCATAATTGTTTTTACTTCAACATTCTCAATATTTTAGGCTAGGTTTTCTTGCTGATTCATACGTGGATCAACTCATGATATTGACACTCTCACTAAGTGATCTTTTGGCTAAGTCTGAGTGGAAATGGACCAAAATTCACGATCTGAACCTATTATACAATTGGGCTTTAGTCACTGATGAAAAGGATATTAGAGAGGAAAGCCTGGGGGATGACGAGCAGTTAGAGGGGCAAGACTCTGATGATGAGGAGTATGAGGACTACCGCTCTATTGGAGACGAGAGTGAAGAAGAGTTAGACACGATAGAATATGACACTGAAGGGAGAACAATGGAATAGATCAAGGCAGACTCTAGGTCTAGAAGGGAAAGGACAGGCTGGAATGAAAGAGGAGTCATGCAGATGGAGTGCGATAGATCCTGGTTGGAGCATATAGGAGTCATGGATTATGAGTAGGCAGGAGTGGCGCAACCATTGGTAGTTTCAGTGCTTAAGACAGATACACCTACTAAATTATGACCCCCTGGTGAAACTCCTTCCTCAAGCAAGGGATGTGAGTTTAACTCGGAGTTACAAGTCAGTACGGAGAGTGATCCCAAAATACCCCAACCCTCTAAGGTCAGACGCACCAAAGGGGACTTGCCAGTCCACCTAAGGCATAGACAGCTAAAGAAGGAGGCCAGGAAGCAAACTAAGGACTCAGAAGCAAAGAGGCAAAAGAAGTCGCTGGATCTTCCCAAACACTTCACAAAGTTTAAGAAGGGTGATTGAGTGGTGATTCTGCTAGGAGCAAAGAGACAAGGGCAAACCAGTGAGCCAATTGAGGGACCTGCCAAGGTCAAGGAAGTCAGCTTGGCAGGGGAAGGTGAGAAGCCTCGACTTGTGTTCATTGCTGATGACTTGACCAAGGATGAGGAGGCTAAACTTGTTGCTCTCCTATGAGAGTATGTTGACGTGTTTGCCTGATCCTTGGGGGAACTTAAAGTAGTCGATCCTAGGGTTGTGACCCATAATATCCCAATGGTTCCAGATGCGGTGCTAACAAAGCAACGACCTTACCCTATGAATCCCAAACACACCTATGCAGTGAAGGAGGAAATCGATAAGCTCCTGAAGGCTAGATTTATATATGAGATTGAGCACACGGATTGGGTATCACCAATAGTGATCGTTATGAAAAAAATGGTAAAATTTGAGTGTGCGTGAATTACAAGAAAGTTAATGCAGCTACGAAGAGGGACAACTACCCCTTACCATATACTGAGCACATGCTGGAGAGGGTAGCAGGCAAAGAAGCCTATAGCTTCTTGGATGGCTTCTCTAGCTATAATCAAGTGCAAGTGCGCCCTGACGACAGGCACAAGACTATCTTCACCACGGAGTGGGGTGTATTTGCCTACATCGTTATGCCCTTTGGGCTAATGAATGCACCTGCGACCTTTTAACGATTAATGTGCACCATCTTCAGGGATATGCTTAGATGCGAGCTAGAGGTGTTCGTAGATGACTTATGCGTACACTCTAGTTGGGCCGAACACTTAGAAAAGTTGAGAGCTATCTTTGAACGGTGTCAATTATACAACCTCTTGTTGAACCCCTTAAAGTGCCAGTTATAGGTGAAGCACGGATGTATCCTAAGGCACGTAGTGTCAAGGAATGGCATTGCCACTGACTTCTCAAAAGTCAAGGTCATTATCAACCTACCACCACCCATTAACTACAAGGGCGTTCACTGTTTCTTAGGCCATACGGGATACTATCGATGCTTTGTACTGAATTACACACTAATTGCTAGACCATTGTACAAGCTGTTGATCATATTCGAGTGGACTGAAGGAATGCCAGCATGCATATGAAGAGTTGAAGAAGGCTCTCACCACTGCACTAATCTTACGAGCCCCAGACTGGAGCGTAATGTTTCATGTACACATAGATGCCTCTAAGTTTGCTATTGGAGCTGTTCTATGCTAGCCTGGTGAGCATAACCTAGATTACCCTGTGAGTTTTGCCAGCAGGCAGCTCACTAAAACGGAGATGAACTATTCCACTACAGAAAGGGAAGGGTCAGCCATGGTGTTTGCTGTAAAGAAATTTAGAGATTATCTGTTGGGCGCCCCCTTCGTCTTTTTCGTTGACCATCAAGCCTTGCTTTATCTCGTGAACAAGCCGTGCACTACAGGTCGCATAGCTAGATGGTTACTTCTCTTGTTGGAATTCGATTTCTATGTGGTTGTACATAAGGGAAAGCGGCACTACATGGCTGATCACATGTCCCGCATACCCGCAGGAGAAGCTACTAGACAAGGCATACATGATGACCTATCTTACGCTCATCTCTTTGGCATGTTTAGCAAAAGAGACTTGTTTAGAGCCGATCTGACGCCATATTGGGCCGATAATGTAGTTCAAGTGCTAGAGAACGGTCTACCTGAGAGACCTATTGAGAAAGCCATCCTAAGGAGACTTATCTTAAAGATCCAGCCATACCAACTGGTTGCCGGCCAACTCTATAGGCTAGGACAAGATAGTTTGTTGCATAGATGTGTGTGTGAGCACGAGATGCATGATATATTGAGAGAAACACATGGTGGAATAGCTGGAGGACACTTTAGTGGGGATACAACAGCCCGTAAGGTGCTACAATCCCAACTATGGTGGCCCACCCTATTCCGTGATGCTGCTAAATTTGTAAAATACTGCGATGATGCCAGAGGACTAAGGTGTCTGTGCACAAGGATAAGATGGAGTTGACCCCCGTAATAGCATGACAGCCCTTCGAAAAATGGGGCATTGACTTCATTGGACCTATCAGTCCTGCGGCACAGTACTCCCAGGCACGCTACATCATTGTGGCAACTGATTACCTGACAAAGTGGGCAGAGGCAAGAGCCACTAGGAAGAATGACACTAGAACCAAGGGGAAGTTCTTGTGGGAGCAGGTCCTTTCACGTTTTGGTTGTCCAATTGAACTAGTAAGTGATCAAGGCACACACTTTATTAATGAAGTGATATCCCACTTGCTCTCGACCTTCCTAATCATTCATAGAAGGTCCTCGCCCTACTACTCTCAAGCAAATGGCCAAGCAGAATCCACGAATAAAATACTAGTCAACGTGCTTACGTAGGTGGTATCCACATCACAAAGTGACTGGGATAATAAATTAATGGCAGCCTTGTGGGCCTATCGTATAGCTTATAAGACGGATGTAGGATAGACGCCCTTTATGCTGGCTTATGGAATGGAGGCCATTCTACCCTTAGAGTTCTTGTCCCTAGCTTAAGGATAGCTAGAGCGTTGGGAGGGAAGAGAGGCTTGGACCAACCACTTCGTGGAGTTAGAGCGTCTCACAGAGACTCGACTCTTAGCCACCCACGCTCTGATTTGTGAGAAGGCATGAAGAAAGATGTGGTTTGACAAGCATGTCAAACATGTAACTTTGATCAGGGGGACCTCGTTCTACTATACTCTGTGAAGGGTCACAAACAGAAAATGAAATTTCGAGGACTAGGACCTTTTTGAGTACGTACAATTAGTAGAACAAGCAAAGTTGAATTGGAGACACTCGAAGGTGAAGGAATAGGATTTTTCAATGGCAGTCACATGAAAAAGTACTATCCTCCTTTCCATCCTCTGCACGAGCCACCTATGCTTGAAGCCCCTGTCAACATCTACGTGGCCACTATTACCGAACTGATAGATCAAGATGAAGAAGCAGTGGCACCCACCTACCTACGAATCACGATCACTACAGAACGGACGTATTCTTTTGATGCCTTGATTGATGAAGGTGCCGACTATAATATCTTGGTGCATGACCATTGGGCACGCATTGGTCAACCTAAATTACAGCCCACAAATGCTAAACTCGGCCCATTTGGGGGCAACACTTACTCACTCTTAGGAAAATGCAAAGTGGCTGTCTCTATCGAGTCTGAAAGTATACCAGTCTTCTTTTATGTGTTTCCAAACACTAAAGGGGTCAGTAATAAGTCACTACTAGGTTGCACTTTTAAAAAGCAGACGAACTGCAATGTGGACTATAGCCTAGATTGCATCCATCTTGCTATAGGCAATGTGCACATAGTGACTACTTTCATCAAGGGTTATCTTGATCCTTCTACAATTGCAAAGCCACCGATAGAGACCCCTATGACCACGCATATGACCAAGCCTAGGGAGAAGGGCTGTGATATCTCACCCCACACTCAAACTGCTAGAACCAAGCCCACCAAGGCTATTCACAAGGCCAAGGAGTCCACGCTCATATGGGTGCCAAAAAGACAAGGGCCACCTCCCTGTCAACTGCAGAAACGTGCTTCTAAATGCAAAAACTATACACTTGGGAAGACTACGAATTTATGACCGTCATATTTCCCAAAATTGCCATCGAATTAATCGCTAATGGAGAAATCTCAAAGGAGCAAGCCATTCTCAGAAGACTAATTACCTCGTACCACAAGCCTGCTCGCTCTGCACCTGAACAAGAACTAGAGGAGCTCACACAGCTTGCCACCTTTGATTCTTCGTTCTTACAACTGTGGTATGCCTTGTGTCTCCAATGGGAGAAAAAAGACTACCACATCATGACCAATGCCAAGCAAAGAAGGGCAATCAAAACAATTGAACACGACCCTACTTATGTGGCACCTCTTTCGTTTAGGGTTTTGGCCATTACACGCAACATACACTTAGATGACCATGTGTTAGCCCACCCTTGCATTGACCAATTCCTTATGGAAGAGGAAGTGCATGTTGCTAGCCGCCTCAACTCCGGGGACATCTTTCATGATGTCTTGACCTATATCACCCAAGCTTCCATATGACCATGTGAACTTGATCGCCATGCCCAGCTTGAATATAACCCTAACCTCTATACTTGGTTGTTGGCCAAGTAAGTCGCCCCACAAAGTCCATGTGAGTCCTCCTTCTTCCCTTGCTAATCCTAGGAAGGATTCCTTTAAAACTTAAGGGGGGGTGGAGCAAAGTGAGAGCCAAGTGATGCAGCAAGGTGTAGTGATGGATGAAAATGATCAATTAAATTTAAATAGGAAAGAATGCAAGGAGGAAATAGATATTAGTTTTGAATTATTTCCAAGTTTCATACCTTTGAAACAACACGGAAAATTGTCACATGCATTCTTTCTTGGGTTTTTGTTAGTGATGAGTCAATTCATAATACTAATATTGGCATGGTGTAATGACAGGCACCTACCATGGCAGGACAAGAAAAGGGGGGTAAACTTCCATTCACTGAAGAGGAGCTGACAAAGTATGGGATCAGTGTTGAGACACGTGGATTTAGCCAGTCCACGTTCAAACATACCCTGAATTTAGATGATGCCATCCTAGAAGAGTCGGCAATGAAGGAGTTGGTGGATAAACGCAACCTCCAAAAGTATGTGGAAAAGGTCGAACAGGCTATAGATTACAGCATGTGCACTGACTTTTTAAAGAGCTTTGATGAAGGTAGGAGTTGTGGCATGGTCACAATAAGGACTGGTGACCAGGAAAGAAGCGTGCAAGTGCCCCTTAATGCAGCTATCGTCGAGAAAGCCCTGGGGCTTGTGTCCAAGAAGGAGAGTCGCCCAAGAAGAGATGTATATACCATGATGGGAGTCAAAAAAGATGACGTGCACACAGTGGATGGAATCAATTTGGTTGATATTCCAGACCCCGCAATAAAAATGCAAGCTAAAATGGTCCACGCCGTTTTCTCAAGACAGAGATACAACGCTTTAATGAACAGAATCGGGGTGCCATTACTAGATAGCATCACTGCACGAGTTCCAGAGAAGGTGGATTGGAACGGTTTTGTGCAGAAAACTATCAAGAGTTCAGCCGCGCTCCTGGCTCCAGCCGCAGCACCAGCTGGTGGGGAGTCTCCTATTTCTACTGCACGATCCGCAAGGAAAAAGCCTGCCTCGAAAGCCTCCACAATCAGATATGGCAGTGTCCTGACGGAAATCATCCATGAGGCTATCAAGGATGCTGGTGTAGATGAAGAGCAAGCTGTGCATCAAAGCTCACCTCACCGCGAGGAAGAAGGCTCGAATGAAAGGACAATAAGTGACAAAGGAGAGCTGGAGGTACCACCTATTCAAGCGGCTAAGCCACGGGAGCAAAAGAAGAGTGACAAGAGCCAAAAGGAGAAGAAAGAATGATTGAGCAAAGAAGAGCGAGCCGAGATGAAGAGGGCTCAAAGAGAGTCAAGAAGGGTGGAGGAGGAATGAAGGAGAAAAGAAGAGGAAGAACTTGAAATAATTAGAGAAGAATCAAAGAGGGCAGAAGAGAGAGGCAAAGAAGAGTAGAGGAGGAAGCCGAATAACTAAGAATGAAAGAACTTGCTGAGTTGGCAGAGGCCACTCATAGATCTGTCGAAGAAACCCATGGGGGAGGAGAGATCGATCCTTTGAGCCCCCGCCATGGAGCTAAAGCAAGTGGTAGTGTGAAAACGGCCCTAGTAGCTGTAGGCAAGGGCAAGTCCCTGATGCACCCCCTGCCTTCCTTCTTTGTGCCAGTACCAACCGACACCACAACCACAACCACCCCACAACCCATGCCCTCTCTAGACACGACCCAATTGATAAACATGATGCAACTACTTGTCTAGGCAAGATCCAAAACGACAGAAGCTAGAGGCATCAACCACTACAGCCCCTACTCCCATGCCATCTGGTACTGACTATGATGCTTATGTGGCTGAGCTTCTAGCACAATTGGACAAGGCAAAAGAAGAAAAGAAGATAGCCCTAGTGGAGTTAGAGAAAGAAAAGGAGATTTCGACAACCTTAAGGTTGGAAGTTTCAAAGCAAGGAGCAGACAGAAGAAGGGAAGTGAAAACTCTACAAGATCAGCTGGAAGCAAAGACCAAGGAAGCCCTAGACAATGAGAGCCACCTAAGACAAAGGCTGGAAGATGAAGAGCAAGACTTGGTGGCAGAACAACGAAGCTTGAAGTTACTATTGACATATCGAGCTCCACTCATGATACGCCAGGGTGACCGTTGTGCATTTATGTCACCGACGTGTTAGTTGCGGACGCGGTTGGTACACCGCCCCTGAATAATAGATACATGATAGCTATCCTTATCTACTCTAGTTTGTGGCTCAGTTAGTATGCCACCTTAGTTAGTTGAGTTTGGTTTGAGACCCATATATACAGGGTTCTTCTATTTCTTTGTAAGAGAGTTCATTTGGCTTACACAACTAAGAAGAGGAAAACTGTTTTTAGCCTCCACCCTTGTGTGTATTCCCCCATTGTGCAAGCAAGAAAGCTCAAGTGAGACTCCTTCCTTCTCTCCCACAATCTTGACATGGTATCAGAGCCTTGTTCGTGGTAAGGAGCTCAAGAAAGCAAGCCAAGCTCGCGGTGTTCTGGTAAGAGGAGCAGTGTTGCTTTCATCTTCTGTTTTGGGAGCAGATCTCTGCAGGTAGTACAGCCGGAAAGTGCAGGAGTGCATTGTCTCAGATTGAGACGCCCTTCGCGGTGAAGCAAGAGGGCAGTATTTCGGGGCCTGTTTTGGAGGCCATTTCGGGGCATTGTCTCAGATTTGAGGCCATTTCGAGGCCTGTTTTGGAGGCGGAAGTTTTCTGCACGCACTCAGGAAACGTCCCAGTTTTATGCTGTGCAACCACTGTTCTACAGGTCGGTGAATAGTTACTATAAAAATTGCATTGTATGCTTGTGCGCAGAGACATTGGGAGTTATAGAACCATCCCTGTTGCCTGTTGATGCAAAATCGTCACTAGGAAGTGACTGTGTGGTCAAATACCACTTTCGCCAGTTTTGCAGATTTTCCCTTGTGAGGGTGAAGCTGTGGTTTTTGCAGTGACAGAATTTTTTGCAGTCTTCTGTAATGGCATCTGATTCTCTTTCACAGATTGTCACTGAAAAGCTTGACAAGAACAACTTCCAAGCATGGAAGTTTAGAATGACGAATTTCCTTATGGGAAAAGGATATTGGGAATTTGTTGTAGGAAATGAAGAAGAACCAGTTCTTCCTGATGTTCCCAATCAACAGCAAATGCAGGCATTTAAAGCATGGCATGAGAGAGCCAGGAAAGTTATGTATTGGCTGTCTATCAGCATTTCAGACTCTATGATTGTGCATATTCAGGATGCAAGTACGCCAAAGGAGGCATGGGATACTCTATCAAAGATGTATAGCACAAATACGCAAGCCAGGAAAATGCAGCTCAAGCAAGAGTTGCACAATGTGCAAAGAGAAAATATGAGCATCAATGACTACCACATGAAGGTGAAGAAGCTTGCAGATGCACTTGCTTCCATTGGGTCGCCAATGGAAGATGATGATTTAGTTTCTGTGACCTTGAATGGTCTAGGAAAGGATTATGCGCAATTTCGGACATCCATTTCCGTCCGTGAAAGATTTCCTGATTTTGAGGAGTTGATTGCTCTTCTAATTTCTGAGGAGCAGAGAAATGGTGGTGCATCTTCTTCAGGAGGAACTTCAAAAGAAGCTGTCTTCTACTCAAATGCTGGAAGAGGTAGAGGCAGAGGTAGAGGAGGCCGATTTGGAGGCCGTGGTAGAAATCAGAATATGCAGCAAACTCAAGAAAACCAGTCCTATGGAGGAGGACGTGGTAACTCTAGAGGCAGGGGGAGCCAAAGAGGTCGTGGTGGATGGCAAAGAGGCCAAAATACAAATAGTAATGTTGAATGCTACTACTGTTGTAAAATGGGTCATATGGCTAAAGACTGCTATAAAAAGCAGAATGACATCATGAATGGAAAACTGCAACAAGGGAATTATGCATCTTCTAGCAGACAGGGCGATGACAGAAATGAGCATTTGTTCATGGTGCAGCACATGAACAATTCTGTGACAAGTGCAGAAGAAAGCAATGATGTATGGTATGTTGACTCAGGTGCATCAAACCACATGACAGGTCATGCAGAATGGATGGAGGATGCAAGGAAGATGGAAAAACCAGGATTTGTGGAGACTGGTGATGATACTGCACATCCTATTGTGCAGATTGGAAAAATTCCCTTGTCTATGCAGGATGGGAAAAAGAAATACCTATCCGATGTATTTCATGTCCCGAATATCACCAAGAATCTGGTTTCTGTCGGTCAAATGGTTGAACAGGGCTTGCAGGTCAGATTTAATCCTCATGGATGCTTTGTTGAGGTTATGAAAAATAAAGGTCGCTTGATAGCAAAAGGAAAGAAGAAGGGCAGAATGTTTACATTGGATGCAGACATGCCTGAATTGAGTGCAGCAATGTTTGCACATGGGACCGGTGTAGTTGCAGATATTGATATCTGGCATAAACGCATTGGTCATGTTAATGTACAGCGACTTAAATCAATGCAGGCCCAAAATATTGTTGCAGGATTGCCAAAATTCAAGGTTGCAGAAATGCATAAGGTATGTGAAGCCTGTCAGTTTGGAAAACAGGCAAGGAAACCATTTCCTAGACATGTTCAAGAGAGTGAGAAGCCATTGGAATTAATCCACTCTGATGTGTGGACTACTAAAGCTGCATCTCTTGGAGGCTGTCATTATTTTGTCAGTTTTATTGATGACTATAGCAGAAAAGTTTGGGTGTATTTTATGAAAAAGAAAATTGAAGTTTTTGGGCATTTCAAAACTCTTAAAGCTATGGTTGAAAAAGAAACAGGTCTGCAGATAAAATGCCTGAGGTCAGATGGAGGGGGAGAGTACCTCTCAAATGAGTTTGCAAGGTTCTTGCAGGAGCATGGCATAAAGCAGCAATATTCATGCAGTCATACCCCACAACAAAATGGAATTGCAGAAAGGAAAAACAGGCATATTGGAGAGGTATCTCGTGCCATGCTCAATGAAAAAGACTTGCCAGATTTTTATTGGGCTGAAGCAGTTGCTACAGCAGTCTACATAATGAACAGGACTCCCACTGCAGCTATACATGGAATGACTCCAGAGGAGAGGTATACTGGTAGGAAACCAGATATTTCTCATTTGAAAATTTTTGGTTGCATTGCCTATGTACATGTGCCAGATGAGCTGAGATCCAAGTTGGATCCAAAAGCTGAGAAGTGCATCTTTATTGGTTACTCTCTGCAGCAAAAAGGGTATAGATGCTATAACCCTTCTACTCGTAAGTTTACAGTGAGCAGAGATGTTGTTTTTGATCAGATGAGTAGCTGGTATAAACCAGTAAATGTGATTGATGATGTAGATGCACAAAATGGTAATGCTGCACAGAATTCACAGCAGCAGTCACAAAATATTAGTGGACCTGGAGCGTCCTCTAGCAGTGGTTTACATTCTTCGCCATGGACAGGCAGATTGAGATCACAAGAATCTTCTCAAAGTAATACAGATAGTGGTATGCAGGTATCACGAAAAGGAAAAGAGAAGGTTGATCAGCCCATGTTTGATGTGAATGCAGGTCACTCTTATGTGGATGGTGAATCCAGTGGCTCAGAACAGAGCATTGATGATGAGTTGGGTATTCCTTCTATTGTTACACCTGGAGTAAGGAAGACCAGGGATGTTTTGAGGGCACCTTGGAGTGAACCCACTTTGCGCAGGTCTACCAGAGTTAGGTATCCTGTGGATAGGCTGAAATATGATGGATTTACAGCCATTCACTATGCATATATGGTCAAGGTGATACAGGAACCAGAACCCACTTCTTTTGAGCAAGCCATGGGAAAAGAAAAATGGGAGAAAGCCATGGATGAAGAAATGGATGCCTTGGAAGCAAACACTACATGGGAATTGGTACCTTTGCCTAAAGGTAAGAATGCAATTGGCTGTAAGTGGGTTTATAAGGTGAAGCACAATGCTGATGGTTCTGTGAACAGATACAAGGCAAGATTAGTAGTCAAGGGGTATGCACAAACATATGGCATTGACTATGAAGAAACATTCAGTCCGGTTGCAAGGATGGCAACCGTAAGAGCAGTCATTGCTATGGTTGCATCAAAGGGATGGTCTTTACATCAGATGGATGTAAAGAATGCCTTCTTGCATGGTGATTTGCAAGAAGAGGTCTATATGGAGCAGCCACCAGGTTATGTGCATGCTGTTCATCCTGAGTTTGTTTGCAAGTTGAAGAAAGCCTTGTATGGCTTGAAGCAAGCACCTAGAGCATGGTCTGACAAGATAGGACAGTATCTTGTTACTATTGGCTTTCAGATTTCCAAGGCAGATTTCTCACTTTATGTGAGAAAAACAGAGAAAGGTATTATGCTACTTGTCATTTATGTTGATGATTTGATTATGACAGGTGACAGTGATGAAGATATCCTTCATGTGAAAATGCTATTGAAGCAGAAGTTTGAGATGAAGGATTTGGGAGAGCTGCGTTATTTCTTGGGCATTGAGGTGATTAGATCACCAAGTGGGATACAGCTCTTGCAGAGGCAGTATGGATTGGACATGCTGTCCAAATATGGGATGACAGGCTGTAAGCCTATTTCAGTTCCTTTGGAGCAGAATGTGAAGCTGAGCACAGATGTAGGTGAGCTTCTGGAAGACCCTACTATGTACAGACGCATAGTAGGAAGCTTGATTTATATGACTACTACCAGGCCAGATTTGAGCTATGCTGTTGGATTGGTAAGTCAGTTTATGCAGGCTCCAAGGAAACCACATTTGGATGCGGCTAGACGCATACTCAGGTATGTGAAGTCCACATTGCAGTATGGACTATTTTATGAGACTGGGGTTCAGATACAGCTGCATGGATACACTGATGCTGATTGGGCTGGTAGTATTTCTGATAGACGATCTACCAGTGGATATGTGTTCTCTTTTGGGAGTGCTGCAGTCACTTGGAGCAGCAAGAAACAGCCTACAGTTGCCTTGTCGAGCACAGAGGCTGAGTACAGGGGTGCAGCAATGGCTGCATGTGAGGTAGCTTGGTTGCATAAGCTACTTTATGATATGCATCAGTCTACAGATGGGCCAGTTGTCATTTATTGTGACAACATGAGTAGTATACACTTGGCAAATAACCCAGTCTATCATGCTAGAACAAAGCACATTGAGGTGCATTATCACTATGTGCGAGAGAGGGTTTTACTAGGTCTTATTGATCTAGTTTATGTCAGCACAGAGGATCAGGTAGCTGACATATTCACGAAGGCATTGGGCACAGAGAAGCTGCGCAAGTTCAGAGACCTGCTTGGTGTGCAGGAATTGGGATTGAGCTCGAGGGGGAGTGTTGACATATCGAGCTCCACTCGTGATACGCCAGGGTGACCGTTGTGCATTTATGTCACCGACGTGTTAGTTGCGGACGCGGTTGGTACACCGCCCCTGAATAATAGCTACATGATAGCTATCCTTATCTACTCTAGTTTGTGGCTCAGTTAGTATGCCACCTTAGTTAGTTGAGTTTGGTTTGAGACCCATATATACAGGGTTCTTCTATTTCTTTGTAAGAGAGTTCATTTGGCTTACACAACTAAGAAGAGGAAAACTGTTTTCAGCCTCCACCCTTGTGTGTATTCCCCCATTGTGCAAGCAAGAAAGCTACAAGTGAGACTCCTTCCTTCTCTCCCACAATCTTGACAGTTACTAGTGCAGCAGTATGCTGACTTGCAACAAAGAACTACCGAACTAGAAAGGTACAGACAGATAGAAGCTCAAGAGGGCGAGCCAAGTGAGCAACAAGAAGATGCCATAGTGTTCCGGCTATGGTATGAACTTGAAGAACAAGATAGAGTGGAGAGGGAAATAGAGTTCCTAGAATAGGAAAGGCCGGGAGTTCTCACAGAGCAGAAGCACAAAGGTTGCAGAATGTGGCACAACGACTGCAAGATGCATTGGAGATTACCAAGGGAGACATAGAGGCCCTCATGGCCATGGCCTTCACCCAAAGAAGTTTGCACTTCACAGAGATCCAAAGTCACGAGCAGCTTGTGCAAGAAAAGTCAGAGCTATTTGCTGAGGCAGAAAAAAGATTCAGTATTGCAAATCAGGCAAAAGAAATTGCCGAAGAACAGTTGGCTCGAAAATCTAGGGAAAGGAACCAACTCTGATTCTTAACGAATGAGCGACAGTAGGTTGTGACAACCTTGGCAAGTGAGCTGGAGGAGGGAAGAAAGAAGATGGACGAGAGAGCTAGTGAGTGGGAAAGAAACAATTTTGAAAGAGTTAGGGATTTAACAAAACGCTTGGCGGTGGCTAAGTTAGTGATTGTTTTTTTGATTCGCAACCATTTCGGTGCCTATTTTGGAGGCGGAAGTTTTCCGCACGGACTCAGGAAAAGGCCCTGTTTTTTGCTGTGCGACCACTGTTCTACAGGTCGGTGAAAAGTTACTGTAGAAATTGCATCGTATGCCTATGCGGAGAGACATTGGGAGTTACAAAATCATCCCTGTTGCCTGTTGATGCAAAATTGTCACTAGGAAGTGACTGTGTGGTCAAGTACCACTTTCGTCAGTTTTGCAGATTTGCCCTTATGAGGCTGAAGCTGTGTTTTTTGCAGTGACATAATTTTTTACAGTGTTCTGTAATGGCGTCTGATTCTCTTTCACAGATTATCACTAAAAAGCTTGACAAGAACAACTTCCAAGCATGGAAGTTTAGAATGACGAATTTCCTTATGGGAAAAGGATATTGGAAATTCGTTGCAGGAAATGAAGAAGAACCAGTTCTTCCTGATGTTCCCAATCAACAGCAAATGCAAGCATTTAAAGGATGGCATGAGAGAGCTAGGAAAGTAATATATTGGCTGTCTATCAGCATTTCAGACTCTATGATTGTGCATATTCAGGATGCAAGTACGCCAAAGGAGTCATGGGATACTTTGTAAAAAATGTATAGCATAAATACGCAAGCCAGGAAAATGCAGCTCAAGCAAGAGTTGCACAATGTGCAAAGAGAAAGTATGAGCATCAATGACTATCACATGAAGGTGAAGAAGATTGCAGATGCACTTGCTTCCATTGGGTCGCCAGTGGAAGATGATGATTTAGTTTCTGTGACCTTGAATGGTCTAGGAAAGGATTATGCACAGTTTCGAACATCGATTTTCGTCCGTGAAAGATTTCCTGATTTTGAGGAGTTGATTGCTCTTCTAATTTCTGAGGAGCAGAGAAATGGTGGTGCATCTTTTTTAGGAGGAACTTCAAAAGAAGCTGTCTTCTACTCAAATGCTAGAAGAGGTAGAGGCAGAGGTAGAGGAGGCCGTGGTAGAAATCACAATATGCAGCAAACTCAAGAAAACCAGTCCTATGGAGAAGGATGTGGTAACTCTAGTGCCAGGGGGAGCCAAAGAGGTCGTGGTGGATGGCAAAGAGGCCAAAATGCAAACAACAATGTTGAATGCTACTACTGTGGTAAAATGGATCATATGGCTAAAGACTGCTATAAAAAGAAAAATGACATCATGAATGGAAAATTGCAACAAGGGAATTATGCACCTTCTAGTAGACAGGGTGATGACAGAAATGAGCATTTATTTATGGTGCAACACATGACCAATTCTGTGACAAGTGCAGAAGAAAGCAATGATGTGTGGTATGTTGACTCAGGTGCATCAAACCACATGATAGGTCATGTAGAATGGATGCAGGATACAAGGAAAATGGAAAAACCAAGATTTGTGGAGACTGGTGATGATACTGCACATTCTATTGTGCAGATTGGAAAAATTCCTTTGTCTATGCAGGATGGGAAAAAGAAATACGTGTCGGATGTATTTCATGTCTCAAATATCACCAAGAACCTAGTTTCTGTTGGTCAAATGGTTGAGCAAGGCTTGCAAGACAGATTTAATTCTCATGGATTCTTTGTTGAGGATATGAAAAATAAAGGTCGCTTGATAGCAAAAGGAAAGAAGAAAGGCAAAATGTTTACATTGGATGCAAACATGCCTGAATTGAGTGCAACAATGTTTGCACATGGGACCGGTGTAGTTGCAGATATTGATATCTGGCATAAACGCATTGATCATGTTAATGTACAGCGACTTAAATCAATGCAAGCCCAAAATATTGTTGCACGATTGCCTAAATTCAAGGTTGCAGAAATGTATAAGGTATGTGAAGCCTGTCAATTTGGAAAACAAGCAAGGAAACCATTTCCTAGACATGTTCAAGAGAGTAAGAAGCCATTGGAATTAATCCACTCTGATATGTGGACTACTAAAGCTGCATCTATTGGAGGCTATCATTATTTTGTCACTTTTATTGATGACTATAGCAGAAAAGTTTGGGTATATTTTATGAAAAAGAAAAGTGAAGTTTTTGGGCATTTCAAAACTCTGAAAGCTATGGTTAAAAAAGAAACTGACCTACAAATAAAATGCCTAAGGTCAGATGGAGGGGGAGAGTACCTCTCAAATAAGTTTGCAAGGTTCTTGTAGGAGCATGGCAGAAAGCAGCAATATTCATGTAGTCATACCCCACAGCAAAATGGAATTGCAGAAAGAAAAAACAAGCATATTGGAGAGGTATCTCGTGCCATGCTCAATGAAAAAGACCTGCCTGATTTTTACTGGGCTGAGGTAGTTGCTATAGCAGTCTACATAATGAACATGACTCCCACTGCAACAATACATGGCATGACTCTAGAGGAGAGGTATACTGGTAGGAAAGCAGATATTTCTCATTTGAAAATTTTTTGTTGCATTGCCTATGTTCATGTGCCAGATGAGTTGAGATCCAAGTTGGATCCAAAAGCTGAGAAGTGCATCTTTATTGGTTACTCTCTGCAGCAAAAAGGATATAGATGCTATAACCCTTCTACTCGTAAGTTTACAGTGAGCAGAGATGTTGTTTTTGATGAGATGAGTAGTTAGTATAAACCAGTAAATGTGATTGATAATGTAGATACACAAAATGGTAATGCTGCACATAATTCACAGCAACAGTCACAAGATATTGGTGGATCTAGAGCGTCCTCTAGCAGTGGTTCACATTCTTTGCCATGGACAGGCAGATTGAGATCAGGACAATCTTCTCAAAGCAATGCAGATAGTGGTATGCAGGTATCACGAAAAGGAAAAGAGAAGGTAGATCAGCCCATGTTTGATGTGAATGCAAGTCACACTTATGTGGATGGTGAATCCAGTGGCTCTGAATAGAGCATTGATGATGAGTTGGGTATTCCTTCTATTGTTACACCTGGAGTAAGGAAGACCAGGGATATTTTGAGAGCACCTGGGAGTGAACCTACTTTGCGCAGGTCTACCAGAGCTAGGTATCCTGTGGATAGGCTGAAATATGGTGGATTTACAGCCATTTACTATGCCTATATGGTCAAAGTGATACAGTAACCAAAACCCACTTCTTTTGAGAAAGCCATGGGAAAAGAAAAATGGGAAAAAGCCATGATGAAGAAATGGATGCCTTGGAAGCAAATGCTACATGGGAATTGCTACCTTTGCCTAAAGATAAGAATGCAATTGGTTGTAAGTGGGTTTATAAGGTGAAACACAATGCAAATGGTTCTGTGAATAGATACAAGGCAAGATTAGTAGTCAAGGGGTATGCACAAACATATGGCATTGATTATGAAGAAACATTCAGTCCGATTGCAAGGATGGCAACCGTAAGAGCAGTCATTGCTATGGCTGCATCAAAGGGATGGTCTTTACATCAGATGGATGTAAAGAATGCCTTCTTGCATGGTGATTTGCAAGAAGAGGTCTATATGGAGCAGCCACCAAGTTATGTGCATGCTGTTTATCTTGAGTTTGTTTACAGGTTGAAGAAAGCCTTGTATGGCTTGAAGTAAGTACCTAGAGCATGGTCTGACAAGATAGGATAGTATCTTGTTACTATTGGCTTTTAGATTTCCAAGGCAGATTTCTCACTTTATGTGAGAAAAACAGAGAAAGGTATTATGCTACTTGTCATTTATGTTGATGATTTGATTATGATAGGTGACAGTGATGAAGATATCCTTCATGTGAAAATGCTATTGAAGAAGAAGTTTGAGATGAAGGATTTGGGAGATCTGCGTTATTTCTTGGGCATTGAGGTGATTAGATCACCAAGTGGGATATGGCTCTTGCAAAGGCAATATGGATTGGACATGCTATCCAAATATGGAATGACAGGATGTAAGCCTATTTCAATTCCTTTGTAGCAGAATGTGAAGCTCAGCGCAAATGCAGGTGAGCTTCTAGAAGACCCTACTATGTACCGACGCATAGTAGGAAGTTTGATTTATATAACTATTACCAGGCCAAATTTGAGCTATGCTATTGGATTGGTAAGTTAGTTTATGCAGGCTCCAAGGAAACCGCATTTGGATGCGGCTAGACGCATACTCAGGTATGTGAAGTCCACATTGCAGTATGGACTACTTTATGAGACTAGGGTTCAGATACAGTTGCATGGATACACTGATGCTGATTGGGCTGGTAGTGTTTCAGATAGACAATCTACCAATGGATATGTGTTCTCTTTTGGGAGTGCTGCAGTCACTTGGAGCAGCAAGAAATAGCCTACAGTTAGCTTGTCAAGCACAAAGGCTGAGTACAGGGGCACAGTAATGGCTGCATGTGAGGTAGCTTGGTTACATAAGCTACTTTATGATATGCATCAGCCTATAGATGGGCCAGTTGTCATTTATTGTGACAACATGAGTAGTATACACTTGGCAAATAACCCAGTCTATCATGCTAGAACAAAGCACATTGAGGTGCATTATCACTATGTGTGGGAGAGGGTTTTACTAGGTCTTATTGATCTAGTTTATATCAGCATAGAGGATCAGGTAGCTGACATATTTACGAAGGCATTGGGCGCAGAGAAGCTGCGTAGGTTTAGAGACCTGCTTGGTGTTCAGGAATTGGGATTGAGCTCGAGGGGGAGTGTTGAGATATTGAGCTCCACTTGTGATATCCCAAGGTGACCGTTGTGCATTTATGTCACCGACTTGTTAGCTACAAATGCGGTTGGTACACCGCCCATGAATAATAGCTAGATGACAACTATCCTTATCTACTCTAGTTTGTGGCTTAGTTAGTACGCCACCTTAGTTAGTTGAGTTTGGTTTGAGACCCATATATAGGGTTCTTCTATTTCTTTGTACTAGAGTTCTTTTTAGCTTACACAACTAAGAAGAGGAAAATTGTTTTTAGCCTCCACCTTTGTATGTATTCCCCCATTGTGTAAGTGAGAAAGCTACAAGTGAGACTCCTTCCTTCTCTCCCATAATCTTGACACCAACACACAAAGGCGAGCCTTCCTCAGCATAGTACTACACGTTACCCAGACGGAGGGCAATTATTTAGTGGAGAAGGTAAGAAGGAAGCTAGAACTGACCACCCGAGCACTAAAGTATGGCCTTCAAGAACAGGAGCTTCCAACAGGCACAGGAATCACAAAAGAGTAGCAATTTCACTACCTACGCCGTGCCGGCCTCTCCACTATTGAGCTTAAGGAACTTGGGTTTGAAGAGCATGAGCAGCTACCACCACCACCACAAGTGGTTCCATTGGTTGTCGAGCAAAATGTCGAAGAGGGTCTGGACTTTGAGCAGGATGTTGAAGAAGAGCAACAAAGAATGCCCAGTCCACCTCTACCAGACCTCCCGCCTAAAGAGCCTGAAGATGCCCATATGCCCAAGCACATTGTGGCAGCTAGAAGAAGAAGACAAGAACAAGCAGAGGAAGCCCAACGTAGAGCACGATCACTGCCAAGACAATTCCTTGAAGAGCTTGTGCTACTATGGGGGGATCCCCATCCTATCGATTGGCCTCAGGAATCGGTCATATGGCGTCAACAGGAGTTCCAGACAAGGCCGTTTGAACTTTCATTTGCTTATCCATGCTCTCTGAACCGTGCTTTGCCTTTAGGTATTCTAGCCAAGATCAAGGATCTAGCTAATGATATTGCAAACAGGTGGATAGAGGAAAGAAGCCTCATAATAACCAGATGGAGGCAAGAGCATGAAGACTACTGGCAAGACAAGGTAAATAGGGTTCCCAAAACCGTCCAAGGCTACGAGGCACAGCTGAAGTGGCGGAGGAGGATTTGGGATAACAATTTTGATGCCTGGACCGCCTTCTGCAGCTCGCTCCCTGAATAACACAATGACCCCATCTACATGACTTACCCCCGTACGCATGGAGTTGACTATGATTGAAATATTCATGGGGATTTTGACTTTCCTAAGATATATAATGTTAATGCCTAGTCTTTAGGTTAGAGGATCTCCTCCCATCTATCAACTGCTTCCTCACAGATTTTTCTTCTTGCCCAGATCCAGCCTTCTTAACTACATGTAATTATCTTAGGCTTATCAAGTTCCTACTAATGCAGAGACCCATAGCCAAGGAAGCCCACCTCCCTCCACTCTTTTTTGACATCAACCTAGGGATAGATAGTAGAGCCATGACTAGACTAATGATGAGGGAAACCCTGCTTCCCTCCTTGTGCCTAGAAATCTTAGAGGATATGAGTGATACCTGCTTCACGAGGTGCAATTCTCCTTTCTTGTCATCCACACCTCTGAAGGCCCGAGCTGGTATTAAAGAATATCTACGAAGTTGTGCATTCCTATCCCAATGCTTGCGACTGCCTTGTAATCCCGCGGAAGGTGATAGGCATTAGCCAGGACATCTTCCTTGTATGCAATTTTTCAAAAAAAAAAAAAGAGAAGAAAAAGAAAAAGAGAAAAGAAAAAAAGCACGAGGGCTCACTACACCTAGGGTTTACACCTAGCCCCTCCCCCACTTCACGCTTAGGGCACATCAAGGGCAAGACTTCCAGACCTGTCACCCTAAGTTTTGCACTGCACCTCCAACAACACACGAACTAGGTCCTCAAGTGTGGGACATTACCAAGGGCTTACCCAAGGTTAGACCCATCTCCCAGTTCCACTACACATGCACTTGCACCACACCATGAGACAAACGCACCCCTTAGGGAGTGCACAACTTTCTCTTGCAGGCTATGATCATGACTCAGTGAATGGCTACCCAGCTAAAGAAGATCATCCACGACATCCGCTAATGACCAGGAATTTTTCCCTGAGTCGGATAGGACACCACTACAGCAGCTTCAAGAGCTTTTGCATACTCCAATGGTTGGATGGACCAACATGCTTGATGTAGCCGACCATCTGCCTGTTGATGGCTACCATGACTGAACCAAATCAAGCAGAAGGAAAACTCAGTGATGGACTCACCATTGGCATAGATTTTGGAACCTCATATTCTCCAAATGTATGTTCAAACCCCTAGACCTGCAGATTGCTTATTGATTAAGTGCTTTTGGATCAGCACGAGATGCATAGCTACATGGTTCTCAACAGCCGGCTGGCAATGAGTAGGATTAGAGATGCCCATGCAAAACCTTTATCAACCGTCGTAGAATGGAAGCTACAACTGTGTGAGAAATGCCGAGCATCTTCATGAAGTCTAAAGCACGTCAGAATCTCTCCCAGTCATCATTAATCAAACTCCATCACCTCTCATTCACAATAGCACCTTTTGATTGTGGTCATCTACCCACCGGTTCCACTTAGCAACAACCCCAACTACCCCACTACTCCCCACGACAGCGCCATGGGACTGCACTCAACTAGGAGGGGGGTAATGTTTACCCTAGCACAGAGGAGCGGGAAAATGGAAAAATGAGATAACCGAAAGGGCACAGGACAAAGTAAGGAAAAGGCGCCCCGGATGGAAGTCAGGAAAACCCTGAAATTTTTGAATGACGACCTCTCCAGAAGGCCTCAATGTCGCCTCGAGAAAAGAAAAGAGTAAAAGCGCACCATTAATTGTGAAAGCGCTCCCGAATCCTTGTAAAAGAGTGCCAAGCTCACTCTTGTGCAAATTGTATGCACTAGTTGGGAATGGGATAAGTTAGAATGGTGGGAAATAGGAAAAGAGGGCCTAGGCTAATGGCCGGCCATGTAAAAAGTGGGGATGACCGCCCAAAAAGTAGGGCATGTATATAAAGTTCAAAGGTGAATGAGAAGATCATTCTTGTGTGTGGCCAAAGCTTCTTCTTCTTCTTCTCTTGTTTCTTGCCTTCTTGCTTGTGCTTGAGTGAGGGATTGAGGGGGTGTGAGGGAGTGAGTGAGTGAGAGTGAGGGATCGTGGAGAAGAAGCTCCCCATCTTCTCTCTTCATCTTCTCTTCTTCTCTTCTCTTCTCATTTCTCGCACAGCTATGGAGGATGGAGCTTGACGGAGAGGACTTGAGGTTGCCGCAAGGATCGTAGAGCTACCGGAGTGTAAGAGAGAGAAGGTAACTCGATCAATCATCAAGGTAAGCTCACCACACCTATAAGGTAGGCATTGCGCGTCGGCTATGTGAGAGGTAGCCATGGCCGCTCGGCTTGAAACACTTGATCAATAACCGGTCCATAGGTCTCGGGGTAGAGCTCTGTAGCTCCCCTTCAACTTATGAAGGGTCAAGTCTTAGAACCTTGATCAATAATTATCTTAGGGGAAAGGTGAAACGGCTGTGCCAAAACTCTGTTAAGGTTCCCTGAATCCTAACCAGTTACTGGAAAAAAGTGTTGCACTCCATGAACCAAAGGGTAACTACAATCACTCCAGTCGGACGAGAAGCCCTTGTGGGACACCTTTGATGGAGCTAGCTGACGTATCGAGACCTCAATTGTCAAATTAGGACCCCAAGCTTGCAAGTTGATCGTCGTGGGGATAGCCGGTACCTTCCGTTACAAGGTGGGCTATGGGAAACCTAGACGATAGACCCTGTGCATTCTCACGAGTGCTAGTGAAGCTATCTAGGATAGTTCCCCGATGGACCATTAAAATGTGCTACCAGGGAATTGTTAGACAGTCATGTGATAGCTGGACAGATGGCAAAACAAAATCTACATGTCATATTCAACATGGATGGTTGTTTTATTGAAGAATATGGCAATGCATGTACATTGATTGCCAAAGGCAAGAGAGATGGCAGAATGCTTACCTTGGATGCATCTATCCCAAAATTGAAGGCAGCCATGTTTGCCCATGATAATGGAGCAATTCAGGATGTAGAAATCTAGCACAAACACATCGATCATGTTAATGTACAGAAGGTGAAAAATATGTAACAGAAAGAGGTTGTACTTGGCTTGCTGAAGTTCAAGTACACTGATCTTAGACATGTATGCTCTACATATCAATTTGAGAAACAAGCAAGATTCCCATTCATGAGACATGTCA
Organism: Lygodium microphyllum; assembly: GCF_053477565.2. Taxonomy (NCBI): domain Eukaryota; kingdom Viridiplantae; phylum Streptophyta; class Polypodiopsida; order Schizaeales; family Lygodiaceae; genus Lygodium; species Lygodium microphyllum. The sequence continues at coordinate 16,780,000 of NC_141154.1, read as the reverse complement.
GAAATAGTTCTCAGCCTTTGCAATTGATACATTCGAATGTATGGGGTCCTACCCATAATGCGTCTTTTGGTGGTGCTAGGTATTATGTATCCTTCATTGATGATTTCAGCAATACACATGGCACATTCTAAAGCACAAGGATGAGGTGCTTGATGTCTTTAATGACTTTAAGAAGCATACTGAAAATGAGAGGTGGAGAATATGTATCTAGAGGGTTTGACACGTACCTTTCTAAATATGGCATAAAAAGGTAGCTCACATGCAGTTACACACCTCAGCAGAACGGTGTGGTAGAGAGAAAAAATTGAGTGCTTATGGAAGCTTCTAGGGCAATGCTTAATGAAAAGAATTTGCCAGATGCTTATTGGACTGAAGCAGTGGTTACTGCAATTTATGTGCTGAATCGAACACCTACAGTTGGGGTTCATGATTTGACCCCTATGAAAAATTGTATGGGTACAAGCCCAACATTAGTCACCCAAAAGTGTTTGGTTGCATTGCCTACATACACGTGCCTGATGAAAAGAGGAAGAAGTTAGACCCAAAAGCTATCAAAAGTGTTTATGTTGGCTATCACAGGATAGAAAGCCTTACAAATGCTATGATGCGTCCACTCAGGAAACCTTGACTAACAAGGATGTAGTTTTTTATGAGTTGGCCTCATGGTATGGTAATCCAAATGTAGTGGTCTTTGATGGACCAATCAGCCCTACTTATGCTGAAAAATATCCTTCAGCTAGTACATTTATGAGTGGACCAACAAATGATGGTTTATCTACTATTTGTCCTTGGACAGGATGACTGTGCGGTCGTGCTATTGCATCCACTAAAACAAACATGTCAGTGAGGGGGAGATTGGATAAATGCAAAGAAAATATGTTGGACAATGTGACTAGCACGATTATTACAATTGGATATGAGTCACTTGGTAGTGATAGTCTTGACAGTGAATTGGGCACACCATTAGTTATGATGCCTGGTGCAAGGCAAAGCAGGTATGTGCTACCTTATGAGAGGCAAGCCCAGAGTGCATCACAGTTGAGGAGGTCTGAAAGGGTTAGAAATCCATTTGATAGGCTGACATACAGTGGGTATTCAGCCAAACATAATGCATATGTAACTAAAGTGTCAGGCTACAAAGAGCCTACGAAGTTCAATGAGGCAGCTACACATGAGAATTGGTGTGCCGCCATGGATGAGAAATATGCAACATTGGCTAAAAATGAGACATGGGAATTGGTTTGTTTTCTTGAAGGCAAAGTACCCATTAGCTGCAAATGGGTTTATAAAGTGAAATGCAAGTCAAATGGTTCATTGGAAAGGTATAAAGCCCGGCTAGTTGCAAAGGGATATGCATAGTAGCACAGCCTAAATTATGAGGAGACTTTCAGCCTAATTGCCTTCTAAGGGCTGGAAATTATGGCAGATGGATATCAAACATGCATTCTTGAATGGTGACTTTCTTGAAGAGGTGTATATGGAGTAGCCTAAGGGTTATGTACACCCTAACTATCCGATATATGTGTGTAAACTGAAAAAGGTCTTGTATGGGCTGAAACAGGCATCGAGAGCATGGAATGCTTGCATAAGCACTTATTTGTAGCAACTTGGTTTTCAGATAGATCATGTAGATCATAGCCTATTTACAAAGAAGACAGAGCATGGTTATGTTTTTCTAGTGGTTTATGTCGATGATTTGATCATCACAGGAGATGATGATCATGGGATTGTTGAAATTAAAACAATGTTACAGGCTGAATTCAAAGTCAAGGATCTTGGTGAGTTGAAGTACTTTCTCAAGATTGAGGTTGTGTCTACACCTCAATATATATGGCTATTGCAAAAACAGTATGCTCATGACATGTTGTTGAAATATGGCATGATGGAGTGTAAAGCCATGGAAACACCATTGGATTAGAATGTCAAACTTGTAGTTGATGTTGGGATTGAGATCAAGAATGTCACTATGTACAATGGTGAGCAGCCTAATTTGCCTTATGATTACATGTCTTGACTTGAGTTATGTAATGGTGCTGATTAGCCAGTTTATGCAGAAAACTCGTAAGTCACACTTCGATGCAGTTAAGAGGGTTATGTGGTATGTGAAGGGTACTACTAATTATGGGTTGTTTTATGAGCATGGGAAATCATTCGACTTGACATGTTATACGGATGTTGATTGGGATGGTTGTATCTATGATAGGAGGTCAACCAATGGTTATGCTTTCAGTTTGGGCAACAGTATAATCAGGTAGAGTAGTAAGAAGTAGCCCACCGTTGCTTCATCTAGTACAGAGGCAAAATATAGGGGTGTAGCCTTAATGGCATGCGAAGCAGTTTGGCTTGTGAAACTGCTACATGACTTGGGTATACGTTTGGATAGCAAAGTCACATTGTATTGTGACAATTGCTAGATCCAAATACATAGAAGTTCATTACCATTTTATCACAGAGATGGTACTTGCTAGAAATATTGATCTACTCCATATGAAGATAGAAGACCAAGTAGCAAATATCTTTACTAAATCACTTGGTAAAGAGATGTTTGTGCATTTCAAGGAGCTACTTGGGAGCACAACAGTTAGCTTGAGCTTGAGGGGGAGTGTTGAGAATCAAGCTCATGATCAGTATCACTGACATGACCGGACCTTATCGAGACAATTGTTGTATTAATTGTCACTCTCCATGTGTGTTGTAATAACTGAGTCAATCAAACTCGACCACAGTTAGTGGTACAGTTAGTTAGTGACCTAGTGTGTTTTCAGTTATGTGTGATTAGACTTTAGTAAGCATTATGGAATAATAAGAAGTAGAGAACAATGGGAGTTCACAACTCTCTATTACAACTCCATGTCTTTGTCTCTCTCTCTTTCTCCCTCTAAATCTAAAACACCTTCGAGAAAGTTTACCTAGTGATGTTATACTCAATCAAAGGCCATAAATAAAAACTTAAAAATTGAGGACTTGGACCCTATCATGTCCTTATCATTAACAAGATAGATAACATGTTGTTAAAAACCTTACATGGGCCTATTGGACACTTTAATGGTGGCTGCATCAAATGTTAATACCCTCATGGGCACTACTTACACAAGCCACCCATGAAGGAATTGATGTTCTCGTACGATTCATCATGGTAAGTGAAAAATGTGGTATGGACAAATGGAGCCACACATGCAACACAACAATCAACCTTCAACCAACCTTCTTCCCAAAAATTTCAATGCTAGCATAGTGACTCCTAGAAGCCTAGGATCGAAGAATGACCTCATAATTTTGCCCACTTACCTCAACATCCATTTTACCATAGCCAAGAATGTGACCACTGATGCACTCATTGATTGTTGGGAATTGGACAACATGGGACCAAATGTCAAAGTAGCAAGAGTCATGTGTTTTCAACTTTGTCCATAGCAATTTTCTGATTGAGCAAGATGTAATCAAATATTATAATTAATCAATGTAATCAATGTGATGCACAATGCAATGCAATCCTTAAGCAAAATATGTAAAAATTACGTGGCATAGTAGACAGAATTTGAGTAAGGAGTAGAGAATACACAGTAAATATGAGAAGAGCATAAACTGCTTTTATTTCAAATGAACTGATACAAAGATGGCTTTGTCCACTCATGCACTTCCATTATGAAGCTTACATGGAAATCTAGACAAATAATAGGTCAAGAAAGGCTAACTGGAAGAACTCTAATTGGGTGAAAGATGGATTGATGATGGCTTTGGAGGGGTCTTCCTTTTATACTGTGGGAAGGTTGTCTAGTCGGCCTATTTGATCATATTATGAACCTTCCCTAGTTGGCTAGGAAATATTCAATTTATTGTCAAGGGTCCTTGATAACTCCCACACTACGCAACTCAATGCATTGTGCCTCGAGTTGCTACCATCATAACTACTCTGTCTAGCCCAAAGGCTAGATCCACAAAGGTCACCTTTTTTACCAACCACTCACATAGACCTCATTTGACGTACAAAGGACCCTCTGGGCTCACACATAGCTTCTCCTCATAATGGGGATCATTGTTGCCACATTATAATGTTGGGGCATTGAGCATATCTAACAAACTACTCTCAAATTTATCTATGTACTCTGCACCTATTTTGTTTTTTACACAATGAAGTGATGATACTTAAGTATGTATTTATTTGTGTCGGGTTTGCATATAATGGATCCCAATATTTTTTACGTATATCTATTCCCGGTTACATTGATAAAGCTACTAATTTCAACACTCTTCCTTACTGCTACTAGAGAGAATTGGGTCAATCGACGCTATTGTAGCCTACTGACACCAAATCACATCCTTATAGAGGCTAACCATATTTGTTGTTGGAAATATTTGATTTAAAGTTGACAAAAAAGACCAAATAATTCCAATCTTCTTCAACATTCTACTAAATAGAGAAGGGGTTAAAATCTAAATCCTACTAGGACGGCCATTCAAATTCCTCACAAATTACAATGTCAACTATATTGACAAATGCATTCACTTGAAGTTCATTGGTGCATTGATCACCTTAGCATTTAGTTATAAGGATATAACTCTAGGGTCCATGCAAATCACTACCCCTAACCTAGCAAGTTGTTTTCACAACCGAAACAGACCTCCTCTCACAACTTCTAATTGCTCATGCTCAAAATCAATAACCTGGTGCCAACACCCCATTGCCTAAAATCAAATGGAGACCCTAGTCCCAATCCTAAGTAGGCTCCAACTCTACTCTAGACTCTTGCCTCTTCTCGATGGAAAGACCATAATCATAGATACAACCATCATAGGCCTTGTATGACACCTTGATAGGTACCCATGGCTTTCTTATGTGACCAATGATACTATGAAGGTTGTACATACCATTTCCTCCCTAAGTAAACCACATCCTTGCAATTGTAATGCCCAAAGCTATTGTCTTATCCTACAATGGCCAAGCAAACACACTCAAAAATGGAAAATGCAATAGTAGCAACCATGTACCACTACTTTCTTTAAAGGAAAATTAGAAGAAGACCAAACTTTCTTCTCAAGCCATAGAGAGCATTACACTAGATGCCACATGAGGCATCCACAACCATTAACCCTAATGAGATCTCTAGGACCATCATGGTTTACCAACCCAAGCAATCCACTGTGAGTCCTTTGGTTACCCCAAGGTGCCTACACCATTAGAATTTGCATGCCTAGAATATTAAGCAGTGTTGGCCACACCGATACTAGCATCATTACCACCTTTGACCAACCAGTGCCTCAAGCAAACACTCATACTACACCTCAAACCACAATTTGCTCTACCTACTAGCAAGACCTTAGTGTGTCTCCCTTCAAGGCCAACAACAAGCCCATATCTCTAGCCATTTAAAGAAGAATCGACACTACCGCTCAATCTACCAAATGCTCTACCTACTAGCAAGACCTTAATGTGTCTCCCTTCAAGACCAACAACAAGCCCATATCTTCTAGCCATTTAAAGAAGAATCGACACTACCACTCAATCTACCAAATGGTGGAAGAACTAGCCCAGTAAACCAAGCGATCTTCCACAAAATTCTTTTTCAAGCTAGACCCAACTTTTGGCACCTTTGCAAAACTCCTTGCCATGATTGATTTAGATCTAGCTGATGCCGACATAGTTATGCTCGCATCCCAATGGCAATCCATGTGGAAAGAACAAGAGCATTTATATGGTAAAAGCATTCTTGTCCAAGAGTAGTGCTTACGTGAACTATCAAAAAAACGACTACAAAAATGTGGCATTCTTCCTATGCACCTGTTGTGAGGCTCAAAGACTCATCCAAAATTGATGCAGACAAGTAGTAATGTATCTCCTCCAACCAGTTTGGCACAAAGTTGGTATCAACTTTGTTATGGCACGACCACTAAAGGTAGCCTCATTCTCACCTTGGTTGAACAACATCATGCAATTAATTTGCTTAGAAGTGACCTGCATACTACAAGTCTACATCCTTACAATCTATCATCGAGTCCCACAAACTAGACAAACCAAAAGAGTTGCTACATCACCCACTTCTAGATGAGACCATGACTAAAGAAGAACGCCACATCACCAATTGCTTTAATACACCCTCATTGTTCAATGACTTTATGTCTTACTTGTGCATGCTCATGGTCCCAACCTATAGATGAGACCATGAATAAAGAGGAACTCCACATCACCAATTACTTTAATAGACCCTCATTGTTCAACGACTTTATGTCTTACTTGTGCATGTTTATGGTAGTGTGTGATATTGAATCCCTAGCAAAGGTACACAAAGTTTTCCTAAAGGACCCAACACAAAAGCTAAACCCACTAAGGCATGAAGCAAAATCATCAATTATGATGGCACACTGACCTGTGTTAAAGTTCTCAATGTGGGAATACTTGTGTGAGAAATTATGTTATCGTAGTATGTGCCTCACCTTTGCCATCAAAAGGATTAGAATGGAGAACACAACACTTAGGAGAAGGAAATGAGGTAGAGAGAAGAGACTAAGAACCCCAATCCCATGGATGAGCTACCAAATAAGTGGAAGAAGAAGCAAAGGGAAGAAATAGAATTGAGCTCATTAGCAAGAGATTTTGATGAGGGAAAAAAAAAACAAGATTTCATGATAATTAGAGCTACTAAAAACAAGTCAAAGAAGGAATGGGAGAAGTTCAAAGCTAGGATAAAAGAAATCAGGGAAGAGCATGAGCAGGTGGTTGACATTTTGGCAAAAAAAGGAGAATCTTCTAAAGGGAAGAAACAAACAATAGAGGAATCCCAATCCTCTAATCTTGGCAACCTTGCATGAGTTGATAACACAGATAAGGTGCATGAAGGTACATATCAATGAAATCACCAAGGCAAAAGAGACCATGATTATGAATGAGGAAAATAGGCCATGCCCTAGTGAATCATCCAAGAGTACCTACAAACTTCCCATAGTAGGGTAGGGCATAGCAACCATAGTAGGAGCCCTATAGCAATTATGTGAAGAACTTAAGAGGGACAAAGCTAAGGTAATAACAACCAAACAAGAACTTTGGAAATAGTTAGATGAGACCCAATAAGCATATAAGAAGTTCCTTATGGAGTCTGATGACTAGGTACAAGAACTCCAAACACAACTCTAGGAGAAAAAAATTGAGCTTTAGAGAAAGGATTTTGAGTTTTGAGAAAGAGATTCAACAAGAGGTTGGGACAAACTATGCAAACAATTGCTTGAGAAAAATCACCACAATCAATAGAGGTCATTCTTCAACTGGCCTAAGAGGAGGCCAAAACAAACTTGTATGAAAGGTAAACACTAGGGCATCTATAGGCATAGGGACAATGGAAGGCTACACATGAAACATTATAGGAGACAATAGCTACTAGCTTGACAGGGTCTATTAGGTTGGTGTCTTTTTAGACCAAACCAAATAGACTTACTCTACCATTTGAGAAAGAAAAGTTATGAAGATCATGAATTGAAGGCACTAGGTCTTCTACAATTTTAAAAAACCCATAGTGTTGACACCTCCCATTAATTTACAAGAACCACCAAAGTTCGATGCATGTGAATCAAAAGAGCATACATAAGAAGAAGAAGAAGAAGAAGAAGAAGAAGAAGAAGAAGAAGAAGAAGAAGAAGAAGAAGAAGAAGAAGAAGAAGAAGAAGAAGAAGAAGAAGAAGAAGAAGAAGAAGATCAGGAGTATAAGAAGGCATATGCCACCATGACACAACCCTAGGAGCACACTTATAGAAGTGATGGAGTATCCTATTTCCCTTCAGCTCCTAATGTAGGAAGAAGAGGAAACCATGCAAAGATACCAAGAACTTGCTAGCGATAGCAAGCTGTGAGTGCCATGGACTAGCACTCATCTAGAATGGGGACACAATGTTAATTGCAAATAGAAAAGGCCCATAGTTTTTGAGAAAAAGATGGTTGTATAAATCAATAAGATATTTCATTGAGAGTCTCGTTTGTGAAAATTGTATCAAACTAAGTAGCACCATGTGCTTATGATATGAATTGCTTATTTTTTCTAATCAAAGCTAAGGTCTAAATGCATGCAATAAGAGGGAATAACAATCATGTAGCCAGAAAAAGATGCTAGATGCACAATGGAGGATGGAAAAACCATAACCCTAAATCTTCTATAAGAAAGAGATGAAAATCAATTGAACAAGCTATATCATGTTTGTGCAAACTTTGCCTTCTAGATCTCTTGTTACTCTATTCTCTTTGATTGAGAGGGAAGGAGAGGGAGTGTGAGAGAGTGTGTGGAGTGAGGACACGGTGATGAAAAGCTCATTGCATACTTTCCCCTTCTTCTCTAACCCATCCTCTTAGTGAGTTCTAAATGCAAGCAAGAGTGCAAAGTTGAGAGTGTGATGGACATAGTATGTGAAGCTCTCTTCTTCTCTTTATCTTCTCAAACCCACCATTGGCAACTCCTCTCATACGTGGCCAACAATGGAAGTAGGGTGGAGAGCAAAGGGTGCACCTATGGATCTTGGAATGTGACTTGTCAATATGATGACTACAACAAGGTGAGTGTTGCTAGGTGCGTTCTCTATTAGCATGGTATCATTAGATTCAATATGCATGAAAGTGGAATAGGTGATAGATAGCCATGTGCTTTGTGAGTTGAAACCCTTGAAATAATTGTTGAGATATCGAGCTCCACTCGTGATATGCCAGGGTGACCGTTGTGCATTTATGTCACCGACTTGTCAGTTGGCAGATGCGGTTGGTACACCACCCATGAATAATAGCTAGATGACAGCTATCCTTATCTACTCTAGTTCCTGGCTCAGTTAGTATGCCACCTTAGTTAGTTGAGTTTGGTTTGAGACCCATATATAGGGTTCTTCTATTTCTATGTACTTGAGTTCTTTTTGGCTTACACAACTAAGAAGAGGAAAACTATTTTCAGCCTCCATCCTTGTGTATTCCCCCATTGTGCAAGCAAGAAAGCTACAAGTGAGACTCCTTCCTTCTCTCCCACAATCTTGACATGGTATCAGAGCCTTGTTCATGGTAAGGAACTCAAGAAAGCAAGCCAAGTTCGTGGTGTTCTGGTAAGAGGACCAGTGTTGCTTTCATTCTTCTGTTGTGGGTGCAAGTCTCTGTAGGTAGCATAGCCGAAAAGTGCAAGAGTGCATTGTCTCAGATTGAGATGCCCTTCGCGGTGTAGCAAGAGGGCAATATATGCTGCGGGAAAAGCTTTAGCCCTTGGTTGCTCTGTTTTTTTTATTTGAGGCCATTTCGGGGCCTGTTTTGGAGGCGAAAGTTTTCTACATGCACTCAGGAAAAGGCCCAGTTTTATGCTGTGCGACCACTGTTCTACAGGTCGGTGAAAAGTTACTGTAGAAATTGCATCATATGCCTATGCGAAAAGAGATTGGGAGTTACAGAATCAACCTTGTTGCCTGTTGATGCAAAATTGTTACTACGAAGTGACTGTGTGGTCAAATACCACTTTCATCAGTTTTGTAGATTTGCCCTTGTGAGGCTAAAGCTGTATTCTTTGCAATGACAGAATTTTTTGTAGTGTTCTGTAATGGCATCTGATTCTCTTTCACAGATTGTCACTGAAAAGCTTGATAAGAACAACTTCCAAGCATGGAAGTTTAGAATGACGAATTTCCTTATGGGAAAAGGATATTGGGAATTTGTTGCAGGAAATGAAGAAGAACCAGTTCTTCCTGATGTTCCCAATCAACAGCAAATGCAGGTATTTAAAGCATGGCATGAGAGAGCCAGGAAAGTTATGTACTGGCTGTCAATCTGTATTTCGGACTCTATGATTGTGCATATTCAGGATGCAAGTACGCCAAAGGAGGCATGGGATACTTTGTCAAAAATGTATAGCACAAATACACAAGCCAGGAAAATGCAGCTCAAGCAAGAGTTGCATAATGTGCAAAGAGAAAGTATGAGCATCAATGACTACCGTATGAAGGTGAAGAAGATTGCAGATACACTTGCTTCCATTGGGTCGCCAGTGGAAGATGATGATTTAGTTTCTGTGACCTTGAATGGTCTAGGGAAGGATTATGCACAGTTTCGGACATCCATTTCAGTTCGTGAAAGATTTCCTGATTTTGAGGAGTTGATTGCTCTTCTAATTTCTGAGGAGCAGAGAAATGGTGGTGCATCTTCTTCAGGAGGAACTTCAAAAGAAGCTGTCTTCTACTCAAATGCTGGAAGGCGTAGAGGCAGAGGTAGAGGAGGCCGATCTGGAGGCTGTGGTAGAAATCAGAATATGCATCAAACTCAAGAAAACCAGTCCTATGGAGGAGGACGTGGTAACTCTAGAGCCAGGGGGAGCCAAAGAGGTCGTGGTGGGTGGCAAAGAGGCCAAAATGCAAACAGCAATGTTGAATGCTACTACTGTGGTAAAATGGGTCATATGGCTAAAGACTGCTATAAAAAGCAGAATGACATCATGAATGAAAAATTGCAACAAGGGAATTATGCATCTTCTAGTAGACAGGGTGATGACAGAAATGAGCATTTGTTTATGGTGCAGCATACGACCAATTCTGTGACAAGTACAGAAGAAAGCAACGATGTGTGGTATGTTGACTCAGGTGCATCAAACCACATGACAAGTCATGCAGAATGGATGCAGGATGCAAGGAAAATAGAAAAATAGGATTTGTGGAGACTAGTGATGATACTGCACATCCTATTGTGCAGATTGGAAAAATTCCTTTATCTATGCCGGATGGGAAAAAAAAATACATGTCCGATGTATTTCATGTCCCAAATATCACCAAGAATCTGGTTTCTGTTGGTCAAATGGTTGAGCAGGGCTTGCAGGTCAGATTTAATCCTCATGGATGCTTTGTTGAGGATATGAAAAATAAAGGTCGCTTGATAGCAAAAGGAAAGAAGAAGGGCAGAATGTTTACATTGGATGCAGGCATGCCTGAATTGAGTGCAACAATGTTTGCACATGGGACCGGTGTAGTTGCAGATATTGATATCTAGCATAAACGCATTGGTCATGTTAATGTATATCGACTTAAATCAATTCGAGCCCAAAATATTGTTGCACGATTGCCTAAATTCAAGGTTGCAGAAATGCATAAGGTATGTGAAGCCTGTCAGCTTCGAAAACAGGCAAGGAAACCATTTCCTAGACATGTTCAAGAGAGTAAGAAGCCATTGGAATTAATCCACTCTGATGTGTGGACTGCTAAAGCTGCATCTCTTGGAGGCTATCATTATTTTGTCACTTTTATTGATGACTATAGCAAAAAAGTTTGGGTGTATTTTATGAAAAAGAAAAGTGAAGTTTTTGGGCATTTCAAAGCTCTTAAAGCTATGGTTGAAAAACAAGCAGGCCTGCAAATAAAATGCCTAAGGTCAGATGGAGGGGGAGAGTACCTCTCAAATGAGTTTGCAAGGTTCCTCCAGGAGCATGGCATAAAGCAGCAATATTCATGCAGTCATATCCCACAAAAAAATGGAATTGCAGAAAGGAAAAATATGCATATTGGAGAGGTATCTCATGCCATGCTCAATGAAAAAGACTTGTCAGATTTTTACTGGGCTGAAGCAGTTGCTACAGCAGTCTACATAATGAGCAGGACTCCCACTGCAGCAATACATGGGATGACTCCAGAGGAGAGGTATACTGGTAGGAAAGCAGATATTTCTCATTTGAAGATTTTTGGTTACATTGCCTATGTTCATGTGCCAGATGAGTTGAGATCCAAGTTGGATCCAAAAGCTGAGAAGTGCATCTTTATTGGTTACTCTTTGCAGCAGAAAGGGTATAGATGCTGTAAGTTTACAGTGAGGAGAGATGTTGTTTTTGATTAGATGAGTAGATGGTATAAACCAGTAAATGTGATTGATGATGTAGATGCACAAAATGGTAATGCTGCACAGAATTCACAGCAGCAGTCACAAAATATTAGTGGACCTGGAGCGTCCTCTAGCAGTGATTCACATTCTTCGCCATGAACAGGCAAATTGAGATCAGGACAATCTTCTCAAAGCAATGCAAATAGTGGTATGCAGGTATCACGAAAAGGAAAAGAGAAGGTAGATCAATCCATGTTTGATGTGAATGCAGGTCACTCTTATGTGGATGGTGAATCCAGTGGCTCAGAATAGAGCATTGATGATGAGTTGGGTATTCCTTCTATTGTTACACCTGGAGTAAGGAAGACCAGGGATGTTTTGAGAGAACCTGGGAGTGAACCTACTTTGCGCAGGTCTACCAAAGCTAGGTATCCTGTGGATAGGCTGAAATATGATGGATTTATAGCCATTCACTATGTATATATGGTCAAAGTGATATAGGAACCAGAACCCACTTCTTTTGAGCAAGCCATGGGAAAAGAAAAATGGGAGAAAGCCATGGATGAAGAAATGGATGCCTTGGAAGCAAATGCTACATGGGAATTGGTACCTTTGCTTAAAGATAAGAATGCAATTGGTTGTAAGTGGGTTTATAAGGTGAAACACAATGCAGATGGTTCTGTGAATAGATACAAGGCAAGATTAGTAGTCAAGGGGTATGCACAAACATATGGCATTGATTATGAAGAAACATTCAATCCGGTTGCAAGGATGGCAACCGTAAGAGCAGTCATTGCTATGGCTGCATCAAAGGAATGGTCTTTACATTAGATGGATGTAAAGAATGCCTTCTTGCATGGTGATTTGCAAGAAGAGATCTATATGGAGCAGCCACCAGGTTATGTGCCTGCTGTTCATCCTGAGTTTGTTTGCAGGTTGAAGAAAGCCTTGTATGGCTTGAAGCAATCACCTAGAGCATGGTCTGACAAGATAGGACAGTATCTTGTCACTATTGGCTTTCAGATTTCCAAGGCAGATTTCTCACTTTATGTGAGGAAAACAGAGAAAGGTATTATGCTACTTGTCATTTATGTTGATGATTTGATTATGGCATGTGACAATGATGAAGATATCATTCATGTGAAAATGCTATTGAAGCAGAAGTTTGAGATGAAGAATTTGGGAGAGCTACGTTATTTCTTGGGCATTGAGGTGATTAGATCACCAAGTGGGATACGGCTCTTGCAGAGGCAGTATGGATTGGACATGCTGTCTAAATATGGGATGACAGGCTGTAAGCCTATTTCAATTCCTTTGGAGCAGAATGTGAAGCTGAGCGCAGATGCAGGTGAGTTTCTGGAAGACCGTACTATGTACAGACGCATAGTAGGAAGTTTGATTTATATGACTATTACCAGGCCAGATTTGAGCTATGCTGTTGGATTGGTAAGTCAGTTTATGCAGGCTCCAAGGAAACCTCATTTGGATGCGGCTAGAAACATACTCGGGTATGTAAAGTCTACATTGCAGTATGGACTATTTTATGAGATTGGGATTCAGATACAGTTGCATGGATACACTGCTGCTGATTGGGCTGGTAGTATTTCTGATAGACGATCTACCAGTGGATATGTGTTCTCTTTTGGGAGTGCTGCAGTCACTTGGAGAAGCAAGAAACAGCCTACAGTTGGCTTGTCGAGCACAGAGGCTGAGTACAGGGGTGCAGCAATGGCTGCATGTGAGGTAGCTTGGTTGCATAAGCTACTTTATGATATGCAACAGCCTACAGATGGGCCAGTTGTCATTTATTGTGACAACATGAGTAGTATACACTTGGCAAATAACCCAATCTATCATGCTAGAACAAAGCACATTGAGGTGCATTATCACTATGTGCGGGAGAGGGTTTTACTAGGTCTTATTGATCTAGTTTATGTTAGCACAGAGGATCAGGTAGCTGACATATTCATGAAGACATTGAGTGCAGAGAAGCTGCGCAAGTTCAGAGACCTGCTTGGTGTGCAGGAATTGGGATTGAGCTCGAGGGGGAGTGTTGAGATATCGAGCTCCACTCGTGATATGCCAGGGTGACCATTGTGCATTTATGTCACCGACTTGTTAGTTGCAGATGCGGTTGGTACACCGCCCATGAATAATAGCTAGATGACAGCTATCCTTATCTATTCTAGTTCCTGGCTCAGTTAGTATGCCACCTTAGTTAGTTGAGTTTGGTTTGAGACCCATATATAGGGTTCTTCTATTTCTATGTACTTGAGTTCTTTTTGGCTTACACAACTAAGAAGAGGAAAACTGTTTTCAGCCTCCACCCTTGTGTATTCTCCCATTGTGCAAGCAAGAAAGCTACGAGTGAGACTCCTTCCTTCTCTCCCACAATCTTGACAATAATAATGATGTATCCAATGGCTAAATTTCTATTCATTATAGAACTCTCTCATTCTTGTGTCGACAAACTCAAGATCTAGTGCTTCTACCTTCTTCTCCTTCCTGCTTTCACGATAGCCATAGCTTGAGTGAGTGAGAGAGAGCTTGGAAGAAGCTTTCCTTCTTCTATTCTTACTTTCTTCTTTTTCTTTTCTCTTTGCTTATGGCAATAATGTCTACCTAATTGAAGAGGAGGAGGCGACACCATTCAATGAGTGCATACAAGGATCATGAGATTGTTCCTTACTTCCTCTTGGCAACAGATACTACAATGAAAGAGATGATGAAGGGTGTGTAACAATGTTTTTTGATCTTGCTTGTATACTTCCATTTCTTGGTTGAGAGAAGGAGTGAACTACTCAATTTTAAGTAGAGTATGAGTTGGCTAGATGAGGGCTAGCTTGATTGGAGAGTAGAGTGCTTACAGGAATAAGTATTCCATATAGTCATGTTATGTATTGAGATCATTTGAGGCAACATTATCCATCAAGGACTTGTGTCATTTGTTTCTACCAAGTTGGCTTTGCTTAGAGGCGAGGTGGGCATTCATTTCTATTTGGATATACCAAGTTAGTTTTGCTTACTTGTGAGATGGACATGGAAGAAATCAATCCAATAAAACTTGTGTACGAGCAAATTTAACTAAAATTTTAATATCCATGCAACTTCTTTTTATAAAAAACCTCAAGCTACATTTGCTCATTCAATTTACCTATTTTTAAAGCACAACTACATATTTAACACTCTTAAATAGCTCAAGTGCAAAGTATTATTGAAATAGAGATCAACCTTGTCATTCTAACAAGTTCATTTAGTATTGTTAAAGCAATAATGACTAAAGATAATATATTGGCACATTGGATATTGAAAAGAAAAATACCAAATATTCCACATTGCAAACAACAAAAGCATCCAAGTTAAGCATGAAAATTTTAGATTCACAAGTGATTCACTAGTTTAAATGTAATAGACTTTCAACATCTTCATTCCACAAAAGACACTTTTGTTCTAACTTTGTTAAAAGAACAACACATTCACCACGAGCAACACTTGAACTTCTTTCCTAGTCCTTTGGTCACACCCACTCATTGAGAGAAGTTTGCATATGGACCTTACATTCTCAAACACCCAAATTTTAGTAGCTTTGAAGCAAATATGTAAGAGAGAGAGAGAGAGAGAGAGAGAGAGAGAGAGAGAGAGAGAGAGAGAGAGAGAGAGAGAGAGAGAGAGAGAGAGAGAGAGAGAGAGAGAGAGAGAGAGAGAGAGAGAGAGAGAGAGAGAGAGAGAGAGAGAGAGAGAGAGAGAGAGAGAGAGAGAGAGAGAGAGCCTTTGCACCAACCCATTAGCTCACCTCACATGATTTATGATTCATGCACCCAAGAGAACACTTCTCATGTAGGAAAAGTCTTGTTAGTCTCTCTCCCAAGATGTTGTATTACTATTTGCTCCTAGAATAGAAAAGTAAGGTTGCCTCCCTCCACCT
Source organism: Lygodium microphyllum (assembly GCF_053477565.2). Taxonomy (NCBI): domain Eukaryota; kingdom Viridiplantae; phylum Streptophyta; class Polypodiopsida; order Schizaeales; family Lygodiaceae; genus Lygodium; species Lygodium microphyllum. Next base: position 16,764,272 of record NC_141154.1, on the reverse strand, counting down.
AAGCTTTTAGCAACTTCTTTGTTTATGAAGTTAGAAAAGAATACAAATCAAGGAACAAGAATATATGGTATGATTTATTATAACATCCATTGTATATAGTGCTAAGATATGCTAGAGCAATATTCATGGCATGTTTGTTTACCCAATCTACAAGTACAATTCCATGGAATAAATAATAGAGATACAAATAAGTTATTTCTTACTTGAAATTACTAAAGGAAATAGTTTGTAAGAGTTGTTAGAAGTTAGATACTTGGGAAGCTAGAGAAGGGAAGTGCATGCAACCCATAGTATTCTCATGGAATTTATTTATTTTTTGTTTGATGTTGACTTCCACGCTTAGTTTTATGTAGGGACTTTATCATATATTGAGTATGCATGATGCTTGGTGCTCAATGCTTTAAGTGCAAGGGAAGATTGATATGTATGTATGCATGGATGAAGTGAATTGATGTTCCCTTTTGAGTCATACTATTGAGTATTGAGTAGTGGGCAATGATGAAAATTATATAGGTGTATTAAACTAATAGTTTTTAATCCAAAAGAGGCGGAAAAGGTTGGTTTTAGAGTAAGAGGTGCACTCTCAATATTTCCACATAAGGCGCTCTTCAAATGAAGACGTTTAAAAAGATTACAACTAAATTCGTCTTGATAAAATTTGCAACGGGAACTTGTAAATACTGCGACATTTTTCTTTCAACCTACCCAATATCTTAAAAAGTTGTCCTGAAATACCATGCTTTAAAAGGGGCCTAAGTAAAACATGACATAAGGTTGGCCAAGTACTTGAGATTGAAGTTTTTGGAGGGACTATCGTGCAATGTGGGTGAGTTAGATGTGGAAGTTGGAAATTTTAATGGCCTTTACTTACACTTTAAAGAGCATCAACTTTGAAAAAATGAACTTCCCATTTTGAACTTTGATACCCAATGTTCAACATAGGATCACTTTAAATCGTATTTGTGTTAGAAATCACATCAAAGTGTTGTGATTATTTTAGAGAATGTCGCACTCCCTTTTAAGCAAACAAAGCATATTAGGAACCAAGTTTTGACTTGCATGTATTGTGGTGTGAAGTTTATGGTTACGTATGCCAATTTTAGGATTTAAATTCATTGTAATTCGGTCACCTTCCCATTGATGTGAGTCAATTTAGATGCCAATTGGTGATGTTAAATGAGGTGATTGTGGCTTATTGATTATGCTTGTTATGTGCTTTAAATAAGAACAACCTAGAACCAAGGCTTTTGTGATTCGGAGTTTAGATGTTTCTTTCTAAGGAATCTACTCTGCTATTGAAGAATGTTGTTTGAAGTGTCAAATAAGGAATACAATGATTCACATATTCAAGGAATGGAAGTGGAGTCAAAAGAGTTGCATTTTATAAAAACTTGATTAATGTCTGTTATGAAAATAGGTCCCTCAAAGCAATGTTGTCAATTTATGACTATAAATTTTTATTTAGGTTGTCCATTTAATACATGCTTAGACAAGGTAAAGTGCTATTGCAATTTAGTATTAAATAATGGACTTGTGAGGTGAGGAACTTGGCTATGAATATTTACTTTCCATTATGATGCTTTGTATTTGATATTAAAAATGAAAAAATCCAAATCTGGCAATCATGCAGTGAATATCACTACATTGTTCTTTTCAAACCTTAAGGCTATTGCTATTCTTCAAAGTGAAGTTCCAAGTGTCCCATGGGCATAGGGTGTCATTATGCTTGGAACATATGATGGACTATGTAAGACAACATACTTTATCAACATCAAATAAGACGAAACCTATGACCTCAAGTTTCATGATTGCTTATGTTTACAAAAAGAAGGCAAACCATGGTGCAATAATCATGTTACGATGTAAAATAGAGTGGTTAAGATTTTTGATTAGGGCACTTTCCAAGGCCATTAGTTGGAAAAATGTTATCTTCACAATCATAAGCAAAAACTCAACATTATGTCAAAAGCAAGTAATACTCAAAGGCATATGGATACGAGACAAGTGGTTGTGTGCATAGTGGTAAGGGAAAGGTAGGAAGGCTATAGAGCTCGACAAAGATGTGCATTGTAGTTGTATGTGTCCTTGTTGCAACGGCATTAATCTATGAGAAAAGATAATCATTTTAAGATCTATACTTTCATGGATTTCACAATGCACAAGCACATGCCGTGACACCATAAAGTACTCCTACAATTTGGTATGAAGATAGTCTAGAAGTAGTTAGACTCAAAAATACCAATGTCAAAGCACTGTGTACTAGCTGACTAATGTATAATAAATCAACCTATGTGACCCATCTTCTATTCTTACTAGTAGTCACCCATAACATAAGCATGCCCTCATATCTTTAGAAGAGTTGTTAAGGTTCAAAGTTGACCAATATGCTTACATGTAAAGATTGGTACAATGGTGGTGTATACATATGGCGAAGATATTGTGATGTTTTACACTTGTGCCACATGAGGCCCTTAGAGTTGCTTCACATGCAAGTTCATTGACTTACGATGGAGGACTGCCAAACTTCAAAGATAATAGTCCACATGCTAGTCAAGTTTACCATAGACCTCACTATCACTGGTTCATTGCATAAAACTCCCCTTGGAAGGACCTAGCTTCGTCCATATGGACAACTCAAGTAGACTACATGCTCCACACATTGCTTGTGTTTATGAACACAAAACATGTTGCTAAATTTTACTTGTGTGTGGAAGGGCTCTCACTAGACTTTTCTTGAAGTCTAGCAAGTGCATGCTTTGACACTCCTCTAATTAGTTGACTTAGCGACTAAATATACTGGGATCGTGGGTTAAATAGGGGATGAGGAAACTGAAGCCCTTGAATGGCCTCCAAGCCGACACCGTAGTTGTGTTGTGCATGGAGTGCGTCCGCCACCCATCCATCCACTCATTCACAATAGAGTGGGTGTAAAGGAGGCCTTAATAATGGCTGCCACCTAATGCCAGCTCTTCTCTAGTGCCATACAAAAGAAAAGGTAGAGAGAACCCCCAACAACTACAAACTTGTGAGAGCCGCCAGAACACACACAAAAGATTTTCTGGATGATTGTTGTGATTATGAAAAGCAATATTAAATGCCATGTATATATTAATTGATATTCTAATTAGCCTTGTGATTAGTGCCTACTAATGATGGGGGTTGATATGCTATGGTCCTCATGAAGGTAAGTTTCCTTTAGAGGTGCATCTCTCTCTCTCTCTCTCTCTCTCTCTCTCTTGTTAGGCTGTATCTGTGTCTGTTGTATGAAGGCAGCAGGGGGGGCCTCCTTACTCTCCTTCTTCTTCTTCTTCTTCTTCTGTGAAGTTCTCACACATGAAGTCGGTGTTTTTGTATTTCCGATGAGAGGCAAGCAGACAAGCACTGTGAGTGTGCATCCCTCTCTCTTCTCTCTCTGTCCCTGCATCTGTCTCTCCACCTAAAGGCCTGTTTGTCCCAGACAGAAAATACAGAGCTCTTCTCGTCTTCCTCCCCCTCCTGCTTCTGCTGCTGCTGCTGCTACTGCTGCTCTGTTTCTATCTTCAATCCCCTGTTCCTCACCCTCCCAACCTCATTGTTGTTCTGTCTCCAGGCTGTGGGCTATGGCGATGTAGACCTATGCAGGAGGAAGATGCCCTGTTTCTGAAGCTCTTCCTACTACTATTCCTCTTCTCCTTTTTGCGGAATGGGCTAATTGCTCTCCTTCCCTTTGCTTCGCTTTTGATGAGAGTGCGACTCCTAAGTCCAGAGTGTTACAGTTTCTATAACTAACTTACTCCCCCCCTCTCTCTCTCTCTCTCTCTCTCTCTCTCTCTCTCTCTCGCCCGCATCGACAAGGCCTAATCTCCTCCCTTTTCCCTGTGAATTTCCTCTCGGAATGATCCCAATTTCATCGCATTTGTGTTTTTTGGCTTTGGCATTTTAATGTTTCTTTGAGAGCACCCTGAGCAGAGCAACCCAAATCCCGCTCTTTGCTGGGTTTGCTCGCCCCATTCTCTCAGAATTTCCACTCAGAATTCTGCCATTTCATCACATTTCTGCGGCTACGGCTTTTTGATCACGTTTTTTGCCATCGCTTCAAACAGAGCAATCCAAAATACTGCACGCTGCTGGATTTTTCTCGTCAGAGATATTCGAGTTCCTGATGGCGCATTGCGATGCGGAGGGAAGGAAGCACCCTACCATGGATTTGTACGTCGGAATTTTCAATAGCAAATTGTACGGCTCGAACAAAAGCAATGGCAATGCCGGTCACTATGACAATTGGCATCGGTTTGATGCACCTGTCCATTCTGAAAGCTTCAGGAAAGACCACTCTGCAGATAAATTGTCTTTCCACAGCAAGAGCTTTCGTGAGGGTGCGTCCAGATTAAGCACATTCAACGGATTTGTTGAAGGTTTCTCAGAGAAGAAAGCTCCTTTCAAGGAGACTGAGGCTAAGCCTCAGGCGAATCATGAGATGCATAGAAGCGTGAGTCAATTTAATGGTTGGTCAGTCAGAAATGACACATTGTCGAACTCTGTAAAAGAGGGTGGTTCAGGAAGGAACACTAACAGTGACAGTGTTTTCAGCAATGTAAATAAGAATGGAATAGACTCAAAGTCAGCCTTTAGTCATGAGAATGGCTATGACAGAGGAGGTCTGAGAAGATCTAACTGCCCTATTGATGGGCCAATTGAAGACGTTGAGGCACCATATACAAGGAGCTCTGCCATTCACAATGAGAGTAGAGACATGGTGTGTCCACGAAGATCCTATGGCTCTGACAGAAGTCCTGAAGGTAGAGATAAAAGATCCAGCAGTGGGTTTACTGGGAATTCTGATTCTAGCTTTGAAAAACAACTTAATGGGTATAGAATGCAGAGTGAAGATATTGGGTTCTCAAGAAGGTATGATTTGCCTGCTGATAATGTAGACACAGTGCCTGCAAGACAGTCTAATGTGTCTAGCACTGGAACAAGTGAGAGTGGAGATGGAGCCCTTGCAAGAAGCTCCACCTCCTCCTCTAGTGGTAAGCTTTCGGTGTGGGATGATGGTTTAGATGCTGCATCTGTGATAAGTGGTGAGTTAACATCTTTCAAGAAGAAGTCTGGTGAGCTGGATGCTCCTATTTCAGCTAGAAATTCAAAGTCTGGAGAATTAAACTGTGGCCTTAGAATGGATGAGCTCAATTCTACCAAAACTGAGAAATCTGGTGAGCTTTACATGGGCTTTGCGGGTGGAGGTGGAAGATTGGATGCCTTTAGTCGAAATCATAGGTCAGGAGATTTTTTTGTTCCTGCTGGAAATGGTGTCATCAAATCTCACAAATCAGGTGAGCAAGATGCTAGTCCTTATGTGGGGAGCAGTTTCAAGCACAGCCCCAGCAGGGTCACTCTCAAAGAAAGCCCAGGTAGGGAGAATCCATTCGTTGGTAACCTTAAAATTGGGGGGACTAATGTCATGCTTGATTCCTCATCATCAAATGGAGGAAGCTCCAATGGAGGGAGTCCAACTGCCGAGGTTGCGAAAGACACTGGAAGATTGCAATCTTTTGGGAACATTCTGGGAGGTAAGGGCGGCTCAAACTCTGGAAGTTTTAGATCTATTGGGAGCATTATGGGCACTGGCAATTCAGGCAATGGAAAGATTACAAGTTCAAGAGCTAGCACCACTGAAAGTTCTGTAGCCTCACTCATTCCCCCTAGGTCCAGCAATGGCTCTGGTAGGAAGTCTGGTGAGATGTTGCTCAGTAGGAAATCAGGTGAGATACTTCCTAATAGCAATTGCAATGTGAAAGGTGTTGTCACACCTAAACCAAGTGCCGAGGGGTCTGCCACTGCCAGCATTAACTGGCAGGCTACTGCCAATGGGAATGTGGCAAAAAGTAATGGCTCTATTCTGAGCAATGGTTTGTTAGTTGGTTGTGCAAATGGTAATGTAATGAGCTGTGGAGCTGGGGCAAAAGCCGGCAGTAAGCTAGGAGAAGGAAATAGTGGCATCACAATTGATTGCTCGTTGATGAAGAGAGTGCTTTCAAGTACAGATTCTGAGGAGATCAAGAATGCAGGGAATGAATATTACAAGAGAGGCCATTTTAGTGAAGCTCTGACACTATATGATAGAGCAATCAGTGTATCTCCAAATCAAGCTTCTTTTAGGAGCAACAGAGCAGCAGCGCTTACTGGTCTTGGACGACTTGGGGAAGCGGTGCAGGAGTGTGAAGAAGCCATTCGGCTTGATCCGGGCTTCCCTAGAGCACATCAGAGAGTAGCTTCTCTCTATCTAAGGTCAGCACTATTCTGGGTGTCTTGAAGTTGGCTGATTTGCTCAATTGAAAAAGCTCTGTTTAATGTGGCTTTTGGATGGTTGTTTGTTTCTGGGTATCACACTTTTAATTTTGGGTTAGGTTTTGGAATTTACGACCCAACAGCTTTTTTTTTCAGTCCACAGAAACTAGCGTTAGTCTAAGTTGTCAGTCATTTTGTACTTCCTGAAGATCCTCATCTGACTTTTTTGTGGATCTCAAGTCACTGAATTTCAATGCAGGTTAGGGTTGCTTGAAAGTGCTAAGAAGCACTTTCATGCCGCAGGTCAGCAGACGGATCTGGTAGATATCCAGAGATTGCAGAATATAGAAAGACATGTGTCCAAGTGCCTCGAGGCTCGAAAATCAGAAGACTGGACCAGTGTGGTGAGGGAGAGTGATGCTGCGGTTGTTGCTGGTGCTGATTCTGCACCAAAGGTACTCACTGAGGTTTTGATATTCTAGTGATTAGCGATAATTTTGGAAACCCAAAATGCATTCAATTCTGAAGGAGGTAAGTGGACTAGGAAATGGTTGTACATGTTGCGTAATGATTGTTGTATTATGGATGTTGGAGAGTACAAGTGTATTGCACACTATATTGTCAGTTAGGGACTGCATGTCGTTGCTTAATAGCTCGCTCATTACTTATTTCAGATATTTGGCTACAAGGCAGAGGCCTTGTTGAGGCTGCACAAATTTGAGGATGCTGATGCCGTGTGCTCAGCAGCTCAAAAAGTTGAAAGTCCCTTAATCAAGCTCAATGTTATACCGGGCGATCCTTTCTTGCTTATTGTTCGAGCATGGATAGAAATGGCTCTTGGAAGGTCAGTGACTGGCAACATTTTGTGGTAGTATCAGTAGCTGGGGATTGGTGATCGCTTGTAGACTCCTTAGTTTGTGACAGCAAGTTTGTGTCTTTGCAAGTCTTTGTTCTTATCTTTAACATGGATTATTTGGGAAGTTATTCTGATTGAGCTATCCCCTTTCAGGTTCGAAGGGGCCATTGCAGCAGCAGAATCTGCAGCAAGGATTGATCCATGCAGTGCAGAGGTGACTGCATTGCTCTCAAAGGCACGGTCTGTAGGCCAAGCAAGGGCGACTGGCAATGAGTTATTCAAAGCTGGGAAGTATTTTGAAGCCCTTGCTTTGTATGGCGAAGGGCTAGAGAGTGATCCAACCAATGCTGTCCTGCTCTGCAACAGAGCAGCCTGCAGGTCCAAGCTTGGGCAGTGGGAAAAGGCAGTGGAAGATTGTGATGCTGCCTTGAGAGTGCAACCCAACTACATCAAAGCTCTCATGAGGAGGGCAAATTGCTGGACTAAGGTAAAAGACTCGAGTCTCTTCATCTTTGTGTGTGTCAACCCTTGCATGTTCAAGGTTCTGCATAAGTGTCTAATGGTTTGGGCAGTAGCTCTTTTCAAGTAGTCTTGTAAAGCGATAACGACAACACTGAAATTGTTATATGTGGCTAAATGGTTTTATACCAATCATTTCTGGCACTTACATATTGGCTTGTTACAGCTAGAGCGTTGGGAGGATGCTCTAAGAGACTATGAAGTTTTACGAAGAGAGATGCCACGAGACATGGAAGTTGCTCGTGGTTTCTTTGATGTACAGGTTGCAATAAAAAAGTCACGTGGAGAAGAAATATACAAGATGAAGTTTGGTGGAGATGTTGAAGAAGTATCCAACGATGAGCAGTTCAGAGAGGCTGTAAGTGCTCCAGGTGGGGGCAATACATCTGTTTTAAGCAACAAACATCAAGGAGCACTTCAAAGTAGTATGCTTCTTGTATAATAGGTACATTAATATTGGATGATCCATCAGGTTTATCAGTGGTGCAGTTCAATACCCGGTGGAGTGACCGATGCCGTCAGATTGCTCCTCTCATTGACGAGTTGTGCAAACGCCATCCTTGTGTAAATTTTGTAAAGGTGATCATGACATGTCTCTAAGCTCAAGCTACAAGAATTGGTTAGTAAAAAGGTTATCACATTTGTCTTCACACGGAAAGCCAATGGTAACCTTATTCTAGACGAGCAATCTCATGCACAACATTGCACTAAAGAGCAGTTTAAATGTTTGCAAATGCAATCATTACTTGTAAAAGAAGCACAAGAAGAAGAGGTAAGGGTAGTGGTGGTGTGTTAAATGGCGACATTAACAGTGTGGCAGGGTTTAACTTGTGGGGCCTATTCTATTCACCTTCACGTGTCAGAAACTATAATAACCTCTCTTGTGCATGCCAGTTGAATTCACTCGTACTGAGATTTTGTATGTTGTACATTTTACAGGTTGATGTGGATGATAACCCTTACTTGGCCAAGGTTGAGAGTGTGACGTTTGTCCCGACTTTCAAGATGTACAGAAATGGACAGAAAGTGAAGGAAATAGTGGGCCCAAGCCTCCAAACACTTGAATATGCGGTTAAGCATTACAGCCTGTAGAGAGAGAGAGAGAGAGAGAGAGAGAGTATACATGCCATTTAATTGTAGGTGCTACAACATTCTTTCGTCCCCATAGGTCTCCCACTTTAGTGTCAGTACTTTAAGTTTATGAAAGCCATCTTCCCCTCATTTCCATGGCTGAGTTTTTCTTACTCCATCCGTCTTGATTGGAGAAGCATTCAGATAAGGAATGTGTAGAGTCTTAGTAGAGACAAGCAGTTCCAAGTTATCTGGCAGTTGTGGACCAGGATCTTGTCATGATGCAGACTGAGCTCTCTCAGCAAGTATCTGCATCATCAGTCTGACCTTGTTATATGAGGGGAACATCTTACAAGATTGTTTGAAAAGTAATGCTCCTTCCCTTCAATCCTTTTGTTTTTTGCGCTTCCAATTTTGGGGCGCTAAATGATTCATCAAGTGATGGGACAGCAGTCAGAAGATCACACTTGCACACCTGCTCGAAGTGTGTCAGGTGTATTCATTTGTATATCTGTCTTGAAAATCAGACTGATATAGCCTTTTTTTGTACATATGCCAATCCGAATAATAGAACTTGGAAGACTGTTTCACACCATATATGATTGATGGTTGCTGCTGCTGCTGTCTTGCTGTTGCTTGTTGTGAAACTGAAGTGTCTAAGTAAGGTTCATCTATGGGACACAATAAGTCCATGTGAATACAGGATCATACATTGCTCAATGAAAATACTTACAGCCAATGCAGTTTTACTTGAGCAAATGTAGATTGGATTGTGTTTAGGGGCTTTCAGTGCTCGAGAGACAATTAAGTCTTGGCGAAACTCATTAGCACACTTGATGAGGAAAAGGCCAAAAGTGGCCTCATTCTATTCATATATTATCTTCAAATATAAGTCAACTGCAGTATAAGAGTCTGAGATTTACCACATTTGCCACCCAGCTGTTATGGAAATAATACCAACGACAAGCAAGCAGCGCATTCAGCAGGATAACTGTCTGAGAAATGGTAGCTCAGGGTTCAAATCTTGCAATTCATTATAAGGTGCCTTTACCCTTGAGGGTGCAGAGATGTGGATGAAGCCCAATCAAACATTTCAAAATTTATGCATGATTTCTTTTTCAGAAGTATGGATATCCAAACTTTGCCTTGTACTCATTGTAGGGTTTTAGACTTGTGCGAAGTCTTACAACTTGTACTTGGGAAGTTATGACATATATTGTGTGTGTCCAAGCTGGTCTGTGAAACATGACATAATATAAAAGAGCTCACAGAGACATGGGAGCACTATGCACATCAAAAAGGGGAAGGGGAGTTGGGAACACAAAGTGAACAGAGAAGTAAAAAATAGTTGTAAAGAATGGTAATGGTCTTGTGTATTCATAACTAATGCATTACGACATCCACCATCATGTCAGTGTGCCCACCTTATTTTAGAGTCTAAGATGAGGTTTCTAAGCTTAAATCTAAAGCCAATGTGTAAGAGTATAAGTAAGAATCACTGGGGCACTTAAAACCATAGCATACCCTGATGGTTTCTCATGCAAATTTTGAAGAGGGTATGGTCATGCCTTGGAGAATTGCATATGTTGCAAATTGGGGGGTAGTGGGCAGAGAGAGAAAGAGAGAGGGGTTACAATGAGCTAGAGTTTTGTGATGTGATTGTTGTATTAATAAATAAGAAAAGTTATTTATGTACACAGGCCAAGTGCCTCAAATCTTTGCCTTATTGGCATAAACAAAATATATTCTAGGCTCTATTCAATAGCTTAAAGCCCACCTTAAAAATATGCATTTTTTTTCTCCCCTCTCTAAAAATAGCTAAGCTATCGTGCCTAACATTATTGTACACTAAAATTATGTGACATTTCATCTCTTTTTTCATCAAAATTCTTTGTTTTTTTGGACATGTTTAATCAATAATGCTCAAATAACATTCCACAGCTTCAATAATTCCTCATCTAGTCTTCCTTGGTTTTGACGATAGCAATCCTCATCTTGATCATACCAATAAGCCGCGCTTGCTTAAACCACTCCTTCAAGCTTTTCCACACTAACATCACTTTCCTACAGGATCAGAAAAGGTGCTTCACAGCCATTGGGCAGGGTAAAACACACAGTTAGGATTCATTGGTGCCATCCTTCCCACCCTATCTTTTGTTGGCAGCTTTCCAGTGACAACTTTCTATAACATCAAATTTAGAGCTCTACTTGGTGTTAGTATCTAGACTCTCACCGTCCTCATTCTCTAGATTTTAAGATTTGTACGAGGATATTGCTCCCAAGTTTGTCCTCCCAATTACTTAAGGATGCCTAATTTGTATATGATAGCCCATGGCTCTTGGGCCTAGAGTCTAAGACATAATTTAAAGGCTAGCATTTTGACTCTATCCCAATTTTTCTCTAGCTTCAATCCTCTATCATGAAGGTACTCCATAATTGTATTCCAATATATTTTGTGCCATTTCTTTTCACCCCCAAATTCCCATAAAAAAGTATTCATAAGTTTGTCTACTTTGTCACATTAGGGCTTGCTAAAGGGGGTAATGGCAACAACTGAGAAAATGGTTGCCTAGATCACCATCTTGTCAAGAACCCAAAGTTTTCCAACAAATGAAAGGGGGAGTTTTGTGTATCTAGCAATCTTTTGCTCTGGTTTAGCTAATTGCCATCCCATCTTTTGCACCATCAAGATAACTGATCCAATTGGGGCCTCTAGGTATCTGAGCACTTGTCTCAGTTTAACTATTTTGAGCCCTAGATTGTAGATTTGTTCAGGTGCTTCTCCAAGACCCAAGAACAACATTTCAAACTTCGATTTGCTTACCATCGGACCTGACACTTGAGAGTAATCCTCGAAGACATGAAATCGCATAGAAAGCTATTGCCTACAACAAGAAACTATTGCCAAGGCTCAAGGGAAAACATTGTCGCTTGGACCAGGAAGTAGCTACAAAAATGCAAATTTGCATTTTGAGCAAAATACAAAAGTTGGAGCAGTTTGATGGTAGAAAGTTGCCACATGGTCTTTATAGATTGTTGCCTAGCTAGCTAGGGGTACAAACGGGCAATGAACCACTTGTTCGGGTAGTAAACGCAAGCTAAAAATCTACGTTCTGGAGATCTAGGCTCCTCCACGATGAAAACTTGCTCTTCTACAAAAAATTTCTAGACTGTGTCCTCACTTAGGCGATGATACCATGTATATATATATGTGTGTGTGTAATGAAAGAGAACCATATATATATATATATATATATATATATATATATATATATATAGCGAGAGAGAGAGAGAGAGAGAGAGAGAGAGAGATTTGAGGGAAGAATACTGCATTGACTGAAAAGAAATGTTGATACAATGATGATGGACTAATCAGCCCAAAGCATTAGTGAGGGCACTAGATCAGGTTGATGACAATGGCAACACCAAGTACAGAGAGTTTGAGCATTGGAGTGTGCACCTACAAAGGCAAGGCTGAAGATTGAAGTGTGCCATAAATGTTGGCCGACCAGCAATATATGCTGGTCCCTGAAAAAAAAAGCTAGAAAAAATTAAGAACACCTTGAGAAAATCCCAAATGGCAATAATAGTGTCAGGCAAGTGTGGGCAAATTGTAGAAAACAGTAATTGGCCTAAGAATGCACATAGGAAGTTTGACAAATAAAGAAAATGTGTCTAAACCGCCAGAGCTCCTATATCTCCGTCTAACTCTAATAGGAGCTCACAACGAGGAGATGACAGACTGCCATGACTGGCACAGGCAAGATGACAGCTGGTGCATCTCTCTCAATGTAATATGAACCTCTCAATTGAGTGTGTAGGGCTGCAACTCTCTTCCTATCCTCCATCTGAATTAAATCGTTGATACTTTGTAAGAGCCAAACAAGATGCTGGTCATGAGGGGAAACAATTAAGGCCAACCAGAATATGAGCTCTACTCCTGACATATGTATCAAAAATCCCTTCTTAATCAGGGCCATACTACTTGCTTGCCTCCGTGATGATGGCTTGAGCGGCTCTTTCAATCTTCTCCCACGAGTCGTCTCCGCCCACCAATCCTTGGTAACTCAGCCTGTGCACAAATTTCTTATCTGGCAAAAAGAAAGAGTTACACATAAATTGTACCTCTTCGCCTGAGGTACAATCCTTGGCAGGCAGCCTTCGCCTCCATTGTCTGACACCGCTGATCCCAGAAAGATTGACGTTTTGCCTGCGTCGTTTGCTCCAGTTCTCTCTCTCTCTCTCTCTCTCTCTCTCTCTCTCTTTCTTTAAATATTACAATAAGCTGGAGTTAAAGATGAAAGCATTTTAGAAGTGTTCAAGTGTCAGCTCATCTAGCCATTCTAATATCTATTATAAGTCCACTTCCTTTCTTGGTAATGCTTTGCTATGAGAATTGTTAGTGCAAGTGACCATGGCATAAGCATCTGCCTATGGGCAATGCCAATCCAAACCTTGGGCTAGCCTCTAGTCAACTTGCTAACACACTAGTACAATCGCCGACACGCCTAGAAACAACCATGATCATAAGAAATCCAAGGCACTTTAGGTTACCCATAGATAGTTGGACAAGGAAAGTCAAGTAACCTATTTTACCATGTCCCAGTCAGAATAGTTTTCTTAATATTTTAGCTGTTTAATGCACCTCAAATTGCATGGAGAACCAATGCAAAAAGCGTCTCCCAAGTGGTAGCGTGTGAGGATGGTGAAGGGTTGTGCCTACAAGCTAGAGCTTGTAGATTCAAGTCTTCTTTAACTAGCATGGGTAAAGTCCTAAAGGTTGTAGGCTCAACTTTTCTTGGATTACCATAAATAGAAACATTTTCCCCTTTCTTGGTAGGATTTCTCTAATTGTTTTAGGATTGTGGGAGAGTATGGTCCGAGTCCCTTGGTAGGCTCAAGTCTTTTTTAACTACTATGGGTAGAGTCATTTTCCTCTTGGGCATTGATTTTTTCAATGTTGTGAAGGGCATAGTTTTGAAGCAGTTCATTTGTAGTGATTCTAACTCTTTAGATACACCAAAGTTTGTTCTATTAAGAATCACAGGTTCTTGGGGTAGGACCATGGTGGGGTTGTACTTGAACATTGTAAAGTCTAGCAAATGGAATGCAAGCTTAAGAAGGTGCCATGTGAGGTTGACTTTCCTTCTAGATGCATAAAAAGTCTAGTAAGTCCTTGGCTTTGGGTAGTTCTTCCTCAAGGGTCAACATGGGGGACAAGGTGGCTTTTCTTTGGACAAGTTGTTAGGTCAAGTCAAGCTTGTCTAGAGCATTCGGTAAGATGGACTTGCATAGTACGCCTAGCTAAAAACGAGTTTTGCTAGGAGACGTGGGGAATCTCAATGAGACATCATACTTTGTATGGGTGTTGTTTAGAGCTATTCTCATTAGAAGCATTTGGTGTGTTAGAAATGAGTTGCTTTTAGGTAGAAGAACTTTGTGGATGGGAATCTAGAAAGTCATACTGCCCAATTGTAAGACGATGTTATTGCTTTTTTGGAATTAGTAGGTGAAAAGTCCAATGTGGTAAAGATGGTTATATGAAGTTGAATACTTCCTTGTAAGATATTTTTGAATACAAATTATACTCGTAGATTGCGTTAAAAAAAAAAAGATTGAGAGGGGCTAACCAGCTAGATGATAGCTTTGCTTTTCTTCCAACCCAGGAGAAGAAACATACAAGCGAGAAGACAACCAAGGGTGGAGAGATTTTTTTTTTTTTTTTTAGAACCATACACAAATCCTTCTTGTTTCACAAATGAGGAGCAATTTCTAAATTTAACTAGTTATTTTCTTTGTGTTTTTGAGAAGGATCTTCGTATCTCCGAGAAATTGTAACTATTATCGGGGAAGCTTTTTTCTTTCTCACACAATGTTGAGGTGGTGTTTAAGGAACCTGAGCCAGCTCTAAGATGAAGCGAACCGGTCTAATCCCAAACACTAAAGACAGGGGGGGGGGGGGGGGGGGTAGTAGGGAAAGGTAGGTCAAAGAAAGTGGAGGAGGGACTTGGACATTTGGTAGAGGTATGTAAAACCTACCTAAACCGAGAGGGCCGGGGGGGAGGGATAAAAGGAAGCAGGCCACACCCAAACGTGCTCTTTTTGGTGGGGGGGGGGGGGCATAGCATGTCTCAAGAACATAACAAACAAGGAAAAGGAGGCTTTTTAACGTGTGGAAGATCTCCGGTGACGTGGCACGACAGGCTGGCGCCGTATCGAATGGCACGGTCGATGCAAGGCGAACCCAGATTTTTGAAGATAAGAATAATAAAAATAAATAAAGAGTTAAGAAGAAAAAAAGAAAAGGAGACGGGGGCAGCCGTGCACCAGCTGTCCATCCCCCCCCCCCCCCACTCTCGCTGTCTTTTTTCTGTTGGGAGCGCATGGAGTGAACGTGAATCTCTCTCTCTCTCTCTCTCTCTCTCTCTCTCTCTCGTCTCGACTCTCACTCAATCCATATATGTGTGTGCACGTACTTGTATTCCAAATGGTTATAAGTTGCAGCTAGAGACATCCCCCACCCCCCCATGGTAAATCACTAGAATCTAGGTAGAGAGCCGTCTTGGTATTGAACTTCCCCTTCCCCAAGACACACACACACACACACAACACACACACACCCCCCTAAATTTTGCTCAATGGTGCCAATCCACGTTGTCCCATCGAGTACATGCACAAGAGCATTGCCTTTTTGTTATTGACATTCTTTCTTGAATGTCCTAAAAGTAGGCCATTGCAGGAATAACTTTCTGCACAAGAATCACTTTGTCGCCATACTATTGTAATAACATAATGCCCTAATAGGCAATGCTAACAAAGTTGTCAATGGTTTTTACACAAGAATCACTTTGTTAATGGCATACTGTCCTAACAGCCAATGCTGATAAAGTTGTCAATGGTTTAATAATGTTGATACATATCTTTTGGATCGTAGCAAGTGCCCACTATAGGACGCAAGCCTTCCACACTCACAACACTCAAAAATAAATAATCACATTAAAAGTGTTGTTAGCCCTCAATCAAAACATGATAGGTTGTCTCAATCAAAACATGATTTGTTGTAGCATCATATATGACAATTGAATGATGTTTCCATGATATTTTGATCCAAATGACATCTCCATAAACGAGTTTGCTAACACATGATACCTTGCTCAAATAACAAAGTAACCAAACTATTGAGAATTGACAAATGATGTATGCTTTCAAGAAGAGCTATCTTGAATCCCATATGCACAATGAGGAGAGTGGAACAACCCAACTTCTATAAGGCATTGTACTCGACTATCACTTTCATATGGAATGAATACAATATCATGATGCTTTGTACTTTCACTTAGTTCCTTGTTAGTGTTAGTTCGTTACACAAGATTGTCTTTACGAGTCCAAGCTAATCTATCTTGGAACCTAATTCACTTGTGCAACAGTTGGTCTCTCTTTGTCTATGATTAAGATGAGTCTTGACTTCATCTTTTATCCTCCATAACTCTTGCCATGCTCTAGATCCATGTTTCTAACATGGTATCAGAGCTCAGTCAGGCATGGCACTACTCCTCCAGCTTTGTTTCATTCTTATCTAGCTCAGCTTGAGCAGTCCAAGTCTAGAACCCCACTTTTTCAGTCAAACTTCATACTCATTGTTTGGTAGCCATAGCCAAACATGGCATACCTCTGTTGGAGGCTTGGAGCTCTTCGATCTTCTCATCTAAGCCATATCATTACAAATCTTCCTCTAGACATTTCTTTCCCTACTCAGGGCACATCACTGCATCACGTCAGAAGTTAAGATTGTGCACTCCAGCAGTCGGCATTGCAGAAATCGAAGCTCACAACCAAAACAGACTTGTATGTTGTCGTACGGCTCATTCTGCCTCTGCAAGTTATGGGTCAACCTGTGACTATAGGGCTTTTGTAGGTTGTCCTCCTATAAGCTCTCTCCTCATGAAAAATCTTGCACAATGATTGCGTTTGAGGGCTGTACGAGAAGAAAAACCAGTTAACATGATAAAACCCTACTTTAGTAGCCATAGCCATTTTCATCAAGCTCATAAATCTCTTCCCTCTCAGTTCACTCAAGTGTTTGATAGTCTGATCTAAGTCTTCAACCCATTCCCAACACTTCAAATTCGTAAGAAGGGGAGGAATCAAGAACAACAAGCCACAAACAAAATGTCTCTTGATACTATTCTTCATTGCCAATGCTTGTGTTTGTTGACATATCAAATCAGCTCAACTTGGCTATCTCTGAAAGTCTTTGGTACTGATTTACTGCTATACCTTCAAGGCGGTCCTTGCTAAACGTCAAGGCAATACTCTTGAATTTTAGGATAGCATCTTGAAATTGCTTCCATTGCTCAGTGGTTCATTTGCAAAAGCCTTGTTAATCAAATTTGTTGTAAGCATCAATATCTTTATGAAAGGATAGACACTGCTTGAGTATTCTCGTGGTAATCAAATTTCCTGTAAGCATCAATATCTTTATAAAAGGGTAGACACGGCCCAAGTATTCTCGTGGGTTAAGACCTCCTTAAAAAATGGCTAAACTTGAGCAAATAGCAAAGTTTAATGGGAAAGGCTTTCATGCTTGGAAAGAGAAGACCATGTATCACCTTATGTGAAAGAACTTGTGGGACTTGTTTGAAGATGATGCAGATAGCAAGAAGGAAGATGATGAAGATGGATTCATTGAAGAAGACTAGCTCAAAACCAAAGAATGGAAGAAGATGAATAACAAAGCACTAGGCATCATTACGTGGGGGCTAAGTGATGATGTGCTACATCATATATCTGGCATTAGAGATGCTAGAACTGCTTGGGAGAAACTTGACATGATTGTTTAGTACCCAAGCAAAGAACTCGAAGGTAAAATTACTTATGCAGTTTTATAAGTTGGATGTAAAAGACAGTTCATCTATGATTGTACACATCAATAAATTCAAGAGCCTTAAAACTCAGCTAGTAACTCTTAAAAGAACATTGATGAAGATGAGGCAATAACAGTGCTACTTTCCAGTGTTAATCATGAACCGTATGAGAACCTTGTTTCAACACTAAGTAGTGTTTCCAGTCTCTCGCTCAAAGACATTGAGCACTCATTGCTTGATGGAGAAAGCAAATTTAAAAGCAAAGATGTAAAAGAGACCAGCTCAAGGAAAAATCTTTTATACACCAAAGAAGCTACTGGATCCAAGGGAAGAGGTCAAGGATTCAACACTGACAAGAGAAGTCGGATGACATGTCATTATTGTGGTAAAACTGGCCATATTGTAGTGAATGCTTCCACAAGAAAAGAGCACAGAAAATGCAGAATGACCACCACCAAAGTCAATTCATGAATGAAGAAGAAGAAAAAGATACTTCTACTACCATCAACAACTCTGACAGATTGTTCTAAGGAATTTGTTCCCATAGTGGATCTCTATGTTTCCCTTAGTGGATTTTATTTGTAAAAATTCTTGCCAAAGATGTAAAGTCTCAAGCTTTAACTTGACTAGGTTACCTATGAGCTAGTCTTCTGGCCCATGTTATCATGTAGGGGGGGCAAAAGCCAGCAAGTGTAGGGACTCATCATTTGAGGGGGTGTGTGGAGAATTGACAAATGATGTATGCTTCAGGAAGAGCTATCCTGAATCTCATATGCACAGTGAGGAGAGTGAAACAACCCAACTTCTATAAAGCATTGTACTTGACTATCACTTTCATATGGAATGAATACAATATCATGATGCTTTGTACTTTCACTTAGTTCCTTGTCAGTGTCAATTCATTACATAAGATTGTCTTTATGAGTCCAAGCTAACCTATCTTGGAACCTAATTCACTTGTGCAACAGTTGGTCTCTCTTTGTCTATGATTAAGATGAGTCTTGACTTCATCTTTCATCCTCCATAACTCTTGCCATGCTCTAGATCTGTGTTTCTAACACAAACACGATTACAAATATCTCACCCTTGTAGCATTTGAACGAGAACAATGATTGCCTTGTTTGAGCATAAACTAGACCTTGAGGGATTCCTCATTCAGACTACCTCCATGTTTGAGGAGTGCGTGCTTCCAATTGATGCTAGACCCAAAACCAAAAAAGGCAATAGACTACATAAACTTATTCTAGCACCTATGACCTCTCTGTAGTCCCATAGTAAATTGATTCATCTTCCTCCTTGCAGAAAGGGCACGAGGGAGAAAAGGCCATATGTCTCACCTTGTCCTTCCCTTATTGGGCAGCTTGTTAATCATCACTCTCCATGAGATGAGATTGAGCTTAAAGTATTGGCTCTTCAAGGTGACTTGAGCCTCCTCTTCCAAGTACAAAAGTGATTATTGTTAAAGTTTTGATAGGGATGAGAAAGAGGAAGAGAAAATATAATGTGGTATAGTTGGCATGTAGAAACAAATATGTAATACATTCAAAGTACAATGCAATACATTCAAAGTGTAGACAAAAGTGAATGAATTGTTCATCCATGAGAATGAGATGCTTTCATTAAGGCATTACAACTAGTGGTATTCTATAGTGGTTTTGTTAGGTCCAATCATACATAAGTGGTTTCTAGGTAGATCTCCTAAATGAGTGTAACTAATAAGTCAAAAAGTAGGTTCCTATGGTGCAATGTGTGTAGGTGGGCGTGCATTCTCTTAGTGCCTATCTTGGGTTTCATATTTCAACACCCCCTTCAAGCTCATGATGTACAAGACTTTAGCCATGACCATCTTTTACATTTTCTTGGTCACCGCATGACGTACTTAAGAACTTGTTTAGTTTTGAATAGCTCAGAGGATCACTAGCTTGTCTACGGAAGATGATTTAGAGGCATTCTTAGCATGATCTCTTGTGGCTTAGAGGTTTGGATGTTTTAGGGAACTTGGGCTTTTAAGCAAGATGATTTAAGACAATGCTTATACATATTGAGCTACAAGGATTTTTACAAAATCATTTGAGGAAAATCACAAAAGAGATACATACTTTAAAGAAGTCCTTCATCAATCGGAACATTAGGAGGAGCCTTTTTAGCTCCTGTCATCTTGAAAATCATGGAAAATGCTTTACAATACTTTTCTTCTTCTTATTCTTTTTCATTGTCTTCTTCTCCTTCTTTACTAATGTATTGAACTATCTTCACTAGGAATACTTGTTGGGCTCTCTTTGTATAGGATTGTTCCATCTCCTTGTGGCCACTTTTGTTTAACAAACGTCACCAACAATTGGTTCATTGTGGATGGCCTTGTTCTTCCCCTTGAATTTGGATTTGGTGTAGAGTGCTTCGTGCTTAGGTAGCTACATTGACTTCTTGCTTGAACTTCAGTCTTTTGTCTTCTTCTAAAAGAGAGGCTTCAACTTCAACTAGCCCAAGAGAAGGTATGCTGATAAGAGTAGTGGCCTCATGGTCATCAACATCATGAGCATCTTAAGGTATCATCCTCCATTATACCTTAGCTCTCATGCTCATCATGAACATGTTTGGGCTAAAAAATCCAACTTAGTATTAGAGTAGAAAAGCTATTAGGATCTCATTTCATCAAACTTATGTCATTAGTCACTCACATGCTTAGGACTAAACATTTTCATTAGTTTTCTCAGTTTCACCTACCTCTTGTGTGTTATTCTCTTCTTTGTTATCACTACCTTACTCCACATTATGTGTGTGTGTGTGTTCAGAAAGAGTATTTTTATCTTAAAAATGAATTTTAAATTGTTAGGTTTAGGTTTATGGTTGGCAACCTCTCCAATTCTTTGTAATCCTGGACCATGATGAGAATTGTGAAACTTCAAAGTTCTAGATGTCATTTTTTATTATATTTATGCTAGTCTTTGTTGTTCTCGATTTTGAAGAGAGCCATAAAACTTCAAAATTCAAAATTTTTGATTTTGCTTCTTTTATTATATCTGTGTTAGTCTTTGTTGTTCTAGATTTTGAAGAGAGCCATAAAACTTCAAAATTCTAAATGTTTGATTTTGCTTTTGTAATCCTAAATTTCTTAAGATAACCATGAAACTTCAAAAATTCTAGATGTTTGCTTCATCTTAGTCCCAATTGGAGGAGAGAACCAAGATACTCCTTCTATTTCAAATGTTCTATTTTGACACAGGGAGTAAGTGCCAACCTAGCCAAGTATGTTTGTTTTCTAGTTTGTTTTTGAGCAAAGTCAAGGTGTTGAAATATGCCCCCTTCAAATAGACTCATATGAGTCCTCATCTATTTGGTGGAAAAGGGGAGATACATTTTGACTCATGTGACCAACATAAATATGCCCATGAGAGGTGCTAGTTAGACCTCTACGTGTCTATGAAGTCACTAATGACATGAACAAAAGAATCTTGTGTGCATGATTGAGGCTCTTTCCTACATTGTAATAATCTCAACTCTATCAACAAGAATATGAATCACTTTTGCATCTAGTTTGTGTCTTGCTCTCTTTGATCGCACGCACACACACACACACACACACACACACACACACACACACACACACACACACACACACACACACACACACACACACACACACACACACACACACACACACACACACACACACACACACACACACACACACACACACACACACACACACACACACACACACACACACACACACACACACACACACACACACACACATGATGAGCATCTTGTTGTATCATCTTCCATAGCTTAGTTCTCATGCTCATGAACATGGTTGGGCTAAAAAATCCAACATGAACTACAACACAAGATTGCATACTAAACTAGATATTAGATGGCTAATTGTTAACATATTTGATGCGAATATATGGGAACTAAGTCTAAGGGAATGGATAGATATTTGGATGGATAAGGATCAATGAGTTGGCACCCAAAAGTGGCTACCTACCATGTATGGAATGTATCCCATAGATAAAGAGAAGAAAGAGTAGCATAGCTGAAAAGCTATAAAAACAATGTACTTGATTCACTATCAAAAATCAAGTCTATTTGGTGGCATCATGTTTCTTCACTTGTTCTTCGTCTTCCCCACATAGTTCACCTTATCTTCTTGTTCAACCATGTCTTGTAACACAAATCAATTGGAATAGGAAACAACGGTATCATAGGTTTGAATGGCTCACCTTATCTTCTTGTTCAACCATATCTTGTAACACTAATCAATTGGAATAAGAAACAATGGTATCATAGGTTTGAAAACATATGATACAAATGTAGTCAACCTAAAATGTCTTGTTTGATGTGGTGAAAACATACAAAACAATGTGGACCAATGAAAAGGCTAAAAATTTGGGGTTGGTAATGGAACCTATCCAAGATGTAACTTAGAAATGAAGAACGTCCCTCATTTTTTAAAACTTTGCAAATGCAATGCCCTTTGAGTGCTAGCTAGAAAGAGTTTTCACTAGAAGAGATATATGGAACCCCCTTTCCACAGTGAGAAGCCTTTACCTTTGGAATACATGGATATTGAAGAATAAAAAAGTATTTTAAAATGAGATGTTTCATCCTTTTCATGGGTTTAAGAAATATTTTTTTAATAAAAGGGCAAAAGTGGATGCTAAAGCCATACTCAAACATGTGGGGGAAACTCCAACAAGCATTCATTTGAAGCAAGCTCCAAACGGGGAAAAATATAAGCGGAGACACAAAACTTAACTTATTCTTCTCTTCACTATACAATAATCTTAATCTACCAAAAATTTAGAAAACAAAATAGAGCAAGAGAGAAATTGAGACAAGAGTGCACGACAAGAGAATGCATACAATATCCACCTTTGACCCATAACTATTTGGTATTTGCATATCACTCACAATCTCATTAAGTACAAAAAAGCATAGATTCACTACATGAGACAATGTTATAAAAATCCACCACTCCCTTATTTTCATAGAGGATGTGTAGATTTGTTGCATGAGGTAGCACAAATTGCATTTTGGATTACCTCATTGATTTAGTATAGATTTA
This sequence comes from Lygodium microphyllum, assembly GCF_053477565.2. NCBI lineage: Eukaryota > Viridiplantae > Streptophyta > Polypodiopsida > Schizaeales > Lygodiaceae > Lygodium > Lygodium microphyllum. The sequence continues at coordinate 16,741,627 of NC_141154.1, read as the reverse complement.
TTGCATAAAGTTGCACTTGTGTGTGATTGATCACTTTTGCTATATGTTTTTCATCAACTAAGAATCATTTCTTTTTAACCCCTAGATAATATTATGATAATTGAAATTATTTCTATGAAAATAAGATGTTACTTTTTTATATATTTTTGTAGATTTTCATTTGTATATTCACCACATAGTAGTGACTTATTACACATTGCATCGCATGTAACATTGGTCACATTCTACCAGGTGAACAAATTATAGGGAATTGATTTGTTTTGTGTTTTTGGCAAGTAGATGATTAGATGGAGTTATTCAAAGGTAATTATTTTAATATTTATTAGTGCAACACATTTTGGTCCACAAGATTATTATTATTTTGGGTGCTACCATTATAGATAATTATATGTATGCTTATGTGTGGAATTATTTATTATTGTTGTAATCTTTTTATTGTGTTCTTTCGGAAAGACAATTATTTTTGTAAGGTTAGAATTATTCTAGTTCTTAAAAATAATTAGATAAAATTTAGAAATTATTAGAAAAATCAAGGCGTTCGCCAATAAAAGAAAAAGTCACCAAATTAGGAAAAAAGCTACAAGATCACATACAAAACTACTGAGTAGAGCAAAATATAGATTTATTGTATCTCACTCATATGATGTTGAAATTTAGAGCTTTAAGAGTGGTTTGGGAGTTTCGGCATGCTTTGAATGCAATGATGATATTAAAACGTCAAGATTGGATATAAATCTATGTAGCTATTGCCATAACTTTCAAGAGATCTCCCTATATATTGAACCTAGTCTTTGATTAATATTTATATCCCCTTTGCATGTAGACTTGAGGTATGGATGTATATGAATCTACGTTACTCAATAATTCCATAATGATGTCAAACCGTGACTTTCTTCATGGGGGAGGTTGAGTCCTATCACATGTTTTCTCGCTATTCTTTCTTAATCTATTAACTTATGTGTTCACTTTTATGTTATATAAGGTTGTATATTTTTAGGTTTTGAGATGCGAGGTTTATCACATGTTCCACTTTGCAACATAGTTGAAGTAGTAGGCATCTAATGTATTTATATTATCTTAGTTCTATAAAACAAGCCACCCAACAAACTATTAAAGGAAAGGAAACCTTGATTAAAGGCATGTATATAATTTTATTCTCTTATCTGAAGGATCTCTATGAGAATCCTTAGCAACCTTTGGAGCATAACATATGTTGTGCCTGCAACAATGAATGACAGAATAACCATTCCAGAACATCACTTCCTTTCTCTTAGGTGTCTATGTGTAAGCTCTTGCCTTGGTAGCTTTAGCATGGTGGTAGCCTACATCTCAATCTCTATAGGATCTTTGTCTTTGAGAGACAATGAAGAAGATTCATCCCTACAATTGATATCATAAAGCTTGTTTGATATTCAATGTAGCTAGTGAAAGAAAATGAAGGGGAAGAATCTCCAGTCTTGAACTATAGGAGAAGAAAGGAAAATGAACATGTTGATAACTTCTCAAAATTTTCTTAAGAGGAATATATGCACGAGACTCTTGTTTTGCACTTGTATTTTTGATTTCCTTATAAATCACCATTTTAGTAGGCATGTTCATGGAAAAAGTTGTCATTTATGTAGCTAGCTAAAAATTGCATGGGTATCTGCATGCATGCCTGTGCACATACCCCTAACACCCACACATGTGTGCATGTGTGCACATGTATGCATGTGCATGTGCACACGTGCATGCGCTGTCGTGCCGCTATGCACACACCGTGTAAAAAAATCTAGAGTGTGGCTTCCTTTTAGATTTACAGAGCCAATGCCACTTTAGACATCAGCATTAGTGTCCATGGTTCAAAATGTTAGATTTTTTTGGACAAGTTTTTAGTCAATTTTTTATATTCTAGATATTATCTCTTGTAAAAATCCATAAAACTATAGATAACTTCTAGATTAGGAGGACATGTAAAAGAAAGCATGTAGCTTTTAGCCAATTTGAGAGGATTTATGTAAAAAAAAGAGATTAGCGAAATTGCGCGACGCGCGATTGCTGTTTTCAGGCAGTGAACAACACTCCAAAAGTGGGAGATGAAGGAGTGATCTGGCAGGATTCTAGCCAGGTGTCATGGTATTTAACCCCTCTTTCGGAGCCATTGGAATCATCAGATTAGCGATCTGAGCAGCATAGATGAAGGTATTATTTTGTACACATTTTTGTTTATTAGAGTTATATTTTCTCATAATGGTGAAAGAAACTGACAGGCTTCATCTTTGTTAGTATTCTTCTATATTTTCTAATTCTTTTTGGGAGTATTCTTCTACATCTTCAATCTCTTCGAACCCCTTCTCTTTTGTCTACTCCTTTCCTTGAATCTACCTACACCCTGCTGTCTCTTATCTTCAAGAACTTGGCTTTAAACCTTCAACCCTTCTCTTATCTCTACCATCTCCAAAGTCTAAGCTCTTGAACCCCCATACATTCTTCTCTTGCCAAACCCCTGTGGTGACCTTCAACCCTACGCACTGCGACATTGCTGAACCTGACATGAAGGTCAGTGTAAGAGAACTCCAAGATGGGGGATTCTTCAGGAGATACTCTAAAACAATTGGTGCGCATATTGCAACAAACTCAGCAACAACAAATCCAAATGTCACAACAACAACAACAAAGGCAAGACAAAGAGAAGATTGATTCCACAGCTATCAAGGCCCTAGAGGAAGTTTGGCGTGAATTAAAACACTTTAATGGTCAAAATGTCTCTGTTTTTATTCACTTATATGTTGAAAAAATGCTCTTCTTTGGTGTGCCACAACATGCATGGAGCCGTTATTTTGCCAGACTAGCCAAGCATGGTCTTCAACAAAGAATCCATGGTATTTTTCAACAAGATGCGGATTGGGATGCATTCAAAAAAGCCCTACGCGAAGAATTCTTCTTAGAAGACTTTGGCCTAATGACGAAGAAAAGTTTCACTGAATGGATTGAAAAACTCAACAAAGGTTTAACTGCAACAGCTCTATACCATGAGTTTGAAAGTAAATTTGGACAACTTGATGCTGAAGACCAACAAACTATGGAAGGCCAGAAGATTGAATTATTCCTTAAGGTTGCAGATCCCATTCTGCAAGAGAAGCTTGCTGATCGCCTAGAAGATGCTACCTTCGAATCAGGAGTCAAGACTACATGGATAGATTACTTATGCAGTTAACATGATTGCTCGAAGAGAGCGGACACGATTAAGATTGGGCTCTACTTCAAATTCAACAACTCCATTGATGGAGCTTGTTCCACCTTCAAAATGCCATATTCCTTTGACTAATCAACCAACTCTTTCTTCTTCTGTTCCTTCTAAAAATGATGTAATGGATGAACTCATTAAAAGTATGCGTGACCTTCATCTGAATATTATAGAAATTAGTTTCAAAGTAGAGAAGATGGATGTCAGAGTTGAAGAGTGAGGATGAGCATCAACTCAAAGACCCATGAGAGAAGGCTTTAAGAGGCGCTGTATTTGGTGTGACAGCCAACAACATGACAAGAGGGAGTGTTCTGCCTTCCGTGAGGCTGAAGCACACAAGCTCGTCTTTTGGAAAGACAGAAAAATTCATATGGCTGAAACTGGTCTTCCACTAGAGCCAAATTTTGGCAATGGTGGAATGAAGAAAAGATTAGAAGATTTAGCTGTAAAGAATGCCTATGCATTAATTGATGCAACTACCTAAGGAATGAAAATTGAGCCAATTAAATCAAGTTTGAAAGCATGTAAAGCTAATGTGCAATCTAAAGTATGGATGTAGGCACTAGATCGAATGGAACATGGTAAAGCAGCCAAAGAAGATTTGGCTAACGCCAATCAGTATATTCGAGAAATAACAAGTTGTAAAGAACCGGTAGATTCTTTTTTTGCCTTTTCATATTTGGCTGATGTCAATCATAAAGAAGTCTTGATTGAAGAAAAGAGAAGAAGAGAAGATGAACCAGGGCCTTCCTCTTCTGGCCCTTCGAAACAGGTAACTAGAAGAATGCTTGAACAACCAAAGCTTGCTGAAAATATAACCCCAAATCAAGAGATGGAAGATGTGCCACAAACAAAGAAGACCGAAGGAAAGAAGAAAGGCAAGCAGCCAGACTACAAATTGCAGTTTGACATAGAATATGCAACCGATCTCAAACGAGTCCTAGAAGAACGAATTCTAGGAAGCAAAATTGAATTCACCTTAGGCAAAATTCTTGGAATTGCCAAATGTGAATTCCATGATAATGTAATCAAAAGGAAAAAATAATATATTGGTGATGAAGCTAAAGAAACAGTGCATGCTTTTTTGCAAGTTCTTCAAGTTTTTGTGCAGGATGAAGAGAAGCTAACTTCACAAGGAATTCAACTTGAAGCAGTTAAAGAATTAACTGCAGCAATTGAAGCTGAAGATAAAGAAAACATGAATGCAAAAATTAAAGAAGTGAAAACTGAAAATGTAATGGTTGACTGGTCTAAACCAGTTGGGTAGCCCACCTCTCAAAAAGAAGGCCGTCTACAGCACATGCATGAGGAAGAAGAGGCTCGATTCATTTCAAGCAGTCACTACTCCTGTACGTATTGGGCAAGAGCAACAATGGAGACAGTCGTCAAAGTGGAGAAAAAGAAACACCATGTATTGCACTCTTAGACCATGGCTCGGAGATAAATATCATGGCAAGGAGTCTCTATGAAAGTGGCGGATGGCCCATAGATGTTGATCCAGGTTGGCAAATGAGAGTTGCAAACAACTCTTTTGGAGAGTTATATGTTGCATGTCCTAATGTGTAGGTAACTATTGGAGACATAAAAGAAAATTTTCACTTTTTTGTTCAAGACTCTTGTAGTTACCCTATCATTCTTGGGCAACCTTACATTTCTAAAGCCTGCTTGGAAACAAAAGCTCTTGATGATGGCTCTTCCTATGCTCGAAATCCGAAGCAAGGATAATGAACGAGCTGTCCAATTTCTTATTGTGTGTGTTAACCATCATCGAAACAGAGATCGACTGCGTGATTATCCTGTGCCTCCTAATGCCCGAGAATTCAAGGGTTTTTGGGCTGCACTACTATAAAGGCAGGCTATGGTAGTGCGTCATGTAAAAAGATTGAACCTCCTTATGCTACATAAACTGTCTCTAGAAAAATTGTATGTATGTACAGCCAATAGTATGGGTTGTTACAAGTCTCTTCCGGCCATGACTAAGGCTGAAAGAAAATATTTACATCATGCAAAAAGGGAGTTGAAAACTTATGACATGATGGCTAAAAATGAAGATATTTCGGGGATTTTTTTTGGACTGATTACTACTGACACATTGGTTGAAATATATGCAGCTGCTCATGCAAAAAATCAGGCTGAAAATCAGTCCATAGAAGTATGTACATTGGATTTTTATCAAACAATTCAAGAATTTGTTGAACATGAAGATAATGATTTACTCAACAAGGCTGAAGCACAAGTGGAGACAAAATACAAGACAGTGGATAAAGCAAATCAGCCAAGTCTTCGTGACCCTTCCAACATTGGTCACAAGTTCACATTTGAAAATATATAAGAGCTCAAAATAGGTGAAAATTCTTTCCTTTCGCCAGTTGAAAAACACTCTTTTATGAAAATCCTAATGAAGCATGGAAAAGCTTTTGCATTTCAACCAAGTGAAATAGGCTGTGTGGATCCAAATATTGTGGCTCCTATGGTCATTTTTACAGTCCCACATGTGCCTTGGAACCTCAAGCCCATTCCTGTTCCAAGGGCGCATCTGCCCAAATTATTGGAACTTCTAAATGAGAATATCATAATGAAGTTTTTAGAACCTTCTTCAGCATCTTACTCAAACTGATGGTTTACTGTGCCTAAGAAAAATAAATCTTTACGATTCATTCAAGATCTACAGCCTATCAATCGTATCACAATCCGAAATGTTGGTTCGGATCCAATTGTTAATGAGTTTGCTGAAGCTTTTGCAGGTAGAGCAATTTATTCTATGGGCGACCTATATTCAGGATATGACCAATTTCAGCTTTCATTAGAAAGTCGAGACATTACCACAATGAAGACACCTCTTGGATTGGTCAACATGTGCACTCTACCACAAGGTGCAACAAACTCCGTAGCCCATATGATGAATGCCATGCACAAAGTCTTAAGGGACTTTATTCCACAACTTACTCTTCCATTTCTTGATAATGTACCTATCAAGGGATGTGAAGTCAATGAAAAGAATGAGGAGCTTGATGAAGATCGTTGCAGGACATTTGTAGTTAATCATATTCATGATTGTGACAGGATTTTGACAGGCTAGAAGAGGTACATCTTACCCTTTCTGGAGCAAAGTCGATTTTTGGAGTAGAAGAAGTCCTAGTGGTCGGTCATCTATGTGGCCCCTATGGACGCAATTCTTCTCCAATCAAGATAGATGCCATCAGCAGAATGCAAGAAAAATGCACAATTGTTTCAGAGGTGAGAAGATTTCTTGGCGCATGTGTATTCTATCTCATATGGATACCACATTTTGGTCATGTAGCCAAAAATCTTTATCAATTATTAAGAAAAGGCCAAAGATTCTCTTGGAATAAAGAGCATACTCTCACTATGTGTAAATTAAAGAAGCTATTAATTTTAGTCCCCACTCTCAAAAGGGTTGACTATTCAAATGGTCAACCCATCATCCTTACTGTGGATACAAGTCCCATTGGGATAGGATGGGTTGTTGGCCAAGAGGATCTTGAAGGTAATAGGTATGCAATTTATTTTGGAGTAAAAGTTCTCAATGAACGTCAACGTGGGGAGTTGTAACATCATTAAAGTGTGATCGTGAATACTTTATAGGTGCTTCCATAGTGGTAGAAACTAATTGTCTTCCACTCTTGGGCATGATTGCCAATTGCTCTACACCCGACATTGCTATGCTAAGATGGATTGCATATATTAAGTCTCTCAACCCCAAATTAAAGCATATTGTAAGAAAGGCGAATCCAGTTGCTGACATGCTATCACGTGCAAGATATGACAATGAAGAAGAGCTGATGGAAGAAGATGAAGCTGAAGAATCTATACTTGCTGAATTTCATTCCATGGCTGCTGAAAATACATTTTCAGTTATTGCATATACTGGTCCAAAGCTGAAAACAACAGGATGGTCAACTAGAAGCCAACATGCTCATTGCATTGCTCAAGTTCTAGTTAATTTCCTTGAAGAAGAGGGCTAAAGATCGGCCAATATTTGAGCACAACAAAGAAGAAGGAGACTTGGACCGATGAGGAGTTCAAGCATATCAAGAGGAAAGCTTATGGCTTTTTTCTTAAAGAAGGACAACTATGAAAGCATACAAAGAAGAAGAAAGGAGCACCTGTCCGAGTTTTAGGTAACAAAATATTGCAACAATAGGTAATGAAGGAATTTCATGAAAGCCTGTGGGCTGGCCATAGAGGTATATGGGGAACCTTTAGTAAAGTCAAAGAAAAATATTGGTGGAAAAATATGTATCGGGACATAGCACATTTTGTTGAAACATGTTATGTGTGTTAAATGTATTCTATGGTTAAGCATCGAGATGGGTTACAACCGACTTATCCCTTGTCTTTACATTATAGATGGGTTATTGATCTTGTAACCATGCCTAAAGGAATATGGAATATGCGGTATTTAGTGCTTGCAAGAGAGGATCTAGCCAATTAAGTTGAAGGCAAAGCCTTAACAACCAAATCCACTCAAGCTATTTGTCGTTTTTAGCTTGAAGAAGTGTTTTGTAGATATGGTTGTGTGGGTAAAGTAACTGCATATAGAGGAGAGTTGGATGCTGATGAGGCATGCAACTTTTTTGCTCAATTGGGTATTAAGTTGGCTTTAACATCATCCTAAAACCTTGAAGGAAATGGAAAGAGTGAGAGAGGTCATCAACCTATTCTCAAAGCTCTAGCAAAGTCTTGTAGAGGAAAGATCAAAGAATGGCCTAAAATGCTACCTTTTGCATTATGGGCTGACCGAACTACTCACAGTTCAGTGTGCCAGCTGAACTTATGCATGTATAATAACCAATTATGCCAATTGAAGAATCTATTCTCACATGGAGTCTTCTACGTTGGGAGGAAGGCATCAGTAGAGAAGAGTTGCTGACTTTGCACATATGGCAAGCTAGAAAGAAGGCCTGAAGATGTTCAAGCAGCTATTGAGAAGCTAAAGACAGCAAGACTAAAGAACAAAAGAAGATTTGATAAGCGACATCGACTTCGACCAAGAGCAATTCAAGAAAATGATTGGGTGCTTGTCTATGACAATAGCCTAGACAATCAATACAGTGCTTCTAGGAAGATAGTAAAGCGTTGGTTTGGCCCATATGTGGTAAAGGTCGTTCATGACAATGCCACACATTCATTGGTTGAATTGGATGGAACAAGCATGAAGATACCCATAGCTGGAAAAAGAATCAAGCTCTTTAAACGAAGAGAAAGTTCAACATATGAGCTAGAAGACTTGAATATAATTCAAGATCATGAAGACATAGAGGAAGAAGAAGAGGCAGAAGATGAAGACATTGACATGGCAGAAGATACTTCTTTTGACACTGCAAATCCGTAAGACTTTGGCACATGCCAGAGGATGTGCAGGTTAGGAGGGAGTGGATGTCTTGCCATTACGTGCACACCATGTAAAAAAATCTAGAGTGTGGCTTCCTTTTAGATTTAGAGAGCCAATGCCACTTTAGGCATTAGTATTAGCGTCCATGGTTCAAAATATTAGATTTTATCGGTCAAGTTTTTTGTCAATTTTTGATATTCTAGATATTATCTCTTGTAAAAATCCATAAAACTATAGATAACTTCTAGATTAGGAGGACATGTAAAAGAAAGCATGTAGCTTTCAGCCAATTTGAGAGGATTTTATGTAAAAAAAAGAGATTAGCAAAATCACACGATGCGCGATCACTGTTTTTAGGCAGTGAACAGCACTCCGAAAGTGGGAGATGAAGAAGGAGTGATCTGGTAGGATTCTGGTGAGGTGTCCTGGTATTTAACCCCCCTTTCGGAGCCATTGGAGGCATCAGATTGGTGATCTGAGCAACATAGAGGAAGGTATTATTTTGTACACTATTTTGTCTATTAGAGTTATAATTTCTCATAATGCTAAAAGAAATTGACAGGCTTCATCTCTATTAGTATTCTTCTATATTTTCTAATTCTTTTTGGGAGTATTCTTCTACATTTTCAATCTCTTCGAACCCCTTCTCTTCCGTCTACTCCTCTCCTTGAATCTATCTCTTATCTTCAAGAACTTGGCTTGAAACCTTCAACCCTTCTCTTATCTCTACCATCTCCGAAGTCTAAGCTCTTGAAACCCATACATTCTTCTCTTACCAAACCCCTGTGGTGACCTTCAACCCTATGCGTTGCGACAGCGCGCACATGCGCAAGCACACGCACGCACATGCGCTCGCGCGCGCACACACACACACATCCATAAGCTGGGAGAGATAGCATGAATCTCATACTCCAGTGCGTGCGCATCTAGGCCTGCTACCAGCAGAATCCACGAACCTACTAAGCATAGTAACAACATTTTCAATTCACACCAAAGGGCTTCCCAAACACGGTGGGTAGCATGATCCATGAAGGTCACAAAATATGACGCTCCACCAAGTGATTGGGAAGGCATAGGTCCATATACTGCAACATGGACTAGATCTAGAGGAGCATGTCTCACACAATCGCCATAAGCCAAAGAGGCTTTGCACAAACCATGAGTACAATGAGGGCAAGTAGCATGGGGAAGAGTAGGCAATAAGCCCATATCACATAAAGCATCCATCTCAGTGTGTCATACATGGCCTAGGTGACAATGCCATAACAATGCATGTGGTATCTGTGTAACTGCAACCATAGAATCTCCCACATAATCACTGCCATAATCACTGCCATATCTAGCACTACATAATCACTGCATAATCACTGCCATATCTAGCACCTTTGGCCAATACCAAGCAACCACGATGGATTTTCCATGAAGTATCCCTAAGAGAGACATAATATCTTGCACCATGCAACTGACTGACAGAGATCAGGCTCTTATTGAGCGTGGGTATATGCAAGAAATCATGGAGCATAAGAGAAGACCCATTTGGCAAAGCCAAGTGTATATCCACTGTACCAATAACATGACAATCCTGCTCAAGGCCCAAAGAAATACATCCGTCAACCTCCTTGTAAGAAGAGAACCAAGCTCTATGCAGAGTAACATGACAAGATGCCATACTGTCTAAAAGCCAATCAAAGGTATAGACTATATCACTGAGCAAGTAATCTGCAGGGTAACGCGATGCCAGGAGTCTAGGCTCAGTTGCATCATCATGGATAACTACATGCACCATACCATTATCAACAGTGGTCTCACCTACTGTATCACTGACTCTACTCTCATGTCTAGTGTGGCGCAATCTTTTCTTGCTCTCTAATCCACTTAAAGCATTTACGCTTCACATGCCCTGTCTTTCCACAATGAAAGCAAACAGAACCTGTAAAACTTGTAGAAGAGGACAACTGCTCTGTAATAGCATGAGTAGGGCTATCCAATACATCCAAGGAAATCAAAGAATCAAGGGAACTCTCATCAGAGAGAACAGGCTCATCAAGAGGACTATCTGCATGATTAGAAGAGTTGGAAGTCGTCATAGCATACTACAAAGGGGACTCATCCAAACCAGAAGGGGAGAACACAAAGGCATCAACCACAGATGCAAAAGCTTCCACAGGGACAAGCCTAGCAGTCAAAAGCATGACATATTCAACCACTGTAGCTCGCATCCATAAAAGCATAAGCATGCCTCAGAGCCATAAATGCATAAGCATCCCCGAAACATAGGAGTATACATAACTTTGCAGTGTCTCATACCATGTACTGACATACATGTCCAGCCAAGAACGACAGGTGGAAAATAAACTTGCAAGAATCAAGCTCCAATAAAAGCCCTAATATCTGTGTAAAAGCATCGAGGTAAGAGGCTTTGTAAAATACATAGTAGCAGATCATGTGCATACATGGGTGGCCATAAAGATCAACTGCTCCATGACATACACGGGCAATAGCAGCCCAAAGTATAGATGCCATACAACAAAGAAGCAGGACGGCCATAACTGTAAATCCCAAGCACTATCCAAGTCCACTGATCAGTAAGTATACCGCCTATCAAATGCAAACGATCAATCACAGCTTAATAGGCAACTGCCAAAACAAGGGAGCAGTTCATTGCTCAATACTTGTAAGTGCATCAATAGCCAAGATCCATTAGAGTATCAAATCCCGTATAGCATCCAAGGTCGTAATAGAAAAGCCAAGTTGTAACGGAAAAAGCCAAGTCAATATCCAACTACTCAAGGGAATACTCAAATGAATGTCGAGACGAGCTCAAACAACTGCCATCCATAGCCAAAGCATAAAGCATTCACCAATGTTATGGCAGCCTTATTGCACTTTCATATATATATATATATATATGAATAAAGAATATGGGTGGTCATTGTACACGGGCAGGCCCAAGGGCCTTTTACCCCAACAGTTTCTTCTCTTGACCACTTGTGATTGACCACAAGCCTTTCTTCATTAGGATTTGTTTGATCCTAGTTTGCCATGTGTGGAACTCGACATTGTTGAATTGGCATGAGGGTGAATCTTTGCCCATTTTTTTGGCAAGAGTAGTAACAATTAACTGAGAATAGACCAGCAAGAGAGTTGAAGTTGAGTGTGTCAAAAGACACAAGAAGCACTAGTACCAAAAATCACTATGTGAGTATCAAGAGATACTAGCAAGTTGAGCCTTTGATGTTCAATCTTGAAGTTGAATTCCTTCATTGTTGATTTGATATGAGAGCTCTACTAGAAATTGTGTTGGGGCAGATTAGAGAGTCAGTGACTTGATTTGAGCCAAAGGAGAGAGAGAAAGAAGTGAAGCATGAGCTTGAAGTTTGATAGCTATGGCTGCCCTCTTTAGGCTTCAAAAGCCCTATGTCATTCATCAACATCATTGCACGTGCAAACTAAATGGATGATACAAACAAAGAAGGTGTAGAAAATGGTAGCGAGTTGATATAGGCATAATGCTGAAGCATATGTTGGGAAATGTCACAGTGTGAAGTGATAGGCAGGAGCGCTTGGAGCAGAGGAAGAGTTCTCCAAAAGAGAGAAAAGGCTGATAATGCATGGGAGGAGATATTCAAGCCCTCCAATGAAGGTGGGTGGCTATGGAGGTAGGTGAGAGATTCATGGGAAAGGGAGCCAAAAATTCAAACTGAAATGACCTAATTAGTGGCATAATGGCTCATTAGCATTGAAACCTGCTCTGATACCATGTTAAAATATTGAGGATGCATGGTAGGGTGGATCACTGATGAGTACGTAGACAATCATAATGAGACATAAGTAATGACAAAGAAGAACAATTGATATTATTTAAGCATAATGCAAGTACAACTAAATGAGAATGATGGATAGATTGAGTGTGGGATGAGTGCCTTTTATAGGCTTACAGTAAGTGGTATTGGTAGGTGGAAAGGGACCAAGGTATTCACCAACTGTGGTTTTAATAAACCATGCATACATGACCTAGTCTAAGGCTTTATTTGCAATGTGATCCTTTGCCTTCATGTTCATTACAAAGAGGCTATAGTGGGTGTGATTGCACATTTCTCAACAAATTCTAGTTGAGTTCTCATATGACTTCTAGAGGATGATGCATGATAGCTTTAGGGTTAGGAAGATATATTTCTTTCTATGGCTTGTAGCTCATAAGAGCTTAGTTATGAGCACTTGGCTTAGATATCCTAGAATAAGTCATCATGCCCAAAGGGTGAAATTAATAAGTAACAATAATCACAAATTCGCTTAAAATCATCTCTTATAATACCAAGGGTCTTTCAAACCCATTGAGAGCCAAGACTATTAAAAAATGGATATGTAATTTCTCTCCTAATTGTATTTGCTTAAAAAAAGTCAAAGATGTTGGGGATGCTTTAGATAGGAGTCTAAGGAGCATGTTGTTTGACTACACATGGCACCACATAAAACAAAAAAGGAAGAAGTGGAGGGGTTGTAACTAGTAGTGTTTTTTGTGCTAAAACAAGTGGAGGGGTTGTAACTAGTAGTGTTTTCTGTGTTAAAACAAGAGTATTCAAACCTCAAAACATCCCCAAAATAGACCGTTGTCTATCATTGATTTTCATGAACACCTACATGTCTACTATGTAGACATATGTTGTCTTGTTTTGCCACATGACTAAGGACGTATTTGACATACATATGAGCTGAAATACACTGTTTAACTGCAGGTTTTTATTGTGATTGACTATGTTTTTTCATTGCTAGAATACACTTTATAGCAAGCAGGTTGTACTTGAACTGCAGGGAACTGCAAAAAAGTGTTCCTGAACTACAAGAAAGCTATTCCTGAAACTGTAAGAAGTTTGTTTCTGGAACTATAGGGAGTTAGGCACTTATAGATTCCATATAGTATCGAATACCTTAGTTGTAAATATGGCAAATGCTCAAGGCATTGACAATATCACTCAAATTGTGGGAGAGAAGCTTGATAACAAAAACTTTTCTCTATGGAAGTTTAGGATGCAAAATTTCTTGATTGGCAGAGGCTACTAGGATTTATGTACATGAGCTAAAGCGGAACCCGAACTACTTGAATGGATATGTGGCATCACCCCAACACATCAACTAAATGTAGATTGGAAGCACTTCAAGAAGGGTATTCAAGTGTGGGAAGAAGCTTAGGATTTCCAAGCTAGACAATGGCTCAATCAACACTCCATTCTAGAAAATCTAGACTCAAGAGAGGTGACCTAGTTCTCATTTGAGCTAGGATAAGTAAATGGAACTCCAACATCTTGAAAGCTATCCAAATGAGAGGCCATTTTTGACCATAGAGCCTTCAATTGGGAAAATGGTTAACCTCTTCTCTCCCTCCCTAATCTCTCCCACACAAGTCGAATCATAGATGACATAGGAATTGGGATATGAGCAAATGGGAATTAAGATTCACTCATCTCTAGTCACCCAACACTTCAACTAAAAGATTTGTATTGCTATAGTTAATCTTGCATAGAGGGACTTGGACAAGAGAAAAGGCCCATAAACTTGGTAGGAGTGAGGGAAAATGCCTAAGGTCTAAAGTCTGATCTTGAGTCTCACACTCACCTATTCATTCTTTGAAGGTACAATAAAGAAATCCCAGATTTTTGCAGTGTGGGGGGATTAAAGATTTTCACTTGCATAGACTTTCATGGAAATAACTTCTTCTTGAGGAAGTTAACGGTCTCCCAACAAAATTTCGGATTTCATTAGAGCCCATTTTTTGTATGGAAAATTTGGTGTCAAAGGAATAATGCAATGTTTAGTGGTAGCTTTTCTTCTTCTATCTAAGACTGAAACTTGAATTTGTTTTCTAGGTTGGGAACATGCATAAAGGTCTTGTGATCTAGTTGAAGAAACAAATAAAGGTATTGTGAAAGAATGGCTATGGAAACACAAGCCATAGTTGCCACTCATGATGAAGGAAAAGAACTTGAAGCCCTCCTAAACATAATCAAGGATGTAACAAGAAGACATTGATGACAATCCTTTTCTTCCCTTATCCATGCAAATGGTTTTATCTATATTCCTCCCTAGTCTGGCATGTATACTATGGGATTGTTGCTCCTACTTATGCTCAGTCCTGGCTTGTGTAATTATTTTTAAGTTATCCCATACTATTCCCCTTCCTAATGTGATACATTTACCAACACTCTATTTGCTTGAAGTTTAATATTGGCTAATACTCAAAGCTAGTTACTAGTAACCTAGCAATCTTATGTTTTTTAAATGAAAAAATTATACATTACTGATTTTCTTTTCAAATGCCTTTAATTTCAATATTTGGAGGGTTGCAATTCATTTTACATTTAATGTCAGTTTTTCGTGAACACTAGATCTAGCTTTAAGATTCTATACAGGAAGCTCTATCAGCTCTAGATCAATGGCCATAATGCCATGATGCATTAATTTTGTTGTAATCATCTCTAGACTTGATACAAGTTAATTTTGCCGTAATGATCTTTATACTAACACAAGTTACACATTAAAAGGAAACAAAGAAGAGAATTTTCATGGTGGGAATAAGACTTAAGGCTTCTAAAACACACACACACACACACACAAAGAGAGAGAGAGAGAGAGAGAGAGAGAGAGAGAGAGAGAGAGAGAGAGAGAGAGAGAGAGAGAGAGAGAGAGAGAGAGAGAGAGAGAGAGAGAGAGAGAGAGAGAGAGAGAGAGAGAGAGAGAGAGAGAGAGAGAGATATATATATATATATATATATATATATATATATGTATGTATGTATGTATGTATATATATGATGCAAATGTCCTTGCATCAGGTGGCGCTCTCGAGATGCAATTTTCAAGGATAAGACAATGGGGACTATTTAAAAAAAATCAAAATTCAAAACCATAGAATGATAATTCAGTAATAATAATAATGATAACATAAGAAATGTTGGCATCGTTTCTTTCTTTGGAGGATGTACATATCAAAGAGGCTTTGGAAGAAACAAAAATGGGATCCATTCTAGATTGTGAGAAAATGGCTAATGGCAATCTAGTAAATAATTCATTTGTTTTGTTTGGCATTATAGTTCACTTGTTTGGTTATTCACACAAGCACTGCATTTGTGATGTACTTTGTTACTTTTTACATAATTTCTTATATTTTCCCTCCCTTTTTTATCTAAGGTGTTATTAATAGAATTTTGTTTTCTTGGTAAAAAAAGTAGAACCTTGTTTAACTCTCTTCTATGAAGATAGAAAAGAAAAGGAGAGATGGAATTGTATGGAACTTTGAGTTTCATTACCAAAACTAGGCCCTAATTGGTTTCTTTTCCCATTTCATTGGGGGAACTAGCTATTCCACCCAATGGAAGTAGAGGGTCTCACCACATTTCAACCATGTAAGGATGTTCTTGCACTACTTGCATTGCTTGAGGAGGGAGGTTCCAACATGGTCTCACACTTTATGCATGTGCCTTGTACACATGAGAAATCTGTGCTCCATGTGAGAAATGTACCTAGGTGCCATCCCTCAACTTCAAATATTTGCCTTCATCCATGATTTTGGGGTGTGGCCATCTCCATGATCTTCATGCCCCTAATGTTGCCAATAGAGAATCTCTACGCAACATCTGCTCTTCCACGATCTATAACCCCACCTACTAGCACCTTTTACTTGAAAATCTTTGGAGCCTTGACCATGGTGGGACTTACAAGGAGAGAAGGCCTTTTTCCTCTAGAGATTGATCAATACTTCCGCTATAACTTGGCTTAGAGATATGGCGGCAAGTTCCTCCCAAGAAGAGAACTTCAAAATGCAGCCATCTTGGATGCTAACAAAGCTTGCCTTTGCACTAGTCAAAGAGCTCCTAGTACAACAATTTGACAAGAGGGAAAAAAAGGAGATCCTTAATAGCCCTTGCCCACCACTCACACCCTTGAGCTATGAACTACTTAGGGCAAATGTCTCCCAACAAAACTAATTGTTAAGGAAAAAAGATGAACTTAGTGTGACAATGCCTCTTAATGGTATTTTGCATTAGAAAACGTGTTTGCAAACAAGACACTTTTTAGATTGTGCCATGGCTCCCATCCCCTTGTCACAATGACTCTTAATGGTATTTTGCATTAGAAAACGTGTTTGCAAACAAGACACTTTTTAGATTGTGCCATGGATCCCATCCCCTTGTCAAGTTCTTCATCTTGGATGAGATATAATGGGATGGCCCTACGGAGGAGATGTTATTTTAGCTCAATATCTAGCTAATAACTACATCATCTTTTTGTTTGACATTGAGGAGTTGACCTTAATGGCACTCAACCATGGCTAGTGGGTGGTGAGAAAATTATTATTATCCCTCTTTAAAGGTTCATAGATTTCAAACCCAATGGCCCTAAACCCACAAAAATCACCATTTGGGTTGAGATCCTAGATCTTCCTATGTATTGCATTCATATCTTAAGGTAAAAACATTAATGTTAGGCACAATTTTAGGAGAATGCCCTATCAACCATGTAAACCCCTATTGGCACCCCTAGGTGGTTCTAGGAGTAGATATGGCAAATGACCTCCCTAAAATTTTGGAAATGATGAAAAACTTGGGGAACATGTTTTGGATTAGCTAGTGGTTTACCAAAACCTTCTAAGCTCATGCTTTAAGTATCATAAACATGGTCACTTTATCAAAGATTTACTTGAGATGAAACTCCTTAAATAATATGTTGAATAAGTCCAATAGCTAAAATAAATTTAGTCATCTCCTAATGGACTTAGTTGATTGCTAGAACTATAGCTCACAAACCGCCCCCCCAAGAAAGGGTAAAGAAGAATTTGAGGAGGAGGAACCCCTCTAGCGTCGGAGTCAAGTAGATATCTCCTTAGACAATGGAGACAAAGAATACCTTGATAACTTACAATTTGTCAAAGATCTCAAGTGTGATGTAGAGAAGAAATTCAATGAATACGATCTTAACGCCCCCTAAAAGAAGTAATTACATTGCACCTTGAGAAGGAGTCCCTTCCCCCAGAAACTTTAGCAAATAGAAATAACCTAATTTAAGCAAGGATACCTAAGCCTCCAAAGGAGCTCTAAATAAAGTCAAGGCAACCTCACCACTTCCCAAAGTAAGTCATTAGGGCCAAAGGGTGAAATTAATAAGAGACAATAATCACTAAGTCACTTAAAATCATCACTTACAATAGTTAAAGCTACTAAGGATGCTTTAGACATGAACTTGAAGAGCATGTCCCTTGACTACACATGGCACCCCATAGAACACAAAAGGAAAAAGTGGAGGGTTGTAATTGATATCCACATGAGATTGGTAATTTTAGTAAATCAAGTATGCAAAGATCCCTAGAGTTGTTATTACTTTTAAGGGGTGACAATGAATTTGATATGCTTTCCTTGTATACTAATTGCCATTTCTTGTCACAATAAATCTCTACATGTGGTCATTCCTATCAGTGGTTCCTGCCTAGCAACAAGCCAAAAAACTAACACGTAAATTGCTTAAAATTGTCAAACATTGCTCAATCACTCATAGAAAAGACATAGAGCTCAAAGTATGCTTAATGTGTGAAATTAGAAGATGCAATTAATCAAGGAGACTCAAATGTTCTAAGTGTTCAAAATGGAACAAAAAAAGGTGAGGAACTAGAAGTTGGGAAAATTTCATTGTTCTTTAAAATATGATGGGTGGGAAAAATTCGATAAGCCCACCAAGGAGATGCTTCACCTCTTTATGAAAAAAAAGAAAGGCAGATCTTTCCCCTGCTAGTAGATGACAATGCCAATATTGTGAACCAGAGCCAAAATCAAACCCTTGTACACAACTATTTTTTTCAAAAAGTATAGTTAAGGAAAGACTAGAGGTAGAGCTAAGGTTGCTAGATATAGACCTAAAGTCATTCCTCCAACACTTGTTGCTATTCTAGATTAGGACCTAAACTTGGGAATATTATTGATGAGCTAAAGAAGGGAAAAAACACATGGGCATAATGGTCTCCCCAATGAATACCATCAAGTGTCAAGAATTGAGTGGTGGAGGGGGTTGCTCAAGATGCTGTGCCGAACACACACAGAATGCACAAAGAGAAGCTCACTCAAGAGACAAGAAAAGAGATGGAGGCCAAAACGTTTTCTTGCTGATTTCTTCTTCTTCTTCCACACTCTTTACAATGTACACAAAGTATAGATAAGATACAACACAAAAGGAAAGTGGCCTACTAAGTCAAACAATGCATAACCGACTACACTAGTCGACTGGCGCTATAACTATGCCAGCTGTAAATAGGTGTAACAACCTGAATATAATAAGTAATGAGTCAGTGGCCATGTGAGAGTCATAATGACCACTGACGTGCTAAGTGTAGACGTGTGGACCCATCTAACCAGGCGGTCCATCATCAATGTCCACATGTGTTGAGCTTGTCATCTCAACACTCCCCCTCAAGCTCAACTGCATCTCTGCAACTCCAAGTAAGCTTCGAAAGTTTTGAAGCTTCTCTGTACCCAATGCCTTCGTGAAGATGTCAGCTATCTGATCCTGTGTGCTGACATACACCAAGTCAATCTCACCTGCTAGTACCTTCTCTCTTACAAAGTGGTAGTGTACCTCAATATGTTTTGTCCTGGCATGGAACACAGGGTTCCTAGCCAACTGTATACTGCTCATGTTGTCACAATAAATGACAACTGGACCTTCCACCTGCACATCCAAATCAGCCAATAACTTTTGCAGCCATACTACCTCACATGCTGCAACAGCAGCACCTCTATACTTAGCCTCTGTACTTGACAAAGCAACTGTAGATTGCTTTTTGCTGCTCCAAGCAACTGCTGCACTACCAAGAGAGAACATGTATCCGCTGGTAGATCTTCTATCAGACATACTACCAGCCCAATCTGCATCTGTGTATCCAAATACCTGTACCTCTGTACCTGCCTCATAGAAAAGTCCATAATGTAATGTGGACTTCACATATCTCAATATGCGTCTCACTGCATCCAAGTGTGGCTTTCTAGGTACTTGCATAAATTGACTCACAAGACCAACAGCGTAGCTCAAGTCTGGCCTTGTAATAGTCATGTAAATCAAACTCCCCACTATCCTCCTGAACATAGTAGGGTCTTCTATCTCATCCCCAACATCAGCACTCAGCTTTACATTCTGCTCCAACGGGACTGAAATGGGTTTGCATGCTGTCATACCATACTTGGACAACATATCCAAGCCATACTGTCTTTGGGACAGCCATATACCATCATCACATCTGACCACCTCAATGCCAAGGAAGTACCTTAGCTCACCTAAATCCTTCATCTCAAACTTATTCTTCAAAAAATCCTTGACTTCTGCAATCCCACTATCACTATCACCTGTAATAATCAAGTCATCCACATAGATGACTATGATGACCAAACCTGCATCTCCCTTTCTCACATAAAGTGAGTGATCAACATCAGAAACATAAAAGCCAATATTGACAAGATACTCTCTGATCTTGTCAGACCATGCTCTAGGTGCTTGCTTGAGCCCATAGAGTGCCTTCTTCAACCTGCACACATACGTGGGATGCTCTAAATCTTCATAACCTGCTGGCTGATCCATATACATTTCTTCCTGCAAATCACCATGCAAGAAGGTATTCTTTACATCCATTTGCTGCAACCTCCAACCTTTGGCTGCTGCCAAAGCAATCACACATCTGACAGTTGCCATCCTAGCAACTGGACTGAAGGTTTCATCATAATCTATGCCATATGTTTGGGCATAGCCTTTTGCAACCAACCTAGCTTTGTACCTGCTAATAGAACCATCTGCATTGTGCTTAATCTTATAAACCCATTTGCATCCAATAGCTTTCTTTCCCTTTGGCAATGATACTAGATCCCAAGTCTTATTGGTCTCTAATGCATCCATCTCCTCATCCATTGCTGCATCCCAATGAGCATGACCAACAGCCTCCTCAAAACATGTAGGCTCAACATCCTCAACTAGTTTCACCATATAAACATAATGGTGAGCTGCATAACCTTCAAAACCAAATCTTTTAACAGGGTATCTCACCCTGCTAGACCTGCGTACCACTGGATCACTCAATGGAGTCTTTGCATCAGCCCATGCTCTCTGCACACCTGGAGTTCTCACTGAAGGAATGCCAAGCTCATCATCTAAGCTCTCTGAGCCACTAGAGTCTCCATCAAGAACTGCATCAATGCCTTCTGACACTTTATTCTTTCCTTTGTCTTTGCCTGTAGTGCTACTAGATGCACTTGAAGATGTAGAGGTACTCCTTAGTCTTCCAGACCAAGGACTACCAGATGATGTCTCTGGTCCAC
The DNA here is from genome assembly GCF_053477565.2 of Lygodium microphyllum. Classification (NCBI taxonomy): domain Eukaryota; kingdom Viridiplantae; phylum Streptophyta; class Polypodiopsida; order Schizaeales; family Lygodiaceae; genus Lygodium; species Lygodium microphyllum. The sequence goes on along the minus strand of NC_141154.1, from coordinate 16,720,701 downwards.
TAAGAGTTCGTGATTCTTGCTTTTCAGCCTGCACATGAGTGTCATGATCATCATCATCATCCAATGCATCACTACTAGATGCATACCAACTGCTCATTTCATCAAAGATGACATCCCTGCTCACTCTGAACTTACATGTGACAGGGTTGTAACAGCGATACCCTTTCTGCTCTAAAGAGTATCCAATAAAGACACACTTTTCAGCCTTTGGATCCAGTTTCTTCCGCAACTCATCTGGCACATGAACATACGCAATGCAGCCAAATACTTTCAAGTGTGAAACATCAGGCTTCTTACCTGTAAAACATTCTTCGGGGATCATACCATGAACTGCAGCTGTGGGAGTTCTGTTCATAATATAAACAGCAGTATGAACAGCCTCAGACCAAAAATGCTTAGGCATATTCTTTTCAGCCATCAAGGCGCGTGCAACTTCTGCAATATGCCTTTTTTTCCTTTCTGCAACCCCATTTTGCTGTGGGGTATACCTGCATGTGAACTGTCTCTTTATCCCATGAGACCTTAGAAAATCACTGAACTCATTTGAGAGGTACTCTCCCCCTCCATCTGACCTCAAGCACTTTACTTTCAAGCCTGTTTCTCTTTCAACTGCAGCCTTGAAAGTTCTAAAGTGCTCAAAAGCTTCACTCTTTTCCTTCATAAAATATACCCACAGCTTTCTAGAACAATCATCAATGAATGTGACGAAGTATGAACTACCTCCAAGAGATACATTTTGTGTAGGCCCCCAAATGTCTGTATGCACAACATCAAGAATATTTCTGCTTACATCTCTGTCATGTGAAAAGGGTTGTCTTGCCTGCTTACCAAACTGACATGCTTCACATACCTTCTAAAATTCTGCAACTCTAAATGTAGGCAAACCTGTAACCAACCCTTTGGACTGCATTAATTTCAGCCTCTGTACATTTGCATGTCCAATGCGTTTGTGCCAAATTTCAATATCTGCAACAACACCTTTTCCTTTGGCATACATAGCAGCATTCATAGTAGGAATTCCAGCATCCAGAGTAAATATACGTCCAACTCTACTTCCCTTTGCTACCAACCTGCACTTGTCATTGAAGTCTTCTACAAAGCAGCCCTTTGCATTAAATCTGACTTGCAGCCCTTGCTCTACCATTTGACCGACTGACACCAAGTTCTTTGTAACAGATGGCACATGTAATACATCTGAAAGACTCTTTGTCTTACCATCATGCAAGGACAAGGGAACTTTTCCAATGTGTGAAATTGGGTGGCATGAGTCATCACCCGTCTGCACATAACCTGCATTCTGCAAATCCTGCATCTCTCCAAACCATTCTGCATGGCTGGTCATATGATTGGATGCACCTGAATCAACATACCAAACATCTTCATGTGTTCCCTTTCCTGTAACAGCATTCAGCATATGCTGCATAACAAACAAACGTTCATTTTTGTCTTCATTCTGTCGTGAAGACGATGCATAGTTTCCTTGCTGCAACTTACCACTTCGAATATCATCTTTCTTGGCATAACATTGGGCTGCAATATGACCTGTTTTGCCACAGTAGTGGCACACAATACCAGAGTTGTTAGAACCTCTGTTCTGCCATCCACCTCTTCCTCTAAAGCTCCCCCTGCCTCTAAAGTTACCACGACCTCCTGAAACCTGCATATCGCCAAATTGCTGATTCAATCTATTTTGCTGGTTATCACTACCACGTCCTGTACCACGGCCTCTTGAAGAGAACCTACCACGTCCCCTTCCAGAACTGGAGTAGAAAGCTTGGACCTGTTCACCACTTCTTTCAGATGTCTCACTCTGCATGTTGATCTCTTCAGTGATCATAAGGGAGACCAACTCATCGAAATCTGGAAATGTCTTTCTGACATATACAGAAGTTACAAAAGACTTCCAAGCCTTTTCATTGTTAAGTCCACCCAAGGTAGACGACACCAAATCATCATCATCGGGCATTGCATCAATCGCTGCCAATGCATCTGCAATGCTTCTTACCTTCAGTGCATACTCATTGATAGACATCTTCCCTTTCTTTAATGTATTCAACTCTTGCTTGAGTTGAATCTTTCGTGCCTTTGTATTTACAGAAAACATACTTTCAAGTATGATCCAAGCTGCATATGCATTCTCTGCATTTCTAATGTGTCCCAGCATATTATTGTCAATTACTGCAGACAACCAATACATGACCTTCTTATCTTTTGCATTCCATTCCTTTCGTGCCTTTGTCTCTTCTGCAGTTGGAGGATCACTCACCTCCGGCTCCTTTTCTTCACCTGAAACGAACTCGTAGAGGCCTTTTCCAATAAGGAAGTTCGTGACACGGAACTTCCATGAAGGGTAGTTGTTCTTGTTGAGCTTCTCAATGATGGGGCTTCCACTGTTCTCTGCCATTATCACAAAATTAATACCAACAGCAAGCAAATCTGCAACACTGGACCTGTAGTGCACAGCAATACACCAGACAGCCTTTTTCACTGTCTGCTCAACAATACATGCAATCTGCAACCTGTTTGCAGATAAACCTTGTGTTTACTCACTGGTAAACACCTTTGAACTTACAGATCTGAAATCTGTAACCTGCGCACCCACGTTCGGTCAATACAGTCGAAGTCACAGTGTACCCCGAAACTGCTGTCCGCAACCTTGCGGCTCTAAAACGGGCCCCGAAACGGCCTCAAATGCCCAAAATAACTGCGGGAAAGCCCTAAAGGGTTAGTTTGCAAAATATACAGCACTCTTCGCGCACACCAAGTCTCACTGCAATCTGAGATTTTTGCTCTGCCCTGCTTCCGGTGCCTCCACAGGCACTATCCAAGAGAAAGAGTGGAAGGATGGGAGAGCTTCTTACCCGTGGCTTGCTTGCTCGAACCTTGCTTCTTCCCCTTTACTTCAACCTTCGAAATCAGCCTCTCTCAGTGGTGCGGCTCTGATACCATGTCAAGAATTGCGTGGTGGAGGGGGTTGCTCAAGATGCTGCGCCGAACACACACAGAATGCACAAAGAGAAGCTCACTCAAGAGACAAGAAAAGAGATGGAGGCCAAAACGTTTTCTTGCTGATTTCTTCTTCTTCTTCCACACTCTTTACAATGTACACAAAGTATAGATAAGATACAACACAAAAGGAAAGTGGCCTACTAAGTCAAACAATGCATAACCGACTATACTAGTCGACTGGCGCTATAACTATGCCAGCTGTAAATAGGTGTAACAACCTGAATATAATAAGTAATGAGTCAGTGGCCATGTGAGAGTCATAATGACCACTGACGTGCTAAGTGTAGACGTGTGGACCCATCTAACCAGGCGGTCCATCATCAATGTCCACATGTGTTGAGCTTGTCATCTCAACATCAAGAATTCAAAGAAGCTCTCTTTAACTGCTTTTCATAGTCTAGAGAGAATCCTTTCAGTTTGGTGCACTCTCCCATTGTCTTAACATGGGTGTCATCGAATTGATCCATAAAAGAGATGAAAAAACACTTCTCAGTAACTAGAGACCTAGACCTCTTCACACGAGATCTTTGCCAAGCCATTGGCAAGAAGGATTTAAAGCCATCTAGATCAATGAATTTAGGAAAGAACAAAATGGTTTTATAAGAGGAGGTTCATCCTTAATGCCATTATCTCACTCTAGGAGGCGATGGAACACGCCGAGTACACCAAACAAGAATTTCAACCACTTGTTCATTCTCTAAAGATACAATAAAGAAATCCCAGACTTTGTGCAGTGTGGGGGATTAAAGATCTTCACCCACCACATAGAGTCTCCTGGAAAGAACTTCTTCTTCAGGAAGTTAATTGTTTCCCAATAGAATTTGGAATTCCATTAGAGCCCATTTTTTGTTGGTGTCAAAGGAATGATGCAATGTTTAATGGTACCTTTTCTTCTTTTATCCGAGATTGAAGCTTGAATTTGTTTTCTAGGTTGGGAACATGCATAAAGGTCTTGTGATCTAGTCCAAGAAATGAACGAATAAGAGGAACTTGTAGCTTGAACAAATGGCTGTGGAAACATGAGCAATATTTACAACTGATAGTGAAAAGAACAAGGACTTGGAGCCATCCTAAACACGATCAAGGATATATCAAGAAGTTGCTGTGATGACAATCCTTTTCTTCCCTCATCCATGGCTATAAATGATTTTTGTCTATATTTCTCCCTAGTCTAGCATGTATAGAATGGTATTGTTGCTTGTATTTATTATCTGCAAGTTATCCCATACCATGCCCCTTCCTAATGTGATACATTTAGCAACACTCTACATGCCTAAATTTCAATACTAGCTAATACTCAAAGCCAAGGCAGTTACTAGTAACCTAGAAATCCTATTTATGTTTTTCCTTTACATTGCTGCCTTTCTTTAAAAAAAAAAAAGCCTTTAATTTCAATATATTGAGGGTTGCAATTTGTTTTACATTTATCCGCGGATTTGAGTGAACACTAGATCAAGCTTTAAGGTATTGTACAAGAAGCTTTGTTAGCGCTAGATGGAGGGGCATAATGCCATGATAAATGAAGTTTCTAGTTACAATCTCTATACTTATTAATACAAGTTAATTTTGGTGCAATGATATCTACACTTTTTTCATAAAGGTTAAGCATTACAAAGAGACAAAGAAGAGAATTTTGATGTGGTAGGAATAGGACTTAAGGCTGCAAAAACTCTGAGAGAGAGAGAGAGAGAGAGAGAATGTCCTGGCAGCACGTGGGGCTGTGGGGATGCGAGTCTCGAGGATTAGACGGTGGGGACGGGCCCTTAAAAAAAGCAATTAAAAAAAAAAACAAGAAAATGATGGATCCAGTAAGATACAAATAATGACAACACAACATATAAGAGATGCTGGCATCGTTTGTCTTTGTCTCTTTGGAGGATGTGCGCGTCAGAGAGAGAGAGAGAGTCTGAGAGCAGAGGGCTTTGGCCTCCCCTCCCGGATTGTGAAAAACATGGCTAAATAGGAATCCGCTTACCAGTAAACAACTCCTTCTTTTCGTTTTTTGGAAAGCCTTCAACGCTCTGGAGTCTGCAGCAAATCCGTCTTTTTTGCGTGTGTGCAGGACTTGCTAGGCAGTTAATTGAGTAATCCGAGAGAGAGTCCCAGTACATGGAAAACCACTCTCTGTCGCTTTACAAAAGCCGGGGACTACAACGTTGAAATCAACAAAACGTACCATGGATTGGATAGTTAAGCATCACACCATGGCCTTTTCAACAATGTGTTAATTGATGACAAACATTTCAAAGGTAATGGAGGCCCCCCCCCCGCCTTGTTATGCACGTTCACGGGACTTCATGGTAAAACATGTTATGAGGCACAAAAGGCACAGCGGAATGGCACACAAGATATATCAATAAGGAATCTTTGTATTCATTATATAAAAAAGGGACTACATTGAGGCACATATGAGGATTACACCCTTGTGATGTCACACATATGAGGGTTCACCACAAAGCATAGGGAATCACACGTAGTGTGGAAACCAAGCAGAGCCTAGAGTCACAACTACTCCCTATATAGGTGCATTCGGTGATAACACCATGGTATAGCTACAAAGCCCATACCCTTACCTCCTCTCCCCCCCCCCCCCCCCCAAGGAGGCTCTTGGTTTGTGGTTGTGTGGTGTATACACTTGAAGATATAGTGGGGGAAGAGGAGAATTCATTAGGGCTTCTTGAAAATGGTATTATTCACACCATGCCATCTTTTGGAAAAGATGATAATTTAATATTTTGGTCGAAAGGAGAGAGATAGCCTCCAACAGCATCAACCCTGCTGAGAATATCGCATTACATTACAACCAAACGAGGCTTTCACGAGTGGTGGTGCTCCCCACATGCAAGAGCCCCCTCTACTAAATACCTCCCTACTAATGCGTTGGACCGAGCCTTCGGTTTTTGGCTCTGTGTGTATGGAGCAACCAAAGTTAGAATGCATGGAAATACAACTTGCAAATGTTTCTCACAAACATCATATGTTATATGCAAAAGTCTTACTAATACACAATGGATTAAAACAAAAAGTGTTGCTTGGGGGGAGACATGAGGGATTACAAGCAGGGATGATGTTAAGAATCAAGTGTTTTAGACTTATAAATATTTTGTGGACGAATCCTTACTTTAAGGCTATAACCTACATAACACACCCAAAAATGTATCCCAAGTATTTGTGGGCAAATCATATGTAGGTGTACTAACAAAAATTCAAAGTATGGTGAATCTTATTTCAAAAAGTTATTACTTGACCTACTATAGTTTTGAAACTTAATTTTCATTCTTTGGAAACAATAGCCATTCGGTAAATATTACCCTCTAAAATTGTATGTAGCTACTTTATATATTATAATAGTTTACAAAATTCTTCAAACTTTTATGTATCATGCATACACTTTTATTTTATGGGTAGGGTGTCAAATGAAGAAGAGTTCAACAAGTGGTTTTTCAGCACATATAAGGCCCAAGTTTCCTTGATTAGCATAGATATACTAGCAAGGGTTCTTTTTTGCTTTGGTGGAGTTCTTGTGCTCAGGAGAATGCATTCTTTGCAATGTTTTAGTCTTTTCTTTTGGGGTGACTTGGTGCATGTATTGTCATGGCATGCATAGTTTTTGGGTCAAGATACATCTTGCTTGACTAGTGTCATGTTTGGATACTACTCTCCTTTATTCTTGGTTGTTTACAAGATGAGGTCCACACATTAGCAAAGTTAATTTAGAGAGGGAAATAGATCCCCATCTCCTCCCATAGGTTGCTCGAACTAGGGAAACCAAATTGTATAGTTTGGCATTGGAGGAAAGAAGCCCTACATATGCTTGAGCTTCTTGATGCAAAATGGGCAATGGTTACATAACATAAGTTTGTAGAAAGTGCTACATATGTAGGAAATTGGGACACTCCACGTGGAAATGTCTTGAGTTATTGGTGGTGGATGAGAAAAAGGGAGAGAAAGGAGAATGCAAGTTTTAAAAGCAACTAGGCGCTCCACACCTAGATTATCCTAGTGCTTTGTGTTGGTGTTCTCTCGATGCAAAGAAAGCACATTTCATGTGGCAAGAGGATTCATAGGAGGTTGATATAAGAAACATAATTTGAACTTTGAAAGCTTTGGAAACTTAGATTAATACAATGTCAAATGCACGAAAATATAATATATGGGGATGTTGTATTGACTAATTTAAATGGAGCGAAAGACCAACATTAATGGGATCAAGCCTAAAGTTCTATATCTTCAACGAAAGCTTATGAGCATTTCTCAAAGTATTTCAAAGACAAACACATTTAATGGCAATTTCTATTCACATTGAGCCTATTATGGTATGCATGTTATCCTCATATATCGAGCCAATAACATCACATAAGTTCAGTAACCCATATACTATATTGAGAATTACTTATTCTTATTCTTGTTCTTATTCTTATTCTTATTCTTATTCTTCTCTCTCTCTCTCTCTCTCTCTCTCTCTCTCTAAATTAATAAGCAATAATTTATGTTCATAATTATATATGTATAATATGTTAGTTAAAATACAAGTTTATATATTTTTACTAATAATTAATTGATGTATTAATAATCAATTATTAATATTCAATCAATTACATAAAAGTATTATTACTTATTATATATATATATATATATATATATATATAATTATCATTAATACAAATAATATATGAAAGATAATTATGCATAATAAGTATTAGTTATAATAATAATATATTAATTAATATGATAGATTATAGTTACATATTCACATATATACATAATACATAATACATATATACATTAACCTATTAATTAATTATTCTATATGCATAAGTTTTATATATTTTATTAATAGTTAATTAATATATTACTGGTTATTAATTAATATGCAATCAGTTATATAAATATTTTCATCATTGTGATATATGTATGTATGTATGTATGTATGTGTTATTCCTAGTGTATCTCATATTTCTTCATCTCATACATATGCACATGTTTGTATGCATTGCATGCATATTTATATGTGTATATTTGTATGCGGATGTGTTTGTCTACATATGTACATGTGTGCATATTTGTAAGGGCATGTTTTATAAGTGTGTATCCATTCCTTCTCATGTGCTCTCTCTCTCTCTCTCTCTCTCTCTCTCTCTCTCTCTCTCTCTATTTTTTTCTCAGTCGTCATACATAATTACATGTGTAAGACAATGTTTGCATTTATGCATACATGTGTACATATACATATACATGTGTGTACACAATACTTACATGTCTATATGTACATATATTGTTCATGTCTTTCTATAGCCTATGTGCATTTGTGTGTGGTTTTATAGTCTAAAGAGAGAAAGCCATGTACAAATTTTCAAAGACTCACCTTTGTTAGAATATCAAGCTTCCGTTACTCTTCAGTCAATCTATCTTTATGTGTGTGACTGGGATATAGTTGTACATGTGTGTGACATTTAATAAGTCGGTATAGTCAGTGACTTAACCACAGTTAGTCTTGGTTAATCATACCTATGTGTGTAAATCTCTTTCAATGAGTATGATGGAAGAATAATGGAAGAAGAACAACAATGAGATGGGGGCTCATCTTCCGCTCCACTCTATCTCTCTCCCTCTCTTTCAACATGGTATCAGAGCTTGAACGCCTAAAACATCCTGAAGACTTGGCAGTGGCCATCTGACATCAAGACATCGGATCTGAAGAAAACGTCATCAAAGGAGACTATGTTTGTAGCCTGTTTTTTTGTAGAAGCTATATCTTGCTACAAAAATGGTTTTTGGAGAAATGACCCGCGATTCTTGATCATTTCAACGTGTCTATAACTTTGCAAAATGAAATTTTTCAAATTCCTCACAGATTTTGAGATATTTAGCACAGACCTGTGCAGATTGGCTACTTACTACAGTAAACAATAGGCAAATCTAGGGCACTGGTGGCTTTCATCCTAACAATGTATATGCCCTTATTATCATGCATTTGAGGATGATATTGGAGTGTTAAATACTTAGTTTCGGTGTAGTCAGTGACTTAACCACAGTTGGTCTTGGTTAGTCATACCTATGTATGTAAATCTCTTTCAATGAGTATGATGGAAGACTAATGGAAGAAGAACAACAATGAGCTGTGGCTCATCTTCCACTCCACTCTATCTCTCTCCCTCTCTTTCAACATGGTATCAGAGCTTGAATGCCTGAAACATCCTGAAGACTTGGCAGTGGCCATCTGACATCAAGACATCAGATCTGAAGAAAACGTCATCAAAGGAGACTATGTTTGTAGCCCGTTTTTTTGTAGAAGCTATATCTTGCTACAAAAATGGTTTTTGGAGAAATGACCTGCGATTCTTGATCATTTCAACGTGTCTATAACTTTGCAAAAGGAAATTTTTTCAAATTCCTCACAGATTTTGAGATATTTAGCACAGACCTGTGCAGATTAGCTGCTTACTGCAGTAAACAACAGGCAAATCTAGGGCACTGGTGGCTTTCATCCTAACAATGTATATGCCCTTATTATCATGCATTTGAGCATGATATTGGAGTGTTAAATACTTAGTTTCGATGTAGTCAGTGACTTAACCACAGTTGGTCTTGGTTAGTCATACCTATGTATGTAAATCTCTTTCAATGAGAATGATGGAAGACTAATGGAAGAAGAACAACAATGAGCTGTGGCTCATCTTCCGCTCCACTCTATCTCTCTCCCTCTCTTCCAACATGGTATCAGAGCTTGAATGCTTGAAGCCCGAAGGCTTGGCAGTGGCCATCTGACATCAAGACATTAGATCCGAAGAAAACGTGATCAAAGGAGATATGTATGCAGCCCATTTTTTGTAGAAGCTATATCTTGCTACAAAAATGGTTTTTGGAGAAATGACTCGTGATTCCTGATCGTTTCAATGTGTCTACAACTTTGCAAAAGAAAGTTTTTTCAAAATTCTCATAGATTTTGAGATATTTAGCACAGACGTATGCAGACTGGTTGTTTACTGCAGTAAACAACATGCGAATCTAGGGCACTGGTGGATTTCATCCTAACAATGTATATGCCCTTATTATCATGCATTTGAGCATGATATTGGAGTGTTAAATGCTTAGTTTTGAAGCTTATTTGCAGGCTGGAAACAATGAATTTGTTGCTATCCTGAATTTGGAAACAATATATCTACAGGGTCGGAAGTATCTAGTATCTGTGATGCTTATTTGCTACTGACAAATGCTTGGATTATACCACTTGAGTGGTATATGATTTTTGGGATATTGTGAGTGTTGAAAGTCCAAAGTTTGGACTGATTTATTGCTGGTTATACTAGGGTATTGACTGGTTATTGTCTGCAGGAAGGATACCTATCATCTTCACTTGACATACATGCAATATATTTTGACCTGTTGGACATGTATCAACTCCTCCATAGAGTGGCAACTGAATGAGATGTTTTGGCGTTATTTTGAGGTTTGAATACTCTTGTTTTAACAGAGAAAATACTGCTGGTTATAGCTGGGCTGGCTGTATTTGGGGTACTGCTACTTGCATACAATACAAAAATTGATACTTGTATGGATATAGTTTGTTGTTGGGATTTTTTGCCACTACCATAGAATGTTTTGAACTGATTTAAGCTTGGTTTATGCTCAGTTGACTGTGTTTTTTTCATTGTTGGAATATAGTTTACAACAAGGAGATTGTCAAGAAAACTGTCCTAAATTGCAAGAAACTGTCATGAATAGCAGAAAACTGGTCCAGAACTGTAGGAAAAGGAGTCAGATACTTACAGGTTGTATACATCACTGAATACCTAAGCTGCAACTATGGAAAATGCTCAAGGCACTGACAATATCACTCAAACTGTGGGAGAAAAGCTGGACAACAAATTTTTTTTAATGGAAGTTCCGTATGAAGAATTTTTTGGTTGGCAAAGGTTATTGGGACTTATGTAAAGGTGATGAGGCTGAACCTGAAATACATGAAAGGAGTCTGACAAATGATTGGAAAAGGGCTCATAAGCTATGGATTGAGAGAGCATACAAGGTGTTACATTGACTTTCCTTATGTATATCAAATGCTATGGTTATACAGATTATTGGATGCAGTTCCCCAAAGGATACATGGAACATACTCATGAAGAATTATGGAAATGTAACACTCTGATCCTGTGTGCTGACATATACCAAGTCAATCTCTCTTGCAAGTACCTTCTCTCTCACAAAGTGGTAGTGCACCTCAATGTGTTTTGTCCTAGCATGGAACACTGGATTCCTAGCTAGCTGTATGCTGCTCATGTTGTCACAATGAATGACAACTAGACCATCTCCCTGCACATCCAAATCACCTAATAACTTTTGCATCCATATCAACTCACATGCTGCCATAGCAGCACCTCTATACTCAGCCTATGTACTCGATAAAGCAACTGTGGGTTGCTTTTTGCTGCTCCATGTAACTGCTGCACTACCAAGGGAAAACATGAATCCACTTGTAGATCTTCTGTCCAACATGCTACCAGCCCAATTTGCATCTGTGTATCCAAAGACCTGTACGTCCTTACCTGCCTCATAAAAATTCCATAATGTAAAGTGGACTTCACATACCTCAATATACGTCTAACTGCATCCAAATGAGGCTTTCTAGGCATCTGCATAAATCGACTGACAAGACTAACAGCATAGCTCAAGTCTGGCCTTGTGATAGTCATGTAAATAAAACTCCCTACTATCCTCCTGAACATTGTAGGGTCTTCTATCTCATCCCCAACATCAGCACTCAGCTTCACATTTTTCTCCAATGGTACTGAAAGAGGCTTACATGCTGTCATACCATACTTGGATAACATATCCAAGCCATACTGCCTTTGGGATAGCCATATACCATCATCACATTTGATCACTTTAATACCAAGAAAGTATCTCAGCTCACCCAAATCTTTCATCACAAACTTCTTCTTCAAGAAGTCCTTAACTTCAGCAATCCCATTGTCACTGTCACCTGTAATAATCAAGTCATCCACATAGATGACTATGATGACCAAACCTGCATCTCCCTTTCTCACATAAAGTGAGTGATCAGCATCAGAAATACAAAATCCAATATTTACAAGATACTCTTCAATCTTGTCAGACCATGCTCTAGGTGCTTGCTTGAGCCAATAGAGCGCCTTCTTTAACTTGCACACATATGTAGGATGCTCTAAATCCTCATAACCTGCTGGCTACTCCATATACACTTCTTCTTGCAATTAACCATGCAAGAAGGCATTCTTAACATCCAATTGCTGCAAACTCCAACCTTTGGCTGCTGCCAAGGCAATCACACATCTAACGGTTGCCATCCTAGCAACTGGACTGAATGTCTCTTCATAATCTATGCCATATGTTTGAGCATAGCCTTTTACAACCAGCCTAGCCTTATACCGGCTAATTGAACCATCTGCATTATGCTTGACTTTGTAAACCCACTTACAGCCAATAGGTTTCTTACCCTTAGGTAAGGGTACCAAATCCCAAGTCTTAGTGGCTTCTAATGCAGCCATCTCCTCATCCATTGCTACATCCCAATGAGCATGACCAACAACATCCTCAAAACAAGTGGGCTCAACATCCTCAAATAGTTTCACCATATAAGCATAATGGTGAGCTGCATAACCTTCAAAACCAAATCTTTTAACAGGGTATCTGACCCTGCTAGATCTATGTACCACTGGATCACTCAATGGAGTCTTTACATTACTATGAGCTCTCTATACACCCGGTGTCCTGTGACTGAAGGAATACCAAGCTCATCATCTAAATTCTCTAAACAACTAGAATCTCCGTCAAATCCCAAATGATTGGTAGATGCATCATTACCATCCAACACTTTCTTCTTTCCTTTGTCCTTCCCTGCAGCACTTATAGACCCACCTGAAGATGTGGGGCTACTCCTTAGTCTCCCAGTCCAAGGGCTCACTGTAGGTGTAGTACCAGATGATGTTTTTGGTCCACGAAGACTCCGTGATTCTTGTTTATCTTTCTGCACATAGATGTCTTGATCATTATCATCATCCAAAACATCACCAGTAGGTGTATACCAACTTCCCATCTCATCAAAGATAACATCCTTGCTCACTCTGAACTCACCTGTAACAGGGTTATAAGAGCGATACCCTTTCTGCTCTAAAGAGTATCCAATAAAAACACATTTTTCTACCTTTGGGTCAAGCTTCTTCCATAGCTCATCTGGCACATGAACGTATGCAACATAGCCAAATACCTTCAAGTGCGATACATTAGGCTTCTTGCCAGTAAAGCATTCTTTAGGAGTCATCCCATGAACTGCAGCTGTGGGAGTTCTGTTTATAATGTAGACAGCAGTATGCATAGCCTCAGACAAAAAATGTTTGGGCATATTCTTTTCAACCATTAATGCCAGTGCAACTTCTGCAATATGCCTGTTTTTTCTTTTTGCAACACCATTTTGCTATGGGGTATACCTGCAAGTAAATTGCCTCTTTATCCCATGAGTCCTCAAGAAGCCACTGAACTCATTAGAGAGGTACTCTCCCCTTCCATCTGATCTCAAGCACTTTACTTTTAAGCTTGTTTTTGTTTCAACAGCTGCCTTAAAAGATTTGAAGTGCTCAAACACATCACTTTTTTCCTTTATAAAGTATACCCATAACTTCATTGAACAATCATCAATAAATGTGACAAAGTATTTACTGCCACCAAGAGATACATTCTGTGTAGGCCCCCAAACATCAGTATGCACTACATCAAGTATTTTTCTACTCAATTCTCTGTCATGTGAGAAGGGTTGTCTTGCCTGCTTACCAAACTAACATGCTTCACAAACTTTATACAATTCTGCAACTGTAAAAGAAGGCAACCCTGTAACCAATCCTCTGGATTGCATTAATTTCAGTCTTTGCACATTTGCATGTCCAATATGTTTATGCCATATTTCAATATCTGCAACTACTCCTTTTCCTTTAGCATACATAGCAGCATCCATTGCAAGAATTCTAGCATCTAAGGTGAACATTCGACCAACTCTACTTCCTTTTGCGACGAACCTGCACTTATCATTAAAGTCTTGTACAAAACAACCTTTTGCATTAAATCAGACCTGGAATCCGTGCTCTACCATTTGGCCAACAGATACTAGATTCTTTGTAATTGATGGCACATGTAATACATCTGTCAGACTCTTTGTTTGGCCATCATACAAGGACAAGGGAACCTTTCCAATGTGTGAAATTGGGTGGCATGAATCATCACCCGTCTACACATAACCTGGGTTTTGTAAGTCCTGCATCTCTCCAAACCATTCAACATGACTGGTCATATGATTAGATGCACCTGAATCGACATACCATACATCATCATGTGTCCTCTTTCCTGTAACTGCATTCATCATATGCTGCATAACAAACAGAGGCCCATTTTTGTCTTCATTCTGTCGTGAAGACAATGCATAGTTTCCTTGTTGCAATTTACCACTGCGAATATCATCCTTCTTTGCAGCCTCCAGAAACCTGCATTTCACCAAACTATTGATTGAACCTGTTTTGCTGGTTATCGCCAGCACGTCCCATACCACGGCCTCTCGAAGAGGATCTTCCACGTCCCCTTCCTGAACTCGAGTAAAATGCTTGGACCTCTTCACCATTTCTTTTAGACGAATCACCCTGCATATTGATCTCTTCAGTAATCATGAGAGAGATCAGCTCATCAAAATCTGGAAATGGCTTCCGTATATATATTGAAGTAACAAATGATTTCCATGCCTTCTCATTGTTAAGGCCACTCAGAGTGGATGAAACCAAATCATCATCATCCGGCATCGCATCAATTGCTGCTAAAGCATCTGCAATGCTCCTCACCTTCAACACATACTCATTGATAGACATTTTCCTTTCTTCAAGGCATTCAACTCTTGCTTGAGTTGAATCTTTCGTGCCTTTGTATTTACTGAAAACATGCTCTTAAAAATTGTTCAAGATGCATGTGAAGTTTCTGCATTCCTGATATGTCCCAGCATAGTATTATCAATTACTGCAGATAGCCAGTACATCACCTTTTTATCTTTCGCATTCCACTCTTTCCATGCTTTTAACTCATCTACAGTCGGAGGGATACAGCTCTAGCTGATTTTCTTCACCTGAGACAAACTCATAAAGGCCCTTTCCAATGAGGAAGTTCATCACACGGAACTTCCATGAAGGGTAGTTGTTCTTGTCGAGCTTCTCAATAATGGGATTTCCACTATTCTCTGCCATTATCATAAGCAAGGATATATCATAGCAAGCTAGTCTTCTGCAATCTTTCACAACACGTGCACAATACTACACCAAGCAACCTTTTTCACTGATTGCTCAATAGTACATGTAATCTACAACCTGTTTACACATAAACCTTATGTTTGCTTCCTGCAAACACTTAAAAAATTACAGGTTTGCAATCTGTAACTTGTGCACCCACTTTCGGTCAATACAGTCGAAATCACAATGTACCCTGAAACTGTTGTCCGCAACCTTGTGGCTCTAAAACGGGGCCTGAAATGGCCTCAGACGCCCAAACTAACTGTGGAAAAGACCGACAGGGTGTATTTGTAGAATATACAGTGATCTGCTTGCACACCAAATCTCACAGCAATCTGAGATGTTCACTCTACCTTGCTTCCTGTGCCTCGACATGGCACTATCCAAGAGAGAGAGTGGAAGAATGGGAGAGCTTCTTACCCGTTGCTTGCTTGCTCGAACCTTGCTTCTTCTCCTTCACTTCAGCCTTCGAAATCAGCCTCTCTCAGTGGTGCGACTCTGATACCATGTCAAGAATCACGTGATGGGGAGACTTGCTTGAGCTACGGCGCCAAACACACACTATATACACAAGAGGAAGCTCACTCAAGAACACAAGAAGAGAGATGGAGGCCAAAATGGTTTCTTGCTGGTTTCTTCTTTTTTCTTCCACACTCTATACAATGTACACCAAGTATAGATAAGATACAACATAGAGGAAAGTGGCCTACTAAGTCAAACAGTGCATAACCGACTACACTAATCGACTGGTGCTATGTCTTTGCCAACTGTAGGTAGGTGTAACAAACTAAATATAATAAGTGATAAGTCAGTGGCCATGTGAGTATCATAATGACCACCAACGTGCTAAGTGTAGACGTGCGGACCCATCTAGCCAGGTGGTCCATCATCAATGTCCGTACATGTTGAGCTTGCCATCTCAACAAGTTAGAGGGTCATATTCTTGGTTCATGTTTTGGGGAGTTTCTTCATGTTCTCTTCAAGGCTCTATATTCTATGACCACAACTCCAAGAAATTGCCATCATCATGTCAAATTGAAGAAAGTAAGGAAACTCCTTTGAGTCTTCATCAATATGTAAGAGAAGATTAAAGGGTCCAACTACATAAGTGCTCAAGATCCGTCAAATCAAGGAATTGAAGCTTTGGAAGCTTGAAGGATTACGAGAGTATAACCCAAACTATAGAAGCATTTTGAGTGTAAGTGGGCTCAAAAAGTGCAATTAAGGTAAAACAAGATGAACATTAGAGAGAACCTAAGTTCTCCATGAAGATTGGAAAAATCCGACTTTGGAAACCCTAGGAGAAATCCTAGAGGGAAGAGTGAACCCAAGGATTATTATAGGAATTGCCTACTAGGGTAAATTTCATTTCTTAAATTGTGCATTTAAGAATTGATTGATGCACCATGAAATGAAATGCACCAAGATCTAGGATTTTGATTGAATCTTAACAATAATAGGTTGATATGGATTGTACTAGATCTCCCCCAATTCTAGTAGCAAAAAACCTACACCAAGAGGATTTGTTTGATTGCATTGGGAGCTAGAAGTAGCCTCGTTTTGCGAGAGGTATCTCGATAGGGAGGATAGTAAGTTAGAAGGTTCTAAAGGTGTTAGGGGACTTTAGCTGTAAATTCAGTATGTAGCTAGGGCTTACCTAACCCTTACGAGCCCAATATAGACTTTCTAGAAGGCACTACTACTATTTAGGGGTAGGAACTTGGTGGATTATACTTTTGGATTTGTCCTTATGGATAGGAAGGGATGCCATGATAAGATAAATCTTTAAGATGAATACAGAGTTGTTTGACAAGGATTTCTTTACTTGTTTGAGTGTTGTGATTTAATTTACATGAACAAACCTTGTGTTTAAAGGTTAATAACGGATGTGTTCACATAAATGTGGCAGGTAATTAGAAAACTAAAGAATGCCCATCTCAAAAGGAAAGTGAGAGAGCAAGATTCTTACCAAGTTTTTCTGAAGGCTGGGTAGTCTTAGTCTCAGGCGAGAGCTTTCTTCAAAGTTACACTAGTTAGGAAGTCACACATTGACGCGAGTAGAAAATCTAGTAGAACCTTGACTTCATGTCATTTTAGGGGATTGGAGTGAGACTATGCCTTATGGGGAGAGGGTTTGATATACTACCCCCCCTATTTCTCATTCTCTTTGAACTAATTGCGACATAAGTTTGCTTTGGTTCGAGTGGCTTTGTGTAAAGTAGATTCTTGAAGATCAACACTAGAAGACCATGGATGACCTTAGCCTATATAGGGACCGGAATTTTGGTTGATCCTTGTGAAAATGGCCAAAACCTTCTCCTATGCAGTGGACTTAAGTGAGTCTAGCTGACAAACTTCATGATATTTTAAGGAGCTTTGGATGGTGTCACTTAGAAACATCTCTTGAAGGACCATTGAAAATTATGCTAGTGAAGGCTCTTTAGTCAAGCATGTCACACTTTTTGACCCCTAGGCAATGTTATGCAAATTACTATGAAAATAATATGATTTAATATTTATTTATGTGTGGATTTTCATTGTCTATTTGCTACATAATCATGACTAATTACATGTATGTGCTGCATATGACACTGGTCACATTATGCTTGGTAAATAGATAGCACAAAGAACTAATGTATTTTGTATTGTGATAAGCAAATTATTTAACAAAAGTAGGTGAATTAATGTTTTTAGATAACTGTAAACGATAATTAATGTTTTAGTGACTCTATATACTAAGTGTAATGTATAATAGTATGTATTTACATGATATTATAACATTTTTACATATGTTATGCATTATTAAAACTATTATCTATTTATAAATTAAGGTTTAAGCTTCTTTAGTGATAATTTAACTACATTATTAATATTTAATACTAATAAATTATTTATTTAATATCTTTAATATAAATAGTACTAGAGCATTAGATTTAATATATGGTTTCATCAAAATAAGCTTTCTTTATAGAATGCTTTGCTATTTTCCTTACGTGGTTCAATTTTAGAAAGCTTTTCTAGCTTTCTTTATAAAAGCAATACACAAAACGTGAGAATAAGGTAGAAACTTAGCTTTTTAATTTCACCCTTATTTGGAGTCAGAATCAAGAGCTTCCAAAGTCATTTAACAAGATTTGGCATGTTTCAAATGTGACAAGGATGTAAAAGGCATAATTCAATACATGGAAATTTCTATATCAATTGTAGCAAGCTATAAGAAACCTCTTGATACATAAAACATTGTAGATTGATCGATATTTGTAGTATCTTTGCAATTACATATATAATATGAATGCCAATGTCTATACAAATCAACTTCTTGTAATAGAGGATGGCAAATCATGGCTTTTGAATAAGTTAACAAATTCATAAAAAACACTTGTACAACTTGGAAGTTGGCACCTTTTGATCCTTCTTGAGTCTCCTTCTCTCCTACACAATATGTGTAGGGCTCTCTTCTTGGTGCTTTATTTCAATAGAGCTTCCGCAGCACTTGTATCTTCTCTTCTCCACTTGAAACTTGATTTCAGTAGAGCTTCCGCAGCACTTGCACCTTCTCTTCTCCTCTTGGAACTTGATTTCAGCAGAGCTTCTGCAACACTTGATTTCAGTAGGGCTTCCGTAGCACTTGCACCTTCTCTTCTCCTCTTGGATACATGCAAAGTGATGCTTCCTTCACCTCCCCCTTACACCCAAGGAGAGCCTCCTCTTTTATAGGCTTTCAAGAGCTTCTCTTCTTGGAGAGAGAGTTGAGTTGATCTTCATGCAAGATGTGGTTGTTCCACTCTGTAGCACTAATTTCGAGATATCTCTTTGTGCATTGTTTGAATGAAAAAACGTCCAACATGAAAGTTGTAGTTCTTGCTGTTTTCGATAACCCACGCGGCCCGTTTTTAGATATCGTTTTTCTATTGCGATATATTTTAAAAATGGATTTTCCAAAAATATAGCTTTTTAAATTGTACTTTTAACTTGTGGTCCATGCAACCGCCTTGAGTCATAGATGAGGAGAGTTCATTAGATTGCATTGGGCCTCAACCTTAAGATTGAATTCCATACAAAAGCTTGTGTCATTTTAGACCTTAGAAAGAGAAAATCACTTCTATCCTCACTTCCAGAGGATCCCGTCTCTCGTCTTTCTTGTTGAGAAAATTCCCTCTCTCGTCTTTCTTAGTGAGAGAATTCCCTCTCTCGTCTTTCTTAATGAAAGAAAAGACCTTAAACCTTAACTTGTAGGGGAGAGGATGACCCCAAATGAATGTAATGCTCATTACACACAAGTAAACATTCCTAGGCGTCCCTAGATGCACACATAAATAAATATATACAATGCTAATGCACTTCCTCTTCTTAGAACTCAATCCATCTTCATTTATGTGTAACTCCTTGGTTCTTGTGTACACTCTTACACTTGGCAGACATTTCTTTCCCCCTTCATAACTTGTACTACTTGTACTAGATATCCCTGTCACAGTGCTCTGATCACCCCATTAAGTGATGCACTAGGAATATTGGTCTCTAAATGGTCTCATGGCCATGCTAGATCATCATCAACACTTAAAGAAAAGTGAGTCATTAACTTATTGACACGAATTTATTAAATAGAGGATGAGTAATAAGTAATCAATGTAGGGATGCTCCACTATCACCATCTTTTGGAGGATTCGGTCCTTCATAAGTAGCTTCTTCCCTTGCCCTTAAGCTATTAATCAATTGATGTACTTTGGGAATCTCCAACAAGCTATGATACTTTGTCAATTGAGCTTGTAATTGCTCACTTGTGGGTGCTTTATCAATTGCCATCTTTACCTTCTTCTTGCAAGGATCGCCTTTACTTTGAGAAAAGCAAAGAGACCTGCTCTGATACCACTGTTATAAAATCTGAGATACACGCTCGAATTTCTTATATACTTAAAATATATATGGTGAATATTATGTTGGTATAGAGGGAGAATAGATGAGAGAAAAGAAAGACATAGAGAAAGAAAGAAAGAAAGTTATATTAACGTCTTCTAAAGACCAAAACTGGCCTATGAGACAAACTGTGATACAATTGATGAGGTCTAGCTATCCAAAATAAAAGTGCTGAGAGAGAGGTAGAGAAGTTGGCAACACACTAGTGATTGGAAAATGGGCAAGTCCCCCCCCCCCCCCCCCCCCTTGTGGAGTTATATTATTGACAAGGAGCAAGCTCCTCCGTTACACATAAGCCAGTTCTTACTTGTAGATCTTGGAAACAAGATCATGGTTCCTTGCACGGTATACAACCGGCTAACACTTGCACAACTTGGAAGTTGGCACCTTTTGATCCCTCTTGAGTCTCCTTCTCTCCTACACAATATGTGTAGGGCTCTCCTCTTGGCACTTTATTTCAGCAGAGCTTCCGCAGCACTTGCACCTTTTCTTCTCCTCCTAGAGCTTGATTTTAGCAGAGCTTCCGCATCATTTGAACTTGCACCTTCTCTTCTCCTCTTAGATACATGCAAAGTGATGCTTCCTTCACCTCCCCCTTACACCCAAGGAGAGCCTCCTCTTTTATAGGCTTTCAAGAGCTTCTCTTCTTGGAGAGAGAGTTGAGTTGATCTTCATGCAAGATGTGGTTGTTCCACACTGTAGCACTATTTTCGGGATATCTCTTTGTGCGTTGTTTGGATGAAAAAACGTCCAACACGAAAGTTGTAGTTCTCGTTCTTTCCGATAACCTGGCGCACAGCCCGTTTTTAGAGATCGTTTTTCTATTGCGAGATATTTTAAAAGTGGATTTTCCAAAAAAATAACTTTTTAAATTGTACTCTTAACTTGTGGTCCATGCAACCACCTTGAGTCATAGATGAGGAGAGTTCATTAGATTGCATTGGGCCTCAACCTTAAGATTGAATTCCACACAAAAGCTTGTGTCATTTTAGACCTTAGAAAGAGAAAATCACATCTCTCCTCACTTCCAGAGGATCACATCTCTCGTCTTTCTTAGTGAGAGAATTCCCTCTCTCGTCTTTCTTAATGAAAGAAAAGACCTTAAACCTTGACTTGTAGGGGAGAGGATGACCCCAAATGAATGCAATGCTCATTACACATAAGTAAACATTCCCAGGCGTCCCTGGATGCACACATAAATACATATACACAATGCTAATGCACTTCCTCTTTCTAGAACTCAATCCATCTTCATTTATGTGTAACTCCTTGGTTCTTGTGTACACTCTTACACTTGGCAGGCACTTCTTTCCCCCTTCATAACTTGTACTGCATGTACCAAATATCCCCATCATAGTGCTTTGATCACCCCATTAAGTGATGCACTAGGAATATTGGTCTCTAAATGGTTTCATGGCCATGCTAGATCATCATCAACACTTAAAGAAAAGTGAGTCATTAATTTATTGACATGAATTTAATAAATAGAGAATGCATAATAAGCAATCAATTTAGTGACACTAATTATTGGATTTAAGATTGTAAAAATTCACACATTTATCTTGGAAAAGAAAAATTAGCTTGAGAGAATATAACCCACAATGTATTGATTGGTATTAATAGAGAAGGTTTAGAAGACTAAGTATGCCCTAAAAGTGAATAGGCATGTATACAAGGTGCCCAAGGCTTCCTAGAGAGGAAAAGAAAGGAGCCCTAATAGTCTAAAGTATTCACATGTCACTACAAAAGTATAATAACACTTATGAGTATTGAATTTAGGATTGTAAAAATTCACACATATAGCTTGAAGAAGAAGAAGCTTGAGAGAATATAACCCACAATGTATTGACTAGTATTAATAGAGAAGGTTTATAAGCCTAAGAATGCCCTAAAATTGAAAAGGCATGCATACAAGCTTAGGGTAAGAGACCTCCTAGAGAGGGGAAAAAAGGGCAATGGTAGTCCTAAAGTATTCAAATGCCATTATAGACGTATGGTAACACATTATTATTATTATTATTAGTCTTTTATGTCATACCATGTGGAGGTTTGAGGTAGCCATTGCATCCTTGAGAGAAAGAGAGTGAGAGAGTGAGGGATCAAAAAGGAGAATCATCCCTAACACAAAGCAAGCTGTGGCCTTCTTAGTGAAAGCTTAAGAGATTTGAGTTAGTTAATTTAAAAATCCAAGCAAAAACTTAATAAATTAATTTTAGAAAAGCATTAGTGATACCCAAAAACTAAAATTAATAATTATTCTAATAGTTTATAATTTAATAATAATAAATAAATAAGTTATAATAATTAATAAAGTTTAATTATTATTAATGATAATTAAAAATTATAACATGAGATAAATTTAAATAAATATTAATATATAAAGAAAAAAAAATAAACTTTATCAAGCAATAAAGAAAGATGAAAATTTTAGAAATAAGAAAAATAAATAAATATTATAAATTAAAATTAATAGTTATATTTTTCAAATCCTTACTAATATTTCATATGAATTAATAGTTAGCACTTAACATTAAATGTTTTTTATTCTTACATTATTATGATATTTCAAATGAAATAATCTTTCGTATGAAAGATTAGTGATTGTATAGTAATTAGGGCATTATATGAATATTGAATGTATGAAACATAGTTTAAAATAATATGGCCATATAAATGCAACCTAGGTTCTAATCGGTTGTAAATTTTCCAATATGACATGTTTTACAAGAATAAAATAAGGTCATCCAAATGAAACATGGTGGAAAATGATCTATATATAAACAATTTTTGAATTCTATGGCATAATGTTGTACATACTCATGAGGCTTGCAATTGGCTACAATCCACACTAGTTATATGTACTCATGAGGGTTTCAATTGCCACAATCCATATTTTAATTGTATGTACTCATGATGGTTTCAATTGGCTATGATTGCATACTCGAAATACTACTTCCAAAATGAGAAAAACCATAAGAAGATGGAGAATATATTAGAATGAGATAGAGAATATGTCATACAACATATTACATTGTTATTAGAATGAAGTGGAGAATGTATTCATATAGAAGGTGCTAAATTAAGATTTTTAGGCATTCACAACTTGGACATTGATCCATATTGACATACCATTTTAAAACCTTGAGTTTCCTATGAAATAGACATGATCTCTATTTCATTTGTTTTATTTTGTGAGGACCATTCTAAGAAGGAAACATTATAAATCCAATCATCTTCCTTGTAAGTTGTTGGATTCCATAGATCATCCTCCTTTTTGTGTAACATATACTACAAGATTATATAGAGTTAGTATCAAAAATATCTTAAAAGATTATATAGAGTTGTTAAATCTTAAAACCTTGAGTTTCCTATGAAATGGACATGATCTCTATTTCATTTGTTTTATTTTGTGAGGACCATTCTAAGAAGGAAACATTATAAATCCAATAATCTACCTTGTAAGTTGTTGGATTCCATAGATCATCCTCCTTTTTGTGTAACATATACTACAAGATTATATAGAGTTAGTATCAAAAATATCTACAAGCATCTCTTTGGATGCAGGAAAAAAAAATCTATATAAAATTAGATGGTCACTTAGAAGATTCCATATTAGAATTTAATGAAAGCAAGGACAATGAGACTGGGAAATTTCATTAATATTAGAGTGTAAGATAAGCTAATCTATAAGATTGAATACTATGAAAACACTACAACTATTGCTTTTAGTGGCAAATCCAAATTTTGGAGTCTCCATGGTGAGAGTTGAGAGAGAGATTATTAATAGATTATATTCATTATGTTGAATTTCAAAAATGGATATAAATAAAAATTCTATGTAAGCTACAAGAATTTTCACTTGCCTTCATAGTATAAATTCATAAATAGGTCCTTCATAAGATAAATTGATAGATTATTCCTTCATAAAATACACTTAGTATACCCATATGCTAATATAGGTCACTGGTTCAGGACCGAAGCAAATGTGCCATTGAATTGACATGGTACTTTGCTATTCACCTATTCACTAATCTTATGATTTAGTGATATTTAGATGTTGGCCCCCCTTTAGGTATTTCCCCCCAAATGTTGTTCTCCCATCTTCATCATCATGAGACGAGTGCAATTATTTTTCCCTTGCCCAATAATTTATTTTAATGACAAAGTTGTGAGCATTTGATAATGTGATATCCAAATCCCATACCATATGAGGCAATTCAAATTGATAAATGGGATAACACATAGCATATGTATAGTGCAACAATATTGATTCCTTTATATATAGTTACCCGGCAACAATAGATGATTATCCCACTATAGATTTTTGGACACTCTTTAATTTATTAACTTATGCATATGCTAGAACCTCCTAGTCACCTCAAGAACACATTACCGTGGGCCATAGACACTAACACATTATCTAATCATAATGGGCTATTGCACATAACTTTAATTTATGTATCTAAGAGCTATCATCTCTACCATATTATTAGTTCTCTCAAAAGTATTATAGAAGTGCCCAACATATCAATTATTTGTGCTTGGACCCATAAAGTCCAATTTCTCTACCTTTCTCATTATAACCAAACATCTTCTCAATCTCTAACCTACTTTCTCTTTTTGTGCCCCTTGATTCATTCAATAATGACACACCAATTTTTTGGCTTTTTGGTGGTTTTGCAATGATTGGTGGGTGCCTTGGAGCTTGAGTATTGGGTTCCACCACTTTGGTCTTCTCCTTATGGTTTTATCACTCTTATGAGCACCTCATCAAAGGACCTGCTTTCTTGACTATCTACTATGGACAATGATGCCCCAATTTCCTTATCATAAGGGGGCCCGCCTCTAAGCTCAACAAGCCCCTTAAAAGAGTGATATTGCTAATGTATTTTTACACAACTTTAAGGTTCACACTTGCAAGGAATTGGCTTGCTCTTATTAATCCTATTGTGAAGTATCGTAAATAACCTTTACTAGAAAGAGTAGCAAGAGGATCATACTTGTCAATTATCACTACCTCACTTGGGTTTCTCTTCTTTCTATGCAAATATTTGGTACACTTTGAATTTCATCGATTGTTCTATTGCGTTACAATCGAAAACGTCAATGCCTATGGCCTATCATGTGGTTAACCTAGAATGGTCAACACAATCAATGATGTTAACCTTCAACACAAAAGGCTCACTTAAAGGATTTGAAGAATGTACCATACATTGACATGAAAGCACACTAAGTATTTTATGACATCTAGGAGGACACCATGCAATTGCCATCAAATAGTATTTATTGAAACTAACTCTTCAATTATGTTGACCACTAAATTGAGAGTGCTGACCAACTAAAGAAATACTGTAGTGGTAAAAGTTCCTAAATATAATTTATTATCATATTATAGATTCTTCTACTTAAATAATATTGTTTGACATAGGTACCTTGGATTTTATTTTTAATATGATCTATAAAAAATTGCGAAACATGAAAGGCTAAGTTTCTTCACTTAAAATCTAGTGACCAAGCACTACTTCCAACTATTCAACCTTGTTGAGCAACAATGGGACAAACCATTTGATGACAATATTGTTTATATAGAAAAATTCATCCCAAATCATGATTCCAATGTCAAATGCATGCAACTAACTTTAAAAAAATTGTAATAGAAAAAGTAATGAGCTCAAATAGAGAAATACTTAAATGGCATTTGAAGGCTCTCTCCCATTTGACTAACTAGATGCCATGTGGAGGACAAAGTGTTAAGCTTTGGTCATGCTCCCAAAACATACATTATCTAATTTGTGAAATCAATGGTATTTACTCTTTGAACAGACACACATGCACACGCACGCACGCACGCATGCATGCACGTGCACATGCACATGCACATGCGTGTGTGCACGCACGCACGCACGCACGCACGCACGCACGCACACACACACACACACACACACACACACACACACACACACACACACACACACACACACACACACACACACACACACACACACACACAATTGTTTATTAGTATTGCATTCACTATTTGAAATCACACATGCACATGCATTATTACTATTATCTTATTGCACACATGCACAACACACAGCAAACATGCCCACACACACACACGCACACGCACACGCACGCATGCACGCACGCATGCACACACGCGCGTGCACACACACACGCGCGTGCACACACACACACACACACACACACACACACACACACACACACACACACACACACACACACACACACACACACACACACACACACACACACACACACACACACACACACACACACACACACACACACACACACACACACACACACACACACACACACACACACACACACACACACACACACACACACACACACACACACACACACACACACACACACACACACACACACACATTATGTGTGTGTAAGTATCATATACTACTAGATGGGAGACACACACATAAAGGAACATTTACATATGCATTAATACTTTTGGAGATGCACATCTTTTGTCTCTCTAACACACTTAAAGTTTCTCATGTTAATTCAAATACACACTCTCAAACATTTATGATATAGCTATTAAAGTTGAGTAATAAGTAATGTTTTGTTTAAATATATAAGTGTAGGATATCAATGTACAATACAAATCAATAAGAACATCATATATTTTAACAAAATATGAATCAATTAATCAAATTTGGCATGGTGAGCAATAGGAACTTGGTAAGACTTATGTAGCTCTTGATAACTCATATACTCTAGGCTATAAGGCTTGTATTATATGCTATGGCTAAAGGATATTCCCTTGTATCATAATCCACAACCCAAATGTTGCCCTTATTTTTGTGGTAACTTTGTCACCTTAAGAACTCAATAACTCAAGAATCTCATTACACTTTGTAAAATTTCCATCGAGGTTGAAATATTACGAGGCTAGTTTCTTCACGTTATTTTTGTGGTTTACAAAGTTTGGAAAGTGCAGTCAAGTGGCCAACCGATATAATGACATCCTAGGTGCCCATTAAACATTTTTAAAGAGAGAGTTATATAATAGTTTGTGTATACAACCCTTTTAGCATATGCATCAATCCCATGGTACCATACCCAATTTAGGGCATTTTGGTTTTCCATTATAAAGGCCACAAAATAGCTAGAGACTAAGATCATGATAGAATAGGAGGCTCTTATGCTCCATGAGCTCAAAAGTGGAAATTTGGACACCCTCTTACCCAAACAAGAGGTTCAACCACAAAGTATGGCAGCTCTCACCTAGCCTCTCCCATGTCTTACAAATACCAGATCCATTTGTAGTGAGTTTACATGGCCTTCCCTCAAGCATGAAGGATACACTTTTCAATGCTCCATGATCCAACAGTATGATCCTCATGTTCTCAACCATCTAACACCACCTTCGTATGCAAGATAGGAGCATGAACATAGGTATGGGAGAGTGCTCAAGAGAAAGAGGCTTCACCGACATGGTCCTTGACACTCACATATGGTCTCTCTCTCAAAATATCCCTCTCTCCCTCTCTTACAATAGAAAGAAAGAAGGAAAGTATATGAAGTTTGCATACACATGAATAGCTTGTTCGATTATTTCTCATCCTTTAAATACATGAAATTTAGGGTCAGGGTTTCCCCATAGCCTTGGCCATCCTACCCCTTTTGTGGTCCTTGTATCTAGTCATGGCTCTTTTTACATGCTTGTAGACCTTAAAAATTGATTAATACACATGGCTAGGAGCTTGGCTCTCATAAAAATAATAGTATACAATATTATAAAAATTGTTTCTTATAAATTTTTTTTTTTGGGTTTCTTTTCTTTATCTTCTTCTTGCACTTAACATTTTTACCCTACTAAATTCACAAAGGTATGGTGCTATTGTTAATGAAAGGCTTTGCAACGTTGATGAGGGAATTGGCATGGAAGGATGGTGTGGCATGACAGAAGAGATGTGGATGGGGCAAGGCAGTGGGAATAGAGAAGCTCAGAACATGGTAGATTAACTTGAAGAGGAACAAAGATATGATGGCTTATGCTGAAGGAATTGTGATGGTTGCGGGTCATTGATGTTGATGGATCTTGAGAAGCTCCATTATACTTGTTTAGTCACTTGTGTTCTTCCTAGAGGTGTGCCTACCTTAGTTGTGTAGTCATTTCGTACTCATGCATGCGCAATTGGGAGCTAGGTCAAATTCCAAGTAAACTTGAAATGTTTTCCCATAGTTGAGGATCCAGTTGGTAAGATATTGTAGTGTTGTGCTATCCTCATGGTGATATGTCTTTTGAGAAAGCCTGGGATGTCCTACCCTTGATGTGCCCCGAGGTTGTGACATGGAGAAAAGAGGCTATGGTGTTGTCCTAGGTGCAATGAATGTGCACGTGCTTTTCTATTTGTTTCCCTTTACTTTCTTTTCTTTTCTTCTTCTTCTTCTCCCCCCCCGCCGGCACCCTGCCCCTCTCTCTCAAATAAATACAATACATGATAAGATATAAGTGATGAAAGAGAGAAAAAAGTCACTTGAGGAGAGTGGTTTGAGAGTGCATTGAAATTACTCTTTATTGAGAATATATTCTTTGACGTGATCATGCAATTGTAGTGATGCCTACAGGTAAAAAGGATATGTACACATGACTAACTTGCCATCCATTATGTCCTCCAATAATTGGGTACAAAAAGAAAATATTACTAGGGCATGAAGGTAAAGGTGAACCATCTTCACTTGATTGAGCCCCACATTGATGTACAAAAAGAGTGGAGGTATCCTATCTTTGTAAGGTGTTATTGCTTGTTGGAGGAGCTTGATGAGGAGTCAAAGATAAATGCAAGTGGTGACAAATGAAGGATCAAGGTAAGTAGCAAATGCCCTTACAAGATGAGCAAAGGAAGGGACTAGGTAATGGACAAAAATAAGTAGATCTTATTAGCGTGGGCCACTCTAATATTAGGGATATTTGGAAAGTTGTGTGTACCATGCTCTTTTCTTAATACTCCTAGCCATGCCTTCGTGGGTGGGGATAAAAGAGTGGATCTACCCGCTCTTCCTTTCAAGAGTAGGTGAAGGATTCCCAGGCGCTCTTGCTACCTTTTAAGATGGGATAGCACCATTCTAGCAGGCTTGGCCACACTTCTCTAGGCTTTAGTTTCAAGAATCTTCCCCTACTTCCTTGGAATCCATGAATTTTGATAAGCTTCAAGTCTAACCACTTCGTAGCAATGTTCTCAGCTATTCGTATGAGTAGTCTTATTGTGCATAATAGAAATAATTTTTGAACATGTTCTCCTCATTGAATTTGAAATCAAACTTCATAGAAGGGCTAGCCTCCTACTTCTCTGTGAAGCAACCAAGAGTACACATAAACAATGGAGACTAAAGCACATAGAGATTACGGATGAAATCTTCTTCTTCCACACAAAAGAGCTTAGTCTATACCATGATCAAATACTATTTCAAAATTACCAAAATATATGTATATGTGGCCACTAAGTGTGACCCTACTAAGGATAGATGAGGTGGCACAATGAATGTGCCATAACCAAGACTAAGACTATGTGGGTGTAGTCCATTTGTAGAATCACTAGTGTATCCTCCATGTTGATCACCTAACACACTAGTAAGGAAAGTCCTACCATATCATCAATGCATGTAACGAATGCTAGATCATGTTTCAACACTCCCCCTTGAGCTCAGCATGAGCTCATATACTCCAAGAATAGTCCTGAAGTGGTAGAGCTACTCGGTTCCCAAGGCCTTGGTGAAAATATTTGTAGCCTAATCTAGTGTAGTGACATAAACCAAGTCAATATCACCTCCTGGAACTTGCTCTCAAATGAAATGATAATGGAACTCTATGTGTTTGGTTTGCACAATATATACTGGGTGCTTGGCTAGCTAAATGCTACTAACATTGTCATAGTAGATGATACACTAGGTTCTTAGCCAATTGAATGCTACTAAGGTTATCATAGTAGATGATAACCTTCTTATTCGCTTACATCTCCAAATCACCAAGTAGCTTGCATAGCCAAGCTTCCTTACATGCTACAACCATAGCACCCTTATACTCTATCTTAGACTACATAGTGCAAATGCACATTATTTCTTGCTACTCCATAGTAATAGTATCACTTCCAAATGAAAATAGGAACCCACTGGTAGATCTCATGTTTAAAATACTACCAAAATAATTTGTACTTGTGTAACCGTGGAAGTATGAGGGCACATATATCTGCTGCATAAAACAGGGAAGTCAACTATAGACTTGACATAGCACAATTTGCACTCCACTACATCCAAATGTGGCTTTCCTAGAAGCTACATGAACTGACTCTCCAAACCAAGTATATAATTAAGATCTATCTTAGTGATTGTTAAATAAATAAGGCTACCCACAATCTTTCTGTACATAGTAACATTCTTGATCACATTGCCCTCATCTATACTAAGTTTAGCATTGACATCCAAAGGTATTGAGATCGGCTTATAATCAACTGTACCATGCTTTTTTAGTATATGCAAAGCATACTATTTTTATGACAACCATATATCCTTTAGAGTCATGATTATCGCTATGCCAATGAAATATTGCAAATCTCCCAAATCCTTCATTTCAAAGCCAATCTTGAGAAGTTTCTTCATATGGTCAATCTCTATCTCACTATCACCCCACAATAATCAAGTCATCTACATATATAATCATGACCACAATATCCACATCACCCTAACATACATAAAGTGAGTGATCAACTTGTCCTCTACAAAATCCAATGCTAATAAGATATTCTATACTCCTATCATGCCATGCCCTAGGTGCTTGCTTCAGCCCATATAAGGCCTTATGAAGCTTGCATACATATTCATGATAATTATAATCCATATAACTAGTTGGTGCTCAACATAAAATTTTTCTTGCAACTCTCCATGCAAGAAGGCATTCTTGGCATCCATCTAATGTATGATCCAACCTTTTGATGCAAGCACTATTATGACAGTAATCATAGTAGAGCCATTTTAGCTATTGGAGTATAGGTCTCCTTATAATCAATACCATGAGTCTATACATATCCTTTGGGAGACATTTTTGCCTTACAGCACTCAACTAATCCATTGGACTTATGATTTACCTTGTAAATCCATTAGCATCCAATAGCATTTTTTCCCTAAAGTAACTGCACCAAATCCCATACATCATTTTCCTTAAGTGTGTGCCACCATTTCTTCATCTATAGTATTATCTACATGCTCATTACCCACTATATCCTCAAAACTAGTGGGCTCTATATCTTGCACAACCTTAGTCATGTATGTATAGTGACAAGTTATATAGCTATCATATGTCAATCATTGCATGGGATTTCTTACTCTTGTTGACATGTGTGGACTTTGATCACCACCAGGTGCCTTATCATTCTCTTGTGCCTTCTTATACATTGTGTCCTAATAGATGGAATCCCAAACTCTTCACTTAAGCTTTACTCACAACCATCTAAATCCACATTAACATGAGAGAAACTTGATGATACATGAGTCAGAATAAGCGAGTTTCCAACCTTTTTCTTGCCTTTCCTTGACACTTGTGATGCACTTGGTGGAGTGACCTATGAATATAATCTACTACTCCAAGATCTATCAATAGACCCATGACTAGGAGACTCATGTGGCCCACTGTGCTGTTGAATTATTCTCTTTGCGACCACATTGAGACCACACTCGCATGCACATCAATCCCAATCATATCCTACACATTGGTATATCAATACTCATTTAATCAAAGATAATATTCTTGCTAACTCTCAACTCACATGTTATAGGGTTATAGTATCTATATTCTTTTTGCTCAAGAGAATACCCTACAAATACACATTTTCTATTTTGGAATCCAATTTACTATGTAACTCATCATGAATATGCAAATAAACAATACATCCAAATACTTTCAAGTGCAACAAATTTGTCTTTTTTACCTGCATACTTCTTCTCATGTCATACCATGTACAATAGCTGTAGTATCCTATTCATAATGTATATAGTAGTAGCAAAACTGATTTAGCTAAATAGTAGTGAGGCAAGTTTCTTTGAAACATCAATGCTTGAGCCACATCTGCTATAAGCTTGTTTTTTTGCTAAGCAACTCCATTTTGCTGTGGAGTCTAGCTACATGCAAATTACCTGTGAATATAATTTTTTTACAAGAAATAAGAAAAATCATTGGAGAAGTACTCTCCCTCTCCATCTAACCTTAGGTATTTAATATGTAATTCTGTCTCCTTCTTAATCAAAGCTTTAAGACTTTTAAAGTGAGTAAGCACCTCACTTTTGTTATGCAAAAAAAAAAAACCGATTGGGTATGATCCTTAACAAAAGAGATATAATACTTGCGACCACTTCAAACAGACCTATATCAAGATTAAAAAATCTAGTAGCACACTCACCTTTTACGATCAACCTACAACCATTATTAGGGTTCTCCACATAACAATCATACGATATGAATCAAGCCTAAAATCCCTATTCCACCATCTAACCAATAGCAACCATGTTGTTAGTTATGTTTGGTACATGTAACACATCAATCGACTACTTTGTTTTACCATCTTGCATACTCAAGGGAATATTTCCAATGTACATCTCTCTAAACCATTGTCCATGAGAAGTCATGTGGTTAGAGGCACCTGAGTGTACATACCATACGTCTCATTATTAGATGAACCATCAACAATCATATTATTACATATCACAAAGAGTTGCTAAATTATATAATCATTTCTTTGCTAGTAGAAGCATAATTTCCTTGTTGCTTCTTTTCATTTCTAATTTCAGCTTTCTTTTTGAAACAATTATTGGAAATATGGTATTTCTTTTTGAAACAATTATTGGAAACATGGTATTCCTCATGATAATTCCAACATTGTTATCATCAAAATTTTGTTCTATCAATCAAAACCTACAACTTGCCCTCTTTAGCTCCTCCATCCTTCAAACTATCCTCCCTTATTTTACAGTGGACCATAACTTTAACCATGGCTAGCACCTTGGTCTCACAACCATGATCTCTACCTTTGCCAATAGAACAAAACACTTGTTCGGACTTGCTCTTACTTTGAGAAGAAGAGGAATCTAAACCAAGGTTCTTCTCCTTAAGTATCATTATAAAAATTAAATTTGCAAAGTGGGGGATATCATCCTTGGTATTCATAGATGAGCTAAAGCTCTTGCACTCATCTCCAAGTCCATCTAAACATGCACGCATAATATCATCATCATCAATTGCTCCGCTAATAGATCCAAGAGCTTCCATAATACTCTTGATTTTTAAAGAATAGTCATTGAGATGGGTGGACATATTTCCTCTTTTGACTTGATTTAGCCTTTGAACTTGAGTTGTAGCTTTTTGACCTTTGTGCTTATTTCAAACAACCTTGCTACATTCTTCCATGAAGTAGCGAGGATTTCAAAATCCTACAAACAAACCATTATAATATGTGTCACTATAGATAGTCAATATATTACTTTAGTCTATGTCTACTCCCAATCCTTCTAAGTTTTTATCTATTCTGCAATAGTATTTCACAAAGAAACTTTGGGTGCCATTGCCATGTCTCCTTCAATATGGTTCCAAATACCTTTTCCCTTCAACAAATTTGTCATCTTAAACTTCCAAGCGTGACGATTATTGTTATCAAGCTTATAATTGACAATCTAATTAAAATTTTCAAACATTTTAACAAGACAAGAAACCTTTCAAAACCTACATAATATGGAACCAAGCAGATACCAAGTGCTCTACAATTACAACATCCATTCATTTTCATTAATTGCACAATAATAATTGCAATCTATAATTTGTATGACCTCCACACCTATAAATAAAAAACACAAGTGAATTCATACTATAATCTGAAATCACTCTCCATTGACTCTTGATAGACCAAAATGGAGGCCAAAACAATGTTATATGGCAAAAAATAAAATTTCTTTGAGCTCAGCAAGTTTTACTATAATAAGAGACTTTATCCTTACTAGCATTAGGAGCCTCTTGCAGCTATATTATAAAACAAATCAAACAAGATGGAAGAGCTTCTTGTACATTTCTTACTTCGTTACTTTCATGCTCTTTGCCTTTACCTCCACCTTCAATTGAGCTCTATGCAAGCTACTTTGATACCATGTAAAGAGACAAGAGGAGAGTGAGGTGAAGCAATCAAGAGCATACACACAATGGAGACTTGAGCAAAAAGAGAAGTAGGGCTGAAATGTTCTTGTTCTTGTTTCTTCTTCTTCCATACAAAAGAACATAATAAAAGATTAATATAAAAATACTAGAACATATGTACATGTAGTCACTAAGTGTAAACCCACTAATGACAGACGAGGTGGCACAATGAATGTGCCATAACCAAAAGTGGACTATGTATGTATAGTCTAGCTATAGAACCACTAATGTATCCTCTAAATCAATCATCTAACATGTTAGTATGTAAAAGTCTTTCCATATCACATAGGCATGTAGTGGATGCCAGCTCATCTGGAGCTTGATATCTCAACATCTTGGTATCTCTACACTATCTCCTTTAGATTATCTTCCTCTTAATGTGGTAGGAGCTTAGGGGGAATGGGATTAATCTCAATACATGATCTCTTAAAGTTAGGATCATGGATGTGTAAGGCTCTTTTTGCTCTAGGTCTTACTCTTCTTCTATTGAGCACTCTTTTAACTCCCCTATGCCAAATTTTGGTAGATTTGGCATATCCATAGGGGGTGTCATGACTGTGGGTAGCTCTAATATGATGGAAGAGGTTGATTGGGGTGTATTTTATTTTGAGTTCATAGTTCTTATAGCCTTTCTTCCTCAACTATTGTTTTAGGTATTTCTTGGTTGGCCCTTCCATCATCTGATTCATCCCTTGGATCTTTCTTATGTTTTCTAGGGTGTTAGAGATTAGCCCTAGTTTAGCCTTAAGTTTTCTAATTTACCCACTAATTAATTGTAGAAGATGACACTTAGCAGTCATCTAGGGTCTATCCTAATTGCCTCTTTTTGCACTCCATGGAAATGATCACTGACTAGGTAACCTCGGGTTTACCTTATAGGGAAGCGCTTGGTCTCAACCCACGAGGATCAACCTAAAGGTTCCCAAATGACCTAACAATCTCTCTAATAGTATTTTGACACTTAGTTAGGGTGATGACATTGTAATTCTTTAAGATTGAGAGCACATCAGTTGTTGCACTTGGTTCACAGTAAGTGATAGACAAGGGAGACCTGAACTCTACCTCCTTGCCCATAAAGAAGAATTTCATCTCTCTTCCCCTAAAACAATGTGTGATCAGGATCTAAGATTGATCCTTAGGAAAAGTCAACATATAGCTCTCATGCTTATTTTCATTTCCTTCTTATAATCCTCTTTCCTTGAGGTTTTATTCAACCTTAGAAATTTTCCTCTTCTCAAGCCTTGTTCACACGCATGGAGTTTCTTCTTCTGTTAGTTATTTGTTCAAGTTCATGGCTAGCTAAGATCAAATTGGTGATAGATATTGATTGTATAAATTAATCATTGTCCATGTGGCTTGTGACTGATATCTACATTCATATCTTTCTAAAAGTCAGAGCTGATATAAAAATAATTTTCTTTCCATCAATTTTTTTGAGAAAGCCTATATGAATATCAGGGACCAATATATTACAAGTTTGTATGGATCTTCAATTTGACATGGGGGCTAACATTGTAGCTCTATAAATAGCTCTTTATACTTGATTATGACATATTTGTAGACCTTTAACTAGATTCTGTGCTAACTTTCACTATATAAGGCCACTCCTACGTCATTGGAGAGCTTCATCAGGATTGTCTTGTAGACAGTCTATGTTTCATTTTCTATCATGCTTAGAGCCCTTGTCAAGTTGGTTGATATGATCTCTTGCAAAATTACATATGAGGAATTCCATTGGCCTTGTTTTTGGTGATGCTCTAAACTCTATCTTTCATGTAGTCACTTTGAGTACAACAAGCCTAAGTGATTGGTTTCTCCTAGCTAGATGTTGAACTTGGGTGCTTATTCCTTGTGGTCTTTGAGAGCTAAGTCTTGCTCCTTAAGATTATCTTGAAGCTCATTCATGACATGGCCTCCTGCTTCTTAATTTGATCTTGGAGCTTCTTTAGCACTGAGCTACACTCCTTTAATTGAGTTTGAAGCTCTTACAAATGTTTATTTTGAAGATCATTGAGTGGCATGTTGCACTCATTTAGTTGATCTTAGACATCCTTAAGTGCTAGGTTGTGTTCTTTTAGTTGATTCTAAAGCTTCTAAAGTTACTTCTCTTAAGTATATTATTGCATTTCTTCAATTGATATTTGAGCTTTTCAACTTGATTTTTAGACTCCACCAAGTCTAAGTTTTTGTACTAATCTTGTATATTTTCAAACCTACTTTCGAGTTATTGATTGGCCTTGAGTGCACTTGCCTTGTCTTC
Organism: Lygodium microphyllum; assembly: GCF_053477565.2. Taxonomy (NCBI): domain Eukaryota; kingdom Viridiplantae; phylum Streptophyta; class Polypodiopsida; order Schizaeales; family Lygodiaceae; genus Lygodium; species Lygodium microphyllum. The sequence continues at coordinate 16,683,998 of NC_141154.1, read as the reverse complement.
TTTAATATATTTGCATAGGCACTCAAAGCCTACTCTTCCTAATGTACTCTACTCTTGGATGATTCTATTACAATATCAGAGTGAGATCAAGAGAAAGTATGCACAAGAGGGAGAGAGAGTTCAAGTACAATAAGAAGATCTTACTTAATGAGTCATTCACAAGTACAATTGGTACACTCTCCCCTACATTGAGAATGATGTCTAGGCTATTTAAATAGCCTCTAGATGGCTAGAGTTAGGGTTTCCGCCTGCCCTCTAGTTCATTCACACCAACTACCCTTATCCACACTTGCATACATAGGGTTCACATACCTATCTCTCAACACCCCCCTCAATGCTAGAGTGGCACTGGACTATAAGACATGCTAATGTAATCCCCTCCCCTTCCCCCCCCCCCCCCCCCCCCCCCCCCCCCCCCCGCCCAAGACAAATGGGATGGATTTATAAATTAGGCTACAAGAGTTCTTATAAGTATAGGATTTATAGATTTAGAAAAGACGATCATTAGGTGTTTTGGAGACAAAATTGGCCTCTAATTCTTTTATTACTTCAAGGATGGTGGGATATTTATTACTAGTAATATAACCTGTCTTCTTACATTTATTGCACTTCATTGTATCACGATAATTTTTCCAATAGTTGTTGACAAGATGTCCCTTCTTATTGCAAAAGGAGCATTTGGTGGAGATGGTATGAACCAAAAGTTGATCACAGTGTCGTGCCACTACACGGACACTGTGTGAAAAACTCTAGAGTGCACCGTCATCTCGCTTTCTTATTGATCTAGAGAGTCAATGACATATTAGTCATTAGTGTCAGTGTCTATAGTATATGGATGGTCCAAAAATACTAGATTTTTGGACAAGTTTAGCCTATTTTTGTTATTTTGGATATTATTTCTTGTAAATATCCTAAAAGGCTATGGAAACTTCTAGAATAGGGTGGCATGCAAAAAGAAAGTATCTTTTTCAGCCAGTTTTGGAGATTCCATGCAAAAAGGAAGGATGGGCGAAATCGTGCATGTCGCGATCACAGTTTTACAGACATCAAATAGTACTCTGAACTAGGAGAAGGAGTGATTTGGAAGAATCGTGAGCAGGTGTCCTATAGCTTTACCCCTCTCGTAAAGCTCTCTTAAAGCCAACAAAACCATCAGATTTGCGGTCTAAGAAGTAGAGAAGAAGCTACTGTTTTTATGTACGTTTTTGGTCTACAAGGGAGCTCTAGGAGATCTAATGCTTGGAGATTGCTTCTGATAGTACCAAACAAGGAATTTTAGGTTCTATCAATACATAGTGCTTTGATTCATTAAGCTTGGTCTTTATCTTGTATACCTCTTGTCTATTCTTTTTCTCCTCTTCTATCTCCTATTCTCTACTTCCTTCTATCTCAGATCCCCAGTGGATACGACATTTCGACAAAAACCCCTTCGACATTGGTGAACTCGATGTGAAAGGTCATCAAAAGGGAAGACAAGATGGGAGAATCTTCGAGCACAATTTTCATTGATGTTTTCTAGCAGTTGGTGTAGAATATGAACATGCTTATACATATACAACAATAATAACAAGTGATACATGCTTTTGCTCAAACAAAAACTATTGTGATGAATGCTCTACAACAAGCATTTGAGAGTGAGATAAAGTTGTTCAATGGCAAGAATATATTTGTATATGTACATATCTATGCTCAAAAGATGGAATTCTTTGGGGTGACTCAACTTGCATGGAGCCAGTATTTTGTTCGGATCATTGTACATGAACTAAGAGACCGAGTTACTGAATTATACATATAGGATGCTAATTGGGTAGCTTTCAAAAAGATACTCAGGGAAGAATTTTACATTGAAGACACCATTTTGATTATGCACAAGACTTTCTGGGAGTGGGTTCTACAACCAATAAGGGTCTTGTGACTACAGAATTATTAAGAGAAATTGAAAGTTGATTTAAGTAGTTAGATCTTGCAGAATGGTAAGCTCTTGCAAGTCAAAAAATTGAATTGTTTCTACAAATAGCAGATCCTCAGCTTCAAGAGAATCTTGATGATTTGCTGGAGGATCAAACTACAGAGGTAGATCTTAAAACAAAGTGGAGGCATGTCAAGGAAGCTGTTACTATGCTGGTGAAAAAGCATAGAAGAAGAGAAAGATTGCATGTCTCTAGCTTGCCCACTATTATGGGAAAAATAGTTGATGTATCCAGTAAGCCACCCACTTCTGTGGCTAAATTTGTGGATGTACCTGCCGTTCCCACTGTTAGGGAAGATGTATTAGATGAATTGGTCAAAGGCATACAGGATCTTCAGTTGAAAATCACAAAATTGGATGAAAAAGAACAAGAGGAAAGTGGACGGGCAGCAGCCCCTAAACTAGGGAAAAGATGTATGTGGTGTGATAGTTTGCAGCATGAGAGAAAGGATTGTGCTACTTATTAGGAGGCCTTGGCATGACAACTCATCTTTTGGAAAGATGCATCTAGGTTTGAATTTTGGAGAGGGAGGTATGTAGAAGTTGTTGGAAGACTTGGTTGTCCGAAATGCTTATGTGGCTATACATGCTTCTACTTTTTGTCTACAGTTGGATAGAATGCCTGGCCAAGTGTCCAAAGGCTACAATATGGACACATGCTTTACATGCAGCTAAAAAGAGAAAAGTTACTAATAGTGAAATGTCTCATGTAGGGCAATACATTCTTGACATAACTAGTTGGGAATCACTGGTAGATGCCTATTTAGTGAAATGTCTCATGTAGGGCAAGACATTCTTGACATAACTAGTTGGGAATCACCGGTAGATGCCTATTTAGTGTATGCATATTTAGCCAAGGTGCAAACCACGGATGTACTTGTGGAAGAGAAATAAAAGAGAGATGAAGATAATGCAAGGACATCTAAAAGAGTGACAAGAAGAAGTGCGGATCATCCTAAAGCTGCAAATCGGTCACCTCTTGAGCATGTTATGGAAGAGGTCAGTCAATCAGGAGCAAAAATAGAATAACAAACAAGAGCGCAAAAAGAAAGGCAAGTAGGAGACATCCACAGATCTTAAGAAGGTTCTTGAAGAACGGATCTTCAAAAATCAAGTGGAATTCACTTTGGTGTCAAGATTGTGGGAGAGAAGGAATAAGTCTCGCTTGAAGCTTTCTTGCTTGCACAATGGGGGAAGACACACAAAGGTGGAGGCTGAAAACAGTTTTTCTCTTCTTAGTTGTGTAAGCCAAAAGAACTCTTATACAAAGAAATAGAAGAACCCTATATATGGGTCTCAAACCAAACTCAATTAACTAAGGTGGCATACTAACTGAGCCACGAACTAGAGTAGATAAGGATAGCTATCATGTAGCTATTATTCATGGGCGGTGTACCAACCGCGTCTACAACTGACAAGTCGGTGACATAAATACACAACGGTCACCCTGGCGTATCACGAGTGGAGCTCGATATCTCAACACTCCCCCTCGAGCTCAATCCCAGTTCCTGCACACCAAGCAGGTCTCTGAACTTGCGCAGCTTCTCTGCGCCCAATGCCTTCGTGAATATGTCAGCTACCTGATCCTCTGTGCTGACATAAACTAGATCAATAAGACCTAGTAAAACCCTCTCTCGCACATAGTGATAATGCACCTCAATGTGCTTTGTTCTAGCATGATAGACTGGGTTATTTGCCAAGTGTATACTACTCATGTTGTCACAATAAATGACAACTGGCCCATCTGTAGACTGATGCATATCATAAAGTAGCTTATGCAACCAAGCTACCTCACATGCAGCCATTGCTGCACCCCTGTACTCAGCCTCTGTGCTCGACAAGGCAACTGTAGGCTGTTTCTTGCTGCTCCAAGTGACTGCAGCACTCCCAAAAGAGAACACATATCCATTGGTAGATCGTCTATCAGAAATACTACCAGCCCAATCAGCATCAGTGTATCCATGCAACTGTATCTGAACCCCAGTCTCATAAAATAGTCCATACTGCAATGTGGACTTCACATACCTGAGTATGCGTCTAGCCACATCCAAATGTGGTTTCCTTGGAGCCTGCATAAACTGACTTACCAATCCAACAACATAGCTCAAATCAAATCTGGCCTGGTAATAGTCATATAAATCAAACTTCCTACTATGCGTCTGTACATAGTAGGGTCTTCTAGAAGCTCACCTGCATCTGTGCTCAGCTTCACATTCTGCTCCAAAGGAACTGAAATAGGCTTATAGCCTGTCATCCCATATTTGGACAACATGTCCAATCCATACTGCCTCTGCAAGAGCTGTATCCCACTTGGTGATCTAATCACCTCAATGCCCAAGAAATAACGCAGCTCTCCCAAATCCTTCATCTCAAACTTCTGCTTCAATAGCATTTTCACATGAAGGATATCTTCATCACTGTCACCTGTCATAATCAAATCATCAACATAAATGACAAGTAGCATAATACCTTTCTCTGTTTTTCTCACATAAAGTGAGAAATCTGCCTTGGAAATCTGAAAGCCAATAGTGACAAGGTACTGTCCTATCTTGTCAGACCATGCTCTAGGTGCTTGCTTCAAGCCATACAAGGCTTTCTTCAATCTGCAAACAAACTCAGGATGAACAGCATGCACATAACCTGGTGGCTGCTCCATATAGACCTCTTCTTGCAAATCACCATGCAAGAAGGCATTCTTTACATCCATCTGATGTAAAGACCATCCCTTTGATGCAGCCATAGCAATGACTGCTCTTACGGTTGCCATCCTTGCAACCGGATTGAATGTTTCTTCATAGTCAATGCCATATGTTTGTGCATACCCCTTGACTACTAATCTTGCCTTGTATCTATTCACAGAACCATCTGCATTGTGCTTCACCTTATAAACCCACTTACAGCCAATTGCATTTTTACCTTTAGGCAAAGGTACCAATTCCCATGTAGCATTTTCTTCCAAGGCATCCATTTCTTCATCCATGGCTTTCTCCCATTTTTCTTTTCCCATGGCTTCCTCAAAAGAAGTGGGTTCTGGTTCCTGTATCACTTTAACCATATATGCATAGTGAATGGCTGTAAATCCATCATATTTCAGCCTATCCACAGGATACCTAGCTCTCGTAGACCTGCGCAAAGTAGGTTCACTCCCAGGTGCTCTCAAAACATCCCTGGTCTTCCTTACTCCAGGTGTAACAATAGAAGGAATACCCAACTCATCATCAATGCTCTGTTCTGAGCCACTGGATTCACCATCCACATAAGAGTGACCTGCATTCACATCAAACATGGGCTGATCAACCTTCTCTTTTCCTTTTCATGATACTTGCATACCACTATCTGCATTACTTTGAGAAGATTCTCTTGATCTCAATCTGCCTGTCCATGGCGAAGAATGTGAACCACTACTAGAGGACGCTCCAGGTCCACTAATATTTTGTGATTGCTGTTGTGAATTTTGTGCAGCATTACCATTTTGTGCATCTACATCATCAATCACATTTACTGGTTTATACCAGCTACTCATCTCATCAAAAACAACATCTCTGCTCACTGTAAACTTACGAGTAGAAGGGTTATAGCATCTATACCCTTTTTGCTGCAGAGAGTAACCAATAAAGATGCACTTCTCAGCTTTTGGATCCAACTTGGATCTCAACTCATGTGGCACATGTACATAGGCAATGCAACCAAAAATTTTCAAATGAGAAATATCTGGTTTCCTACCAGTATACCTCTCCTCTGGAGTCATTCCATGTATTGCTGCAGTGGGAGTCCTGTTCATTATGTAGATTGCTGTAGCAACTGCTTCAGCCCAATAAAAATCTGGCAAGTCTTTTTCATTGAGCAGGGCACGAGATACCTCTCCAATATGCCTGTTTTTCCTTTCTGCAATTCCATTTTGTTGTGGGGTATAACTGCATGAATATTGTTGCTTTATGCCATGCTCCTGCAAGAACTTTGCAAACTCATTTGAGAGGTACTCTCTCCCTCCATCTGACCTTAGGCATTTTATTTGCAGACCTGTTTCTTTTTCAGCCATAGCTTTAAGGGTTTTGAAATGCCCAAAAACTTCACTTTTCTTTTTCATAAAATACACCCAAACTTTTCTGCTATAGTCATCAATAAAAGTGACAAAATAATGACAGCCTCCAAGAGATGCAGCTTTAGTAGTCCACACATCAGAGTGGATTAATTCCAATGGCTTCTCACTCTCTTGAACATGTCTAGGAAATGGTTTCCTTGCCTGTTTTCCAAACTGACAGGCTTCACATACCTTATGCATTTCTGCAACCTTGAATTTTGGCAATCCTGCAATAATATTTTGGGCCTGCATTGATTTAAGTCGCTGTACATTAACATGACCAATGCGTTTATTCCAGATATCAATATCTGCAACTACACCGGTCCCATGTGCAAACATTGCTGCACTCAATTCAGACATGTCTGCATCCAATGTAAACATTCTGCCCTTCTTCTTTCCTTTTGCTATCAAGCGACCTTTATTTTTCATATCCTCAACAAAGCATCCATGAGGATTAAATCTGACCTGCAAGCCCTGTTCAACCATTTGACCAACAGAAACCAGATTCTTGGTGATATTCGGGACATGAAATACATCGGACAGGTATTTCTTTTTCCCATCCTGCATAGACAAGGGAATTTTTCCAATCTGCACAATAGGATGTGCAGTGTCATCACCAGTCTCCACAAATCCTGGTTTTTCCATTTTCCTTGTATCCTCCATCCATTCTGCATGACCTGTCATGTGGTTTGATGCACCTGAGTCAACATACCATACATGATTGCTTTCTTCTACACTTGTCACAGAATTGTTCATGTGCTGCACCATGAACAAATGCTCATTTCTATCATCACCCTGTCTACTAGAAGATGCATAATTCCCTTGTTGCAGTTGTCCATTCATAATGTCATTCTGCTTTTTATAGCAGTCTTTAGCCATATGACCCATTTTACCACAGTAGTAGCATTCAACATTACTGTTTGCATTTTGACCTCTTTGCCATCCACCACGACCTCTTTGGCTCCCCCTGCCTCTAGAGTTACCACGTCCTCCTCCATAGGACTGGTTTTCTTGAGTTTGCTGCATATTCTGATTTCTACCACGACCTCCATATCGGCCTTCTCTACCTCTGCCTCTACCTCTTCCAGCATTTGAGTAGAAGACAGCTTCTTTTGAAGTTCCTCCTGAAGAAGATGCACCACCATTTCTTTGCTCCTCAGAAATTAGAAGAGCAATCAACTCCTCAAAATCAGGAAATCTTTCACGAACTAAAATGGATGTCCGAAACTGTGCATAATCCTTTCCTAGACCATTCAAGGTCACAGAAACTAAATCATCATCTTCCACTGGTGACCCAATGGAAGCAAGTGCATCTGCAATCTTCTTCACCTTCATGTGGTAGTCGTTGATGCTCATATTTTCTCTTTGCACATTGTGCAACTCTTGCTTGAGCTGCATTTTCCTGGCTTGTGTATTTGTGCTATACATTTTTGACAAAGTATCCCATGCCTCGTTTGGCGTACTTGCATCCTGAATATGCACAATCATAGAGTCTGAAATGCTGATAGACAGCGAATACATAACTTTCCTGGCTCTCTCATGCCATGCTTTAAATGCCTGCATTTGCTGTTGATTGGGAACATCAGGAAGAACTGGTTCTTCTTCATTTCCTGCAACAAATTCCCAATATCCTTTTCCCATAAGGAAATTCGTCATTCTAAACTTCCATGCTTGGAAGTTGTTCTTGTCAAGCTTTTCAGTGACAATCTGTGAAAGAGAATCAGATGTCATTACAGAAGACTGCAAAAAATTCTGTCACTGCAAAAACCACAGCTTCACCCTCACAAGGGAAAATCTGCAAAACTGGCGAAAGTGGTATTTGACCACACAGTCACTTCCTAGTGACGATTTTGCATCAACAGGCAACAGGGATGTTTCTGTAACTCCCAATGTCTCTGCGCACAAGCATACAATGCAATTTTTACAGTAACTATTCACCGACCTGTAGAACAGTGGCTGCACAGCATAAAACTGAGCCTTTTCCTGAGTGCGTGCAGAAAACTTCCGCCTCCAAAACAGGCCTCGAAATGGCCTCAAATAAAAAAAACAAGGTCGCCAAGGGCTAAAGCCCTTACCCGCAGCATATACTGCCCTCTTGCTTCACCGCGAAGGGCGTCTCAACCTGAGACAATACACTCCTGCACTTTCCGGCTGTGCTACCTACAGAGATCTGCTCCCAAAACAGAAAATGAAAGCAACACTGCTCCTCTTACCAGAACACCGCGAGCTTGGCTTGCTTTCTTGAGCTCCTTACCACGAACAAGGCTCTGATACCATGTCAAGATTGTGGGAGAGAAGGAAGGAGTCTCGCTTGAAGCTTTCTTGCTTGCACAATGGGGGAAGACACACAAAGGTGGAGGCTGAAAACAATTTTTCTCTTCTTAGTTGTGTAAGCCAAAAGAACTCTTATACAAAGAAATAGAAGAACCCTATATATGGGTCTCAAACCAAACTCAACTAACTAAGGTGGCATACTAACTGAGCCACGAACTAGAGTAGATAAGGATAGCTATCATGTAGCTATTATTCATGGGCGGTGTACCAACCGCGTCTGCAACTGACAAGTCGGTGACATAAATACACAACGGTCACCCTGGCGTATCACGAGTGGAGCTCGATATCTCAACATTTGGGAGAGGTGGTTGGCATCACCAAGCAAGAATTTCATGATGACATTGACATAATTAAGAGGAAGCATTAGTTTCTTGGTGATACCACTAGTGCATTGCTATAATTTGAAGAGGAAATTGGTTTGTTGGGTATTTGGGCTGAATATGAGCATGATGTAAGTACTGGATTATCTATGCAGGGGATGCTAGTAATCAATGGACAACATGTGGAAAAGAGAAGAAAGTGACTAAAAATGCATAGTCTCATAGCAATATGCATGGTGGAGTAAGGCAGATGCAACAATATGGGGAAGAGACTATAGGATTTATTCCTTGAAGTCATTACACAAGAAATCACTAGGCTAGGGCTACCATTGAAACAATAGTGAAAATAGAGGAGTGTGAAATTCCTTGTGTTGCTTTGCTTGACCATGGATCTAAGATTAATGTTATTGGGTATGGATTGTATGAGAATGGTGCATGGCCTGTGGACATTGATCATGGTTGGCATATGAAGGCTACAAAAATAATTCTTCAGGGGAGCTCTATGCTTCATGTCCTAATGTAAAAGTAACAATTGGTGATGTATAAGAAGAGCAACACTTCTTTGTGCAAGATAGTTCCTTATATGTAGTGATTTTGGGACAGCCCTATATTACAGGAGTGCATATGGAAAAGAAGGTGCTTGATGATGGTTCTACTTATGCAAGAGTAAAAAGTAAGGATGGGAAAAAAGTAATCCAATTTCTTACTATTTGTGTTAATCATCCTAGGAGCCTCCAAATGCAAGGGAATTCAAAGACCTATATTTTCATTAACCACTATTGTAATGTGGGGCTACAATAGTGCTGTTTAGAGGATGTACTTACCTCTTTATGGAAAGAAGCCTACATTTAATATTGGTTATTCTCAGTTTATAACAAATAGTTCATGTTGGTTTAAGCCTATGGAAGCTATGTGCAATGCTGAATGCATATATATGAAACAAGCTACTAAGGAACTAAGAGCACTAGGTTGCTAGTTGAAAATGAAGGCATTTTAGGAATCTTTCATGGGATGAATATTAATGACACTATGGCTAAAATTTCAGCAACTATACATGCAGAAAATGAGGCTGAAAATAGAGTGTTGTCAGTAAGTTCTTTGGACATGTATGATGTCATAGCATTGTTTGCTCAACCAGAAGGATTACAGTGGGCTGAGCACTTGTAGAGACAAAGTATAAGACGATTGACAGATGTGATCATGCAGGAGTATAAGACAAGAGAGCAAGTGAGAGTGCTCAATAGAAAGTGAGAGCACTTGTGAGAGCAAGAGAAAGTGTGTACAAGAGGGAGAGAGAGCTCAAGAACAACAAGAAGATCTTGCTTAATGAGCTGTTCACAAGTACAACTGGTACACTCTCCCCTACATTGAGAGTGACCTCTAGGTCATTTAAATAGCCTCTGGATGGCTAGGTTTAGGGTTTTCCCATGCCCTCTAGCTCATTCACACCCAGCTATCCTTATCCACCCTTACATACATAAGGTTCACATGCCTATCTCTCAATAGATTCATGTGCACTTTTTGAGGTATTTGTTGGGCACGAGCTCTCTTTTGGATTAGTGATGATGACTTGAAGTGTAGGTCTTGCTTTTGCCAACCCTTATTGATCTACATTTACATGGTTCCTATTTGAGCCATCAGCTCATGGAGGATTTCCAAATCAACAGTTAGTTCCTTTGTCACCTTCTCCTTTCCCTTCCTAGAGTTGCTTTATCCTTTTTAGGCTATGAGATTTACTACCTATTGGGTAATGGTTGAGTCCTTGTTGTGCATGGATTCTTCCACAAATGTTGTGATGGATCTCTTGTATTTTCCTTGTCATTAGGGGAAATATGGACCCAAAAAGGGACTTGTAAGAAATGCATTATAGAAGGATTACTTTTGCTAACCTTGTATGCCAAGTGGACTTCAAAGAAATGATGGTGGCAAAGGTAGCTTAAACCAAAACCATATGTTTTTTTGCCAATAAGGAAAAGAAAAAAACTCAAAATTTGTTTATGATATGTGCTTTTGAGTTGTCCTAACACCATTGGCCCTTGGCCTAGTGGTAGGGCCATGGGGCTCCTAGCTAAGGGCCTTGATTCAAACCGCACGTGTTGCCTTTCAAAAGGCAATAAAATCATCAAATTTGGATATTCAAATTGCACATGCTAGTGCAAAATGTAGCGCTTGTCACCCATCTCTAGAACATATATCCACGTGGTGTACAACCCACATTTTTAGCACATAGGACACCAACTTTTTGCATTTTAAAAATCATATTTGAGTTTGAATTTTAAAATTCCCTCCACAACTTGTCAGGCCATGAACCATTTTTGGGGGTCTTAAATTTAGAATGTCTAGAAATTTTCATAGTCATTCATGCCCTTAAATTGTGGTTCCATTGTCTACTTGGTCAACGATTCACTCTTATCATTGATCACAAAAGCCTAAAATGGATCTTCACCCAACTAGAACTTAATATGAGGCAAAGAGGGGGTTGATAAAAGTCCTACAAGAATCTAACTTTGAGATATTCTCTAGGAAGGAAAATGTTGTGGATGATGCTCTTGTTAACCCTAGTACAGGACATAAAATGAAAGAAAAATTTGAAAATTTGAGAAAATTCAAAAATGTAGAGCAAAGTGAAAAAAGGCATCCCTACAAAAGGATAAGAGGAGAAAATTCCAAAAGAGAAAGGGAAACCTTAAAAGTCAAGGCAAAACCCAAGGTGCATTTTAAATGTAAAGGCACCCCAAAATTTTTGTAAAAGAGCACTAGGCTCCCTCCTGTGCAAGTTGTAAAGAGTAGAGGAGCATAGGAGAAGGCATTATGTCAATAGAGGGGAATGGGAAAAGATGACCTTGGCAAGATGGTCGGTCGTGTAAAAAAGGGGATGGGTGCCCAAAGGGATAAGGACATATATAAAAGCCAAAAAGTGAATAGAGAAACTCATTCTTGGTGTGTGGAAAAAGTGGCTCTCCTTCTTCTTCTTCTTCTCCTTCTTGCTTGCTTGTGCTTATGCTTGAGAGAGGGAGTGTGAGGGAGTGAGTGTGTGAGAGTGAGGGATTGTGGTGAAGAAGCTCTCTATCTTCTTCTCTCTTCTTCTCTTCTCTTCTCTAGTCTTGCACACACGGCTATGGAGCATGGAGCTTGAAGTTGGAGGATTGAGTTTGCTCGAGCTTGCATGTCGGATCATGAAGCTACTAGTGTGCTTGAGAGATGAGGGTACACGATCAGGCATTGAGATAAGCTCACTACACTTGTAGACTTGAGAGTGCCTACAACTATGTGAGAGGTAGCCATTATTAGCATTCAACTTGAAACACGAGCAATAAGCAGTTTGTGGGTCTTGGTGGTTGAATGAAGGCTCCCACATTTTGGTTCCATTGCCGGAACTAAGTGATTCGAGCCGTGAGTGCTTTCATGATCCAAATAGAGTGTTGGAGGGTTTTTCCCAAACCGGTGCTTGAGGTACATAGGTAAGAATGAAGGGTATTTGATCTTCATTGCAAGTAACTGTTTTGGATTTTTGAAGTTTGGATGAGTTGGCTTGATTATCATTAGCATTTTCTTGTGATTTGTAGGAATTTAGATAGGAAAAAATAGGGGAAAGGGAAGAAAACCACAATAGGATTTTGTGCAACAGTAGGCCTAAATAGAAGGGAAACGGGGTTGAAATCTGAGAAAGAAGAGGAAAAGGCATCAAGGGAGTATTGGAGAGGGGGTCTAAAATCTTGAAAAAGGGGGAAGAGAGCTCATTTTCAATTTCAAGGTTTTTGAGAGAGAGAGAGAGAGAGAGAGAGAGAGAGAGAGAGAGAGAGAGAGAGAGAGAGAGAGAGAGAGAGAGAGAGAGAGAGAGAGAGAGAGAGAGAGAGAGAGAGAGAGAGAGAGAGAGAGAGAGAGAGAGAGAGAGAGAGAGAGAGAGAGAGAGAGAGAGAGTGTGTGTGTGTGTGTGTGTGTGTGAGTGCGTGCGTGTGTGTGTGTGTGTGTTGGAGCTCTAGGGCAAAGACGAGATCCAAAGCATCGATTTAGAGATTTTCAACTACTCTAGGTATGTACAAATCTTCCTTGATCATTGATTTTACAAATGCCCAAAGCTCAACATTAACTCTAGGGATCAAATGAATCAAAACTTGACCTTGCGAGCTCAGACAATCTGATTTGGTCCACTTAGATACCTACAATACTTTGTTCGATCAAACAACTCCAGCCAATCTTCGAGTTGGACAATCGGACAGCCAAATTCAGATCCCACCCGATCGACCGACCATCCGTTTCCAGACAATCATCTCGAACACGAGACTCGAATTCAGATTGTCCAATTTTCTCATTCAAACATCGGATAGTATGATTTTGGGAATTGGACCTCTGATAATTGGACACACTAATCAAAACTTGAAAATTGACCAATCTAGCCATACCAAGCCAGGTAGAGCTCAACTCGAAGCAAGGCAACACCCTTATAGGCATCCAAATACATCAGATGGCTCATAGAGCCTCTTGGCTTCAAGATCACAAATATTACATGTTGGCATTTAGACTATTAAATGTCCACGTTATTATCACTTTGGATCGAAACAACATTAGCAAAAGTTTGAGGTCACTTTTTGGCCTTTTAGCGAGAGTAGAGAGAGTGCACTTCAACAATGAGGAGAAGGCTTTTGTGATATAACTATTTTTTAAGAAATCATTTTGATATTAAAAAAATAATTTTAGCATTTTTGAAATTTTTAGTTTTATATGGCTTGAGTAACTGTCATTTTCAATAGTAAATTTAATCAATTGCCAATTTTGCTAAGATGGGTTGGAGTGATTGCCATTTTCCAATAGTAATATTCAGTCATTTCTCTTGTCAAGGTGAAAAGAAGGTGCCAAAATCCTATTATTTGAAATCTTTTGGTATTCATTATCTCCTCTCGTTCCTCCACTCGATAGCACTAGGAGTTTCTTTGTTTTCTCTCCACTCCACCACACATTTCTACTCTTCATCTTCCTACACCATAGAGGCGTCTGCTTGATGCTAAAAGCCCAGTGCTTTCATTGAGTCCATAGTCACTTATATTATACTCAATGAGCAAGACGTGGTTTCCCTTAACCATAACAAAGGGAAGTTGGATAATCATGTTGTAAAAAAAGCGGAAGAGATCCTTGATAGCCAACTCTTTCTTATCATGATGGAAAGGCAAGGCAATGGATGTTAGGCTCGGTAGCTCTGAGAGAACAAAGAAAGAAGTACACATGCAACATGTTTTTATGCATAAGGAGCTTGACCTTGAGTGAGAGCTGGATTTTAGGACCCGATTTGGACCCGTTCTTGAAGCGTTAAAGCTCGTTTTGGAGTTGAAAAGTGCCGAGAGGTCTTAAAGAGCCAATTTTCATGAAAAATCAAACGATGGCGGATGGCTGAGCTAGAGTTTTCCTAGATGCATTTCGACATCAGGAATCCAACACAAGTCTCAGTTTGTCAGTCGGAGGTCGTTTGACCCTCCATTTAATCCTCGCAAGGTTCAGCGTTATAAAGCAGCTACCGGATCGGGAAGCTGTAAAGTGCATGGGAGAGGCCAAGTTGATGGAGTTCGATGCCACGAAGCCACCTGTCTAATTGGATTGCAAATCAGAGTTCGTTTGGGCCTTTAAAATTGAAAAATCCAATTGTGGGACAGTGTGAACACAAAAAGATAAATCTGTTATTTTAATGTTTTAAACCTTAGGCCTAATAAAAGCCTTGAAACTAATGCAAAAACTGTAGAATAGAGGGAAGCTTCAATGCGCCTCCTCATTTTTGCTCGTTGCCTCTCCGATTCAAACCCGTTTGGAGAGAGAGAGGGAGATTCTTGATCAGGGCAGAGAGAGGAACAAGATGGCTACAAGCTTTCCCCTTTTAATGAAGGATTTAAAAATCTCATTTTTTAGTCTTTCTCTCTCCTCCCTCTCTCTCCTACAAGGGGCAGTTCTTGTGTGTGAAGAACAATGAAGCCCAGTTGATGAATGCTCGTCCAGCGTGGTACCAGATTGCTTCCTAATCGAAGGTGGGCTAAAGATTGCAGTGTGGAGGTAGGCTGAGCATCAAACGGGACCTAATTTGCAGACCCCCAACAAGTTTCAAAACCTGAAATAATGAAAAATACACGGTAATGACATTTTTACAAAGAAAATGGCTCTTTTTTCGCATTTGATGAGGTTAGCAATGCTCATATGGGATGAAAATTGATAGACATGTTGTTTGCTGTTGGTTTTAGTCTTTTATAATAAAAAAATCAGAAAATATACACTTAAAATGTGGAAAATAAATGGAAAAAACTCGAAAAGCATGGTTTTTAGAGTAAAAATGGGATTTTTGGGCTTAAAATCGGAAAAGCATGAAACAAAACACCAATAAAATCTACATGTTTGCTGTTTAAGGACTCAAGAGCCATAGATTTGAAATAATGCTAATTTTCTTCCATTTTTATTGATAATAAATAAGGAAAAATAGGGAAAAGTACTCTTTAAAAGGGGGAAAAATAGGAAATGGATGAGGAAAATTATGGATGTGTCTGTGGGTGTATAATGAGGATAAAGCATGAGGGTTTGCCTTAGGTTATTCCTATTTATATGTTTTTGTGAGTATTACTGCTTATTTCGTGCGAAATGCACATGAAATCACCCCTTTACCTATGCAACGAGGCAAAACCTTAAACCGATAGGGGGAGGAGGGAAGTTTGAGTGTTGAAATATAATAAAAAATATGATGTATTTGCTGCATTATTCATATAGTATGATGTTGAGTTAAATAAAGGGAAGCACAGCACGAGTGTAAGGCTTGGTGTCTTCTCTCATCACAGCAATTAGGCATTAGTGTATGGAAACATGAAAACAATGGATTTGCATAATGCACGACACTGTTTTTCGATTGTTTGAGCACTTAATCATATACACATTTGCATCAAGCATCGTTAAATGGTATCAATTACAAGCTCTTGGATGCATAGCACTTGGTTTCTTTAGGACTTGACACACATAGAGAGAGTGAGCAACCCGACTCTAGGTCTAGACGATGGGTCAAAGGGGATGGATAAGTGAGGATAAGTGCATTCCTGGAAAGTTAAATATATTGGCACCAAGAGGGGAGTTTGTTTCAAATGTGTCTATGTGTGGAAGCAGCGCATCGAGGGGCCAATCCCCAAGATATAGGAGAGCTGCGGTAGGGCCACGACAATCAGCCATGTGGGGTGCCCTTGTGTGTGTAATACGTGGCATTTATTGCCGATATATGTATAATCTCCCTCTGAGGAGATGGGAAAGGGAACATTTGTTGGACTACAGACTATAAACGCGCAATGCTTAGTGTTTAGGATAGTGTATCCCTCGATAGATGCTCCTAGCCCGCGAGGCCGTGTGGTGGGGTTGTCTGTTGAGAGCATGAGGTCTGGCTAGTGTCTTAGCCAGTGCCGGCCCATTTTAGGTCCCATTAGTGGTGCATTTGCCGGGAGCCGCCAACAAGTGGTGGTTCTCGAATCTTGGGTTTCTGGGGACCAAATGGTTGGTCTATGTCCTCTGACAAGGACTATCAAGCCGAAATACCAAAAGCAGAATGTGCTGTGAGGGCTAGATGGCAGTTGGAGATCGTAAGTTGTTATTCCCCTCAAAGGAGTAGCCCGTTGTGCATAAGTGGCAGTGGTTCTAGTAGCCTAAGTATTACAAGTAGTTCTTCGAGTGCAAGTGGAAGTCTTAGTACTTCCCTACTTCTAGTTAATCAACCCACAACAAGTGGGGGTGTAGTTTTACCTACACAAACTCCTGTTGTCAATCTGGTTGTAGCCATGGCACAACCTATTGCAATTCCAGCAGGGATACCGGATTTGCCGGCATTAGGAGCATCGTTGCCCATTTTCCATGGGATAGCAGAAGAAGATGGAGAACTCCACATTAAGGAGTTTCAAACACTCATGTTCAATTATCAAATCCAAGACGAAGGACACCTAATGATGTTCTTTAACATGATGTTAAAAGGAAGAGTGACAGTATGGTACCACGACCTTGAAGCCGGAACCATAACTAGCAGTGCCCAATTCTTTACGGCTTTCTGTAGAGAGTTTGCCCCTGAGAAGGGTGGATAATATTGGTTGCGTATCTTGAATGTAACACACCAAGAACCAAATGAGAATGTCCAGGCCTATGCCAAGAAATTAAAGCAAGTTCTTCGTAAACTAAATACTTATATCCCCATTCCAGTGGCTTCTCAGTTACAATATTTCCTACATGGATTGGATTTTAATATCCAGGTGCAGCTGAGTAGTGTTGCTTTGGCTGACATTGACATTGCTATTATCCAAGCAGAAGGAGTAGAGTCACGCTTGCAAGCGGCTTTGTGGGAGCTTTTGCTCAACCGCCAAGACCCACGGACAACTTATTGTTTCAAGCATTCCAAGGAGCTCTAATGGCTATCTCTCACCTAGCCGACGCGCTGTCAATCCTACGGGTGTAGTGAGCTTACCTTAGTGCCGATATGAGTTGCCTCCTCTCTTCCACACACCGGTAGCTCCACGATCCTAGATGCTAGCTCAAGCATCCTCAAGCCTCCTCCACCTCCAAGCTTCATCCTCCATAGTGGTGCACGCAAGAAGAGAGAAGGGGAGAGAAGAAGAAGAAGAGGAGAAGGTGAGGAGCTTCACCCTCTTGATCCCTCACTCTCACATACACTCACTCCCTCACACTCTCACACTCCCTCTCTCAAGAGCACACACAAGCAAGAAGGTGAGGAGGAGAGAAGAATAAGAAGACTCCTTTTGCCACACACCAAAGAATGATCTCTTATTCACTTTTTGAGCTTTATATATACAAACCCTAAAATCCCATGGGCACCCATCCCTTTTTTACATGACTGGCCATTGTGGCAAGGTCCTTTTTCCATTTTCCTCTTTTAGCCTCGTGTCTCTAGCCTACACCCGTCTAATATTTTACAATGGGCACAGGAGGGAGCCTGGCGCTCTTTTACAAGGATTTTTCGAGTTTTTTGAGGCATCTTTTCTTTTATGGTTGCGCTTTTTGCCCTGGTCCATCGTTAGGGGCCGCTTGCATGTCTTTGCTCTTTTTTCATATTCCTTTGCTTTTTCTCCATCTTTCGCCTTCTTGACTTGGGGTTAACATTACCCCTCCTAGACGGGTGCTAGTCCCATGGCACTTTTGGCGTGGGTGTAAGGGTATGGGCCACATGTAGACTCAGGCGTTTGTGGAAGCTCAAGAACGATGGTCGTCGGAGCAGCTCAGTGGATTGCATGGTGGATGAGGGTCTTCGAAGTTGGTCATTGGGCGTTTGTGGTGTACCTGAAGAAGAAGATACGGTGCGCTATCTAGGGGGTGTTGTCCTCAGTGTGTTGGTGCAATGTACTCGTGCTAGTGAAATGGGGAAGTGGGTCTAACCGTAGGCGAACTCGGGTGATGTCCCACACTTGAGGATCCCTTTTGTGCCAAGGGGATGGTGCCAGTTGCTTAGGGTGACAGGTCAAACCATAGGTGAGTGTTACCTCCCTAGGTGTGTCCTGCCGTTGATGTGCCCTAAGCGTGACGTGGGGGATTAAAAAGGGCTAGGGGGTTAGGAGTGGAGCCAGCTGACCAAGGTCACTGGACACACCTAACTTAAGGACCCCTAGGTGCAGTGATCGTGCGTTAAAAGAAATAATAAAAATTTCAGAATAGGATTACATGAGGAGCAGGACAGCCAAGGCTAGCTCTCATTGTCGGAATGAGGGGAGGAGGGCAAGCAGATGGATTTGCGTAAAAATTGATGGCTCTGCATGTACCCTTTCAGGTTCATGTGGACATGGAGAGAGGTGGTGGATAGGAAGGGGTAATTGCACCTAGTGAATTGGCTGTCGCTCATATCCTCTAGGAGCGCTAGGCAAAATGAAGGTAGAAGGCTAGCCCGCATCATTAAGCGGGTCATAGCGCAACTATCGATAGCGTTAGGATCAAAAAAGAGGGGAGGCAAGCCGCTTTCTTATGGTGCCGGATCTTGCTTAAGTAGGAGTTTAAGGAGCCTAAGATAATTACAGGTGTTATGAATGCGGGATCTGGGCAGGAGGAGAACTCAGCAAGAAAATGTGTCATAGAGGCGGGCAGGCTTCCTAGATCAAAAAGTAGAGCGTTCTCAAAGGAAGTGGCGTTGGCATTGTAGATGACGGGGAAGTCGTGCCTCCCATGGAGGGTGGCAACGAAATCCACACCTACCCTATGGGGATACGCCATAAATGTAGGGTCGTTCCGCTCGTAGGGTAGGGTGTTACAAAAAGCCATCCAGGCGAGCATGTTGGTATTACATATTCGCCTCCTCCAGAGGGGTTGGCAGTCATAGCCCCTCATCGTGTGTGGCACCTCGTATATCTTATCTTGCCAGAATTCGGCCTCTTTCGTGCCCCACAAGGTGGGGGTCCTTGCCTTGTCCTCCAGCCATCTTTGGCCTAGTCGACTGCCAGCCGTGATCACCTCCTCCATTGCCTTGATCGGCATGACCCTTCTCAGGCTATCAAGCATAAGGAAACTGAAGGAGAAAGTGTCATTTTCCAGTTCTTGCCGTTCCCAGACCACCAGTTCTGCGTGGAATTGCATAGGTAGGTCTTTGGGGCATGGTGGGAGGGGAGCGGATGGTTGCACGATGGGCTTGGTCCTGCAACCGTTTTCTGGCCTCTTCCACCAGCCTTTTTCGCCGCTCTTTAAGGATGGCATGCCTGTCCAGGAGCGGGTCGGGTTGTTGCTGATCTTGTTCGTGCGGCGAGGGGGGCTGCGGGATTACATCTTCTCTGAATCTGTTCATGTCAATTTCGAATTCGACTTTCTCCCCCTGCCGGTTTTCTTGTAGTGCTCTTTCTTCAAAGCCGAGGGCATCTGCCTCTTGGGGGTTATGCGGGCCAGTAGTAGATACTTCCGATGCTCCTCTAGGCCCAGCCATACCTCTGTAGGTTGGGGTGGGATCTGCAGCCCCGTGTGCAGAGCTCTGTGTGCGATGCTTAATTTCTTCTTTACCACCTCCAACGGCTCCGTTCCCTCTGGTTGCCTTGTATCCAGCAGCATATTGAGGAATGATTGTTGTTGGGCCGTAAAGGCTGTCTGGATGGCGCCCGCTTTGCTTTCTGCCAACATTTTTTCCTTCTCCACCAAGGCGAGGCACCATGCCAGAGCCTTCACCCGTGCCTCGTTCTGCGTAGCCCATTCCTCGGCCCTTTTGCTCATTTCTTTCATGCTCTCCCCCTGCTTTTGAGCAGGGTTACAAGCTTCTGCTCCTGGGTCCTGAGCTCTTTGCTCATGTTGTCTTGTCTTGCCTTTCCGAGACGTAGTTGATCGGTGATAGACTCGATCTTCTTTCGTTGCTGCTCCCTCTCTTGGCTCCTCTCCTCTTCCTTGGAGTTCAGCTCCTCCATCATCTGCTCAATGGTGGCGGTCTTTGACTCCAGTTCCTTATATTGCATCAGGAGGAGCTTGTACTCCCACTACATCTGCATGAGTTTCTGATTCTCGTCCTCTAGCCACTGCTTGTAACTTTCTTCCTTATTCTCTTTGGCTTTCAACTCTTGCTTGAGTTCGAATATTTGGCGTTGCTGCATGGCAATGATGCGGGTTTTTTCCAATTGAAAAGCCGCCACTGACTCTTTTTTTGTCAACAACTCAGCCAGCCATCCTTTTCTCCTCCTTCGCTCTCTCCAGTTGGGAGAGCAGCTCAGCGACATATTCATTGTAACCGGCTCGTGGCGTCATTGTTGTGTGGGTGGGGGTGGTTGAGGCCTCCATGCATGAGCGCTTTTGATCCTGCCTTGATTCAGCATCTACAGCTGGTCTTTTTGGTCCTATGGTCATAGTTTCCGTGCTTTTCCCTTAGGCTATTTCCTTGCTGATGAAGTATTGCATCCAAGCCACCAGGTTGGACACTTCCAAGCTAGTGGGGATGCTGGGGGTGGGTGTAGTGGGTTCAGCGGGGGATGCCATGAGGGTGGGGATGGGATGCAAGGGTGCTTTGCCTTTTTCTTCTGGAACTGCGGGGGGCGTGGGTTTTGGGGCCTGCATGCTGGAGCTAGGCCTCTCTTCCCTGGGCTGATTTCAGGCTTCTGGATCATCTTCCCTGCACTGCTGCTCGATGGACCAGCGTGTAGCTTCTGCCAGATCCTCCTCTTTTCTTCTTAACTCCTCATCCTCCTCCACGACTCTTCTTTTCCTTTCCTCCTCGAACTTTTTGCATTCTTCCTCTAGTTTTTCTTTTTCCTCCTGCTCTTCTTTTCTTCTCCTTTCGGCTTCTCGCTCGGACGCCTTTTTAGCCTGCCTAACTTGTTCTGTTGTCTCTTCTTCTTCCTGCTTCCTCTTCCTTTCTCTCTCCTCTGCCTCCTTGAGGGATTGTCATTTTGCTTTCTCCAAGTCCTCCCTCTCCTTTCTATGGCCTTCATCCTATTTTTTCTTCTTCTGTGCTGCTTTTTTCTTAGTCTCCTTAACCTGCTTTTTGCTCTTTTGCTCTTCCCCTTCTTTCTCTGTCTCCGTCCTATCGCTAGACCTGTCCTAGTGTTGATGGGGCAGTGATCGGTCGGGTGTTTCTCCCTCCCCCTCTTCTGCTTTCTTTATGGCCTCCTGGATAAGCGCCGTTAAAATGCCCCCGTATGCGATGAATGAGGCTTTGGAGGAAGCCCTTTTTCTTTCTGCGGCCTTCGACATCGGTGATTCTCCTCCTGCTAGCAGGCTTCCTAAGGCTAGCGCTCGGGCTGCCTGATCTATAGTCTTGCACACGTAGCTGTTCCAGTCGACTTTGTGCAGGGTCTAGGCCGCTACATTTTCCAGGATTGGTATAGTGATTCGGTGCATCAGCACGTTATAGCGCTGGCTGGAGAAGAGCGCATGTACGAGGTTTGGCTATAGCCTGGTCTCTGCACTGGGGATGTCCTGGATACTGATGCCATCGTTTGTCAGCACATCCTCCTTTCTCATCCCCATCATGGCATAGACATCCCTCTTTTGCTTCTTTTCCACCTTCGGTTCCAGCTTCAGTGCCTTCTCCACCAAGGCCGGGGTTAGATGGACCAGCACCTGCTTAGCATTTTGTCCTCTCCCAACTGTGACAGTGCCGCACTCTCTGTCAGGATTGTAGGACCTAAGAAATTCCACACAGTTCGTGTGCTCAGGTTCTCGTGCAAAACTTTCCAGGTACTTTTTGAGGTTGCAGATGTCCACGATGCTCCTGGCCGCCTCTTCCTTGGCCACTAATTCTTCCAAATTGTGGATAGTTTGGAATTTCAGCTGATTACAGGCGCGGTTCTCCAGGTTGATGTTGTACCGCATTCTCTCTTCCTCTGTGAAGGGGAGTCGGTGGGCTCGATCCTGCTGCAATATTTTTTTTCCTGTCATAACCGTAATTTTCGTTAGTGCTTACAACATAGTAATCGCTAAAATAGAAAAAAACTTTATGCCTTTGAATGAACTCATTAAAGTCTAGTGCAGGTTCACTTTTCAGACTTTGACTTTTTGCCTTTTAATTCAAAGTTTTTGTGTCCTCTTTTGTACCCCATCCGTTTTTCACGATGTATGTCTACGTACTTCACTGGCTTTGATTAGCTTTATTACTTCTGATCCGATTCACCTTATCCCCTTCCCTTTTAGTTTGAGAGGAATCCTTCCTAGGATGAGGGTTAGAAGGTGTAGGTCTTTCGGCATGGATGGCTACTTGAAAAGGAGCCAAGTATAGAAATTGGGGTTGTATTCCAAATGGGCTTCGCAGTCCAGGTCAGAGGGTTTAATCCCCACTTGGGTGATGTATGTGAGAACATCAGTCAGGAAGTCGCCCGAGTTGACTCAGCTAGCAATGTGTAACTCCTCTTCGGTCAACAGGCGATCGAGGTAGGGGTGTCCCTTGATGTGGTCTTCTATAGGACGGTCCTGTAGTGTGGTTAACACTCGATATGATGTTAGCACGACGTATGTGGGGTCGTATTCTGCCATTTTGATAGCGCGTCGTTGCTTGGCGTTGGTCATTACTCGGCATCCTTCAACTTTCCATTGCAGTCTAAGATCGTACCAATGCCTTAAGAATTGGGATTTCGTCTCAGCAAGTTTTGACAACTCTGCCACTTCTTGGTTAGTGATGGCAGAGGTGGTTTGCTAATCATATGATGTGATGAGGCGTTGTTTGATTACCTGCTCTTTTGAGATCTCACTACTGAGCAACTTAGCAACGGAGGTAGGGGCTTTTGCAAATGCAAATTCAAACGTTTCCCAAGAACAAGGCATCGTTTGAGCTTCGGCTGCAAAGGATTCATCCAATAGGCCTAAGTCCAGGCGATCGTAGCTCAGAGCTAGTGACACAAAAGTAACATTCAGTCATTTAATGCAATCCACCACATCATCCCCTGTTTCTTCAGCTAAATCAGCTACTAGTGAGAGAAAGGATTTCCTCTTGTAAGAGGGCCTAAGGCTTGCGGGTGGTTGGGGTTTGGTAGTACTTGAGCCTTTGACAGCGGAGAGTTGCTGTGGTAGGACTTCAGGAGCTTGCGATTGGGTCGTTGGGATGGAGGCTAGGTTAGCAGCGGCCTCAGTGATGATGTATTGCTTCCAGGATGGATTTGGAAGGCCGGATCATTTCCTACTAGTGATGATGCTCGAGCTGGCGGTTGTTGATTGGTCGGACAGGCTTGGGCGATTCACATAGATTCGCGCATGGATGGACTCGATGGTTGCGGGTCGGGGAAGCTTTGTGGCTTGTGGTTTTGGGGTCCTACGGTTTTTGGGATGATTGAGCTTGAGTTTGGCATACGCGTGGTGCCTCTGGCCTCGTGGGCCTTAGGTATCCATAGCCAAGCATTACCCTCATAGTAGCCTTGCGTGCGCAAGAGAGCCTTGGGGACCCATCTTTGGCGGATCATACGTCTATTCCTGTGACTGCGTTTGGGCCGCCTAGGTTTAGAGTTTCTGGTCTTCTGAGGGTAGGAGCGTCGACTCCTAGGCGGCTGTTGAGGTTTTTTAGGCACCCATTGGAGGTGAGGTTGTGGGGCCTTAGCTTTGGCTGGTATGGGTTGCGGGCGATGAGACTTGGGGAGTGGCGGCTGTACACTATCCCCCTCCTTAGAATTGCCTACAGGTGTTTCTATCGGTGGCTGGGTGGCCTGGGATGAGGTTGCGCAACCCTTGCTGAAAGTTGTAACAATGCGAACGTTGCCTATTGCTAGGTGGATGTGCTGCGACTCGTAGTCGACATTGCAATGGGTCTGCTTTTCGAAGGTGCGCCCCAGCAGTGACTCCGTGCTTGCATTTTTAGCATTTGGCAGCATGTAGAAAAGCATTGGAATAGTCTCAGACTCGATAGAAACGGTTGCCTTGCACTTGCCGATTAGTGCATAGGAATGAGTCCCATATGGGCTTAATTTTGCAGTGGTGGGTTAAAGTTGTGGCTGGCCAAGTTGAGTCCAATGATCGTAGGTCAGGATGTTGAAGCCTGCTCCCTCGTCGATCAAGGCGGTGAAAGCACATGTTCGTTTGGCCGTGACCATGATACGAAGGTATGCGGGTTCCACGGCTTCCTCGTCCTCATCGTCGATTTCAGTGATTGTGGCTACTCGGACCTTAACAGGAAGTGCTAACATTGGTGGTTCGTGCAAAGGATGCGTAGGGGGGTAGTACTTCTTGACACGACTGCCATTGAAGAAGCCTATTCCTTCACTGTTTAGGGTCTCGAGTTCGATATTGCTTGTTTGGCTGATTGCAAGAACCTTGAACGAACCTTGAACGGTCCAAGACCTCTAAATTTCATCTTTTGATTATGCCCTTTAACTGAGTAGAGGAGCACTAAGTCACCTTGCTCGAACTTGCGCTGCTTGACGTGCTTGTCAAACTAGCTCTTGCGTCTGGATTTTTCATAGATCAGTGCATCGGTGGCAAGAAGACGAGTCTCTGAGAGACGTTCGAGCTCAACTAGTCATTGCGTCCATGCCTCCTTCCCTTCCCATCGCTCTTGAAGTGCTATTCTCAGGCTAGGGATGAAGAACTCTAATGGTAGAATCGCTTTTGTCCCATATGTCAGCGTAAAGGGGGTTTGATCGACAGCCGTTTTATAAGCGGTTCGGTAAGCCCACAGAGCTACCATCAACTTGTTGTCCCAGTTGCTGGGTGAAGCAGAGACGACCTTGGTTAGGACATTGATGAGAATCTTATTTGTTGATTCAGCCTGGCCATTTTCCTGAGGGTAATATGGCGAGGATTTGCGATGGATGATGAGGAAGGTGGACAGGAGGTGCGCAATCACTTCATTGATGAAGTGCGTGCCTTGGTCACTGACCAGTTCGATGGGGTAACCGAATCGTGAGATTACTTGCTCCCATAAGAACTTGGACTATGTCATCTGCCCAATACGGTGTTAGATCAGCCTTAAATAGGTCTCTCTCGCTGGAGAGGTTAAACAGATGGGCATCGGGCAGTTCATCAATAACACATTGTCCAGCTGCTTCTCTGGTGGGAATGCGCGACATGTGATCAGCCATGTAATGCTATTTTCCCTTCCGTACCACTACAGAGAAGTCGAACTCTAAAAGTAGAAGGATCCATCGAGCTATGCATCCTGTAGCACAAGGTTTGTTTACTAGATATAGCAAGGCTTGATGGTCCACAAAGAAGGTGAAGGGCGTGGCCAAAAGGTAATGCCAGAATTTCTTTACTGCGAATACCATGGCTAGTCCTTCTCTTTTCGTCGTTGAGTACTTCATTTCCTTCTCAGTGAGTTGTCTGCTAGCAAAGCTCACTGAATAGACTAAATTGTGTTCGCCAGGCTAGCACAACACTGCCCCCATGGCAAACTTAGAGGCGTCGATATGCACGTGGAAGGTGATGGTCCAATCTGGGGTTCGTAGGATTGGTGCCGTGGTTAGAGCCTTCTTCAACTCTTCGTATGCCCTTTGGCATGCTTCAGTCCATTCGAAGACTATAAGCAGCTTGTACAATGGTCTGGCGATCAACGCATAATTGAGTACAAACCGTTGATAGTAACCGGTATGGCCTAGGAAGCATTGAACACCTTTGTAGTTGCTTGGGGGTGGAAGGTCAACAATGACCCTGACCTTCGAGAAGTCATTGGCAATGCCATTCTTTGACACCACGTGCCCTACAATGCATCCATGCTTTACCCAGAACTGGCACTTTAAGGGGTTCAAGGAGAGGCGGTATAATCGACACCATTTAAAGACTGCTCGGAGTCTGTCTAAGTGTTCGACCCATGTCGAGTGGACACAGAGGTCATCGACAAAGACCTCTAACTCCTTGCAAAGCATGTCCTTAAAGATAGTGCACATGAGGCGTTGAAAAGTGTCAGGCGCATTAGTCAACCCGAAGGGCATGACTATGTAAGGAAAGACACCACACTCAGTGGCGAAGGCAGTCTTATGCCTGTCCGCAGGATGCACTTGTACTTGGTTGTACCTTGAGAAGCCGTCCAAAAAACTGTAGGCTTCCTTGCCTACCACTCTCTCAAGCATGTGCTCGGTGTATGACAACGAATAGTTGTCCCTCTTAATGGCAGCGTTCACCTTCTTGTAATTGATGCACACTCAGATTTTTCCATTCTTCTTCATCACAATGACTATGGGCGATACCCAGTCGGTATGCTCAATTTCATAAATGAATCCTGCTCTCATAAGCTTATCAATCTCTTCCTTGACAGCATGAGCATGTTTAGGATTCATAGGGTATGGTCGTTGCTTGACCGGTATTGCGTCCGGCATCATGGGTATGTTGTGGGTCATGACACTTGGGTCTACCCCCTTAAACTCTCCTAAGGACCAGGCGAACATGTCTATGTACTCTCGCAAGAGAGCGACAAGACTCGTTTCTTCTTCATTAGTCAAATCAACAGCAATGAAGACTGGTCGGGGTGGTTCCCCCTCTTGGGCTAAATCCACCTCCTTGACCCTGGCTGGTCCCTCGATTGGTTTGCTTGTCT
Organism: Lygodium microphyllum; assembly: GCF_053477565.2. NCBI lineage: Eukaryota > Viridiplantae > Streptophyta > Polypodiopsida > Schizaeales > Lygodiaceae > Lygodium > Lygodium microphyllum. Next base: position 16,657,380 of record NC_141154.1, on the reverse strand, counting down.
GTGCTTGACGTTTGGCACCTAACATCACTACCACCCTATCCCCCTTTTTGAATTCCGTGAATCGTTTAAGGAGATCCTGCGGTTTTCGCTGCTCTTCTGTTCGAGCATCCCTGGGTTGTTTTGCCTTTTCATGTCTCAATCGCCTGCACCTCAGGTGGACCGGTAGGTCCCCCTTGGTGCGTTTGGCTGTGGGCGACCTAGGGATCTCTGGATCACTATCCGAGCTAACCTCTGATTCAGAGTCGAATCCCCCTCCTTCGCTAGAAGAGGTAGTCTCTCCTGGTGGGCGTAGTTCAGATGGTGATTCAGTTCTAAACACCGACATCATTCCTGGCTAGGCTAGTCTGGCTTGCTTGAGGTCTATGGCTCCTATGTGTTTCAACTAGGCGCGGTCACATTCCATGCTCATGACTCCTCGCTCCCTCTGAAAGATACTCTTTCTCTGTGGCTTGGAGTCTGCTCATATTTGCTCTATTTCTTGTCCTTCAGTGTTGTATTCCACGGTGTCCACCTCACCCTCACTTCCATCACTGAAGGACTGGTAGTCTTCGTATTCGTCGTTTGAATTTTCTTCATCAGACTGCTCGTCATCTCCTAAGACTCGGTCTATCCCTGGTCATTGGTCGGGCATCAGGGCCCAGTTATACATGAGGTTTAAGTCATGCACTCTGGTCCATTGCCATTTGGATTCATCTAAGAGATCCTGGAGTGGTTTGAGATTTGCAGCTGGATTGCCAGCTAGCTTGTCCGATAGATGTTCTAGTACCTCCTAGGGTTCCCTTTTGTTGGTTGGTCCATTGCCATTTGGATTCATCTAAGAGATCCTGGAGTGGTTTGAGATTTGCAGCTGGATTGCCAGCTAGCTTGATCAGTGCCATTGGTATAAACCTGCGAGCAGCGATGTTACTAGAGCCGTGGCACTTTTCTCAGCCGTGTTATCGAGCAGTCGCTTCATAAGAAGCTCACTCAGTGTTAAGTCTCCTTCTAGTGCCCTCTCATGGTCCGTTCGATTCCTGCCAGCCAAGTTCAGTACCTGCTGCACCTCTCGCAACTCCATGCCTTGCCTTTGGTTCCTAGCCTACTGATCCCTATTGTGCTCAGCTATGCTTTGCAATGCCTTGCAGGCCAGCTTTCTCTCCTCTTCTAGATCTGCAATGATAGCGTCCGCCGTCCTACCGCGGTGCTCGTACCGAGCATGAGCGTCGTAACTACTGACCAGCTGAACTGCATCTGGAAAGGCTCCTAAGTCGAATTCCTCGTTGTATCTGTGGTCTGGACTTTCTTTTGCCACCAAGCTATCGATTAGGTTCAGTAGGCTCGACAGATCCACTTGGTCAGCGTCCCTTGCTTGGTCCCACCTCTGAGCGTTGATGGCTTGTCTCTATATTGGGTTCTCTCCTATTGGTGGGTTCCTTGAGTGGTTTATTTGGGTGAGTTCCTTCAATTATTTAATACAATCCTCAATTTATGGCCACTCAATGTGTCTTTCCTCGTGCACTTGTGCTCAATCAGGCTTTCAGTTTCCTTAAGTGTACTTCAAGTGCAAAAATTCAGTGTGAGTGCAGCAACCACTTCCTAGTCGTCTTACACACTCTCGCGTTGTTTTGGACCGAATAGGCTTGTTGGTCAACTTCCTGGCCATCTTGTTAGGGTTTAGGGTTTCCCTAAGTTGTTGCCTCGTTCGTTTCTGGTCCGATCAGGCTTACAGCTCAGCGGGGCGCGTCTAACCCTCTAGGTCTCGCAACTGCCCACTTCTAGCTGTTAAGCAGCGGTGCCCTACGATTTTGCCTACTCCGCATGCCAGAATCAAGTTCTAAGCGTCCTACAGGCTTTCGACAGTTTGAGCTACTGAGTCCTAGCCGGGTCCAGTCAATTTTCTAAAAATTTGGTAAAAATCTACACTCGGCCCAATTGGTCCGAATTGCAGGGTCCGAGTGGGTTACTCGGACGGGCCGAGGCGCATGGGCCGAGGGCCGAGTTTGCCCATGGTCCGAATTATAGACTCGGACGTGCTGATTAGGGTTTTGGTCGGATGGGCCGAATTCAATACGTGGTCAAGGCCCGATTCTGGCACTCGGCCCACGAGTGGCCACTCGAACGGGCTGAGCGCGGCGCACGTAAACAGCAGAAACTCAATTTCGATTGTTTCTTGTGTTTCACTCAATCATACCAGGAATAACCTTCCAAATACAACCTAAGGGAGTAAGAGAAGGGATTCATATACCTGGATGGAGTGATGGGCTCGTCATTGGTGTGATTGAATCGAATCGGCCAGTAGCTCTCTCTCTCTCTCTCTCTCTCTCTCTCTCTTTCACACTGAACTACTGCAAATGAGTGTTTCGTTGGCCTTTTGGCTCTTATACCCCTTCTCGAGTATGGTGTTGATGCCCCCAATCACTCACTTACCATTCTTAAGCATTGCAAGCGAGCTTTTTGCCATTTTTGCACGATTTTTTTGACCTGTTTTGCAACAGTAAACCTACCCTTCTTCGGTGCGATTTCCTAATCCTATCCTACTCTAAATGCAACACGAATCGAAAGCAAAATGCTGAACTGATTTCTCCATGTTTCCTAATCATTAAACAACCAAAATAACCCAAAATACTTACTTGTTTTGAAGATCAAAAACACTCAAACTTCCTACCTATCTCAAGCTCTGTTTCGGGGATGAATCCCTTACTTCGATGCTCGATATGAGGCGCGCTAGTGCTCAAGCTTGAATCCGTTGGTCCCAGAAAACGGAACCAAAATGTGGGAGCTTTCACTTAACCGGCAAGACCCATAGACCACTTATTGTTTCGAGCGTTCCAAGTGAGCTCTAATGGCTATCTATCACCTAGCCGACACGCCGTCAATCCTACGGGTGTAGTGAGCTTACCTTAGTGCTGATATGAGTTGCATCCTCTCTTCCACACGCCGGTAGCTCCACGATCCTAGATGCTAGCTCAAGCATCCTCAAGCCTCCTCCACCTCCAAGCTCCATCCTCCATAGCCGTGTGCGCAAGAAGAGAGAAGGGGAGAGAAGAAGAAGAAGAGGAGATGGTGAGGAGCTTCACCCTCTTGATCCCTCACTCTCACACACACTCACTCCCTTGCACTCTCACACTCCCTCTCTCAAGAGCACACACAAGCAAGAAGGTGAGAAGGAGAGAAGAAGAAGAATATTCCTTTTTCCATACACCAAAGAATGATCTCTTATTCACTTTTTGAACTTTATATATACAAACCCTAAAATCTCATGGGCACCCATCTCTTTTTTACATGACCGGCCATTGTGGCAAGGTTCTTTTTCCATTTTTCTCTTTTAGCCCAGTGCCTCTAGCCTATACCCGTCTAATATTTTACAATGGGCATAGGAGGGAGCCTGGCGCTCTTTTACAAGGATTTTTCGAGTTTTTTGAGGCGCCTTTTATGGTTGCGCTTTTTGCCCCGGTCCATCTTTAGGGGCCGCTTGCGTGTCTTTGCTCTTTTTTCATCTTCCTTTGCTTTTCCTCCATCTTTCGCCTTCTTGACTTGGGGTTAACAGGCTTATGCAGTAAGGATAAATTGGAATGGTAATAACTTGGCCTTGACCAATGGGAGTCAAGGGGATCCCATGTCAAACACGAATGGGAGAGGAGGGATCATGCCGAATTTACCTATGTTACCATCTCCTCCTAGCATGACTGTGCCCATGGCTAGTTAGGCGGCCTCACTAAATAGTGGGGCCAAACAATGAATCCTAATGTTGTCTTAGTAGGTCAATGACCAATGCCTAATCAAGTGGTTAGGCCCATGGGACGACAAACTGACGATCGCGGCGGCTACGAGTCGAGTGCCTCTACTATCCTTGGTGAAGTTAAGGATATGATGAAGCACTATACTGATATGATCTCTAAACAGTATCAAAAAGTAGCTGTGGATGTCAATTTCCTTAAGAAGCAACAGAATTTGATAGGGAGCCGACGCCCTGAAGAGGGTGGCCCCTCAAGATTCAGCTGTAAGTGGTATGGTGGCCAACATTTCCCTAGGAATTGCCCGAATGTCAAATGTGATATTTGCGGGAAGTCTGGCCACTTAGCTGCTACCTGTTGGAGTAAGATCAGTTCTCTCTAACAAGGAAGTAAACAACCTGGTCCAGTTAATCATCGTGCACAAGGTAATAATCTCCAGCAAGATGAGGGACCAAGACAAATACTGCAACGAGGAAAGGCTGTTGTAGAAGAGTTGCCTCATGGCAGTGGAGTCAGTCTTATTGAGGCTGTACATGTCAATGATGCTGAAACTTCTAATCTACGAGCCGTAACAAGAGGGCAAAAGATTAAAGAGGGTGATAGAGGAACTCTAAAACCTGTCGAGGGAAACCCTAAGCAAGATGCTAGGGAAAAGCGAGTCCTGAATCCGGATATGGAAGGTGGACCTCTAAGGCCTGTTGATGGTAGAGAGGTACCAAGAAAGAGTACAAAAGTCAAAAAAGAGGCACTAAAGCCGGTGGTCCAATGACCAAAGGAAAGAATGGTTTGGTACGAGAAGAGAACTTTGGCTAACTACCATGACTTTGACCTGGCAAGTTCTCTTTGTGAAGTCAAACAAGATGTGAATCTCCTGCAATTGATTAAACTTTCTCCAGGCATACGCAAGGAATTTAAGAAAATCATGTGTATGGGGTATATAGTAGAACCTTTGGGCATAGCTAGAGTGGGAGAAGATTGGTTTGATCATGCTAAAAAGCATTGCCCTAGGGTTCCAGCGTATATGGATGGAATATTAGTGGAGGACGCTATCATGGACACTGGATCCTCTGTCAATATCATAAGTTCAAACTTGATGGAGCGGCTAGGTCTCGAAATTCAAAAAGGCGGCTCCATGCTTCTTAGGATGGCGGGTGATAGTCTAAGACAACCCGAAGGTTGCATCACTAAAGTCCACGTTACTGTTGCAAGCATGAAATGCTATTTGGACTTTAGGGTGATAAGCTTTGCAAGATGTCCTAGCTATCGAGTTTTGCTAGGAAGGCTCTAGATTTTGCGAACAGACTGTCAAGTCGATATACCCGTTGGTCGAGTGATTCTAGGTCAAGGTGCCCATCGTGTAATAGTAGATGCTTACCTTGAGTCTCCTCGTAGTGAGAGAGCTCCTTTATCCTCCACTGAACTAGAAATAGTAGATGATCCATCTAATAGTGAGACGTCATCGAGCGTTGGATCTAAAGAAGGGTCCACTACAGAGGATATTTATCAGATAACCTTGAATGAGCTGATAGAGCCTTATGATCGAATAAGAGACGCGGATATTATTGAGTTGGACCTTGGTATGCCTAATGATTCGCAGCCAATCAAATTGGGTTCTATGCTCAGTTGTTCGGAAGAGAGAGAGGACTATGTGTCCCTGATTCAAGAGTTCTGTGACATCTTTGCTTGGAGCTATGATGAACTTAGGGGTATTCCTCCTAGTCTAGCTGTGCATACTATTCCTCTAAAGGAAGGTACCCACCATGTATGTCAGAAAGTAAGGTGTATGCCTTTTGAATTAAGGGACAGGTTGTTCGAGGAACTACAGAAGTTGCGAAAGGCAGGTTTGATCTTCCCTATTCAGCATACTGAATGGTGCTCACCAGTTGTAATCAAGAAGAAGAAGAACAACCAAATTCGGCTCTGCGTAGATTTTAGAGAGTTGAACAAGCAAACTGTTAAAATTTTGGATCAACTAGTAGGTAGGGAAATCTATTCGTTTATGGACTGCTTTGCAGGGTATAACCAAATGGCGGTTGCTGAGCAAGTCAAGCTAAAAAGGACATTTATTACTGTCTTTAGTACCTTTGCGTATCATGTGATGGAATTTGGGTTATGTAATGCACCAGGTTTGTGGTAGAGAACAGTCGACAAGACCTTTGGTGACATTTTCCCCAAGGAATTGAAAGTATTCATTGACAATCTAGGGACAGCCACCGTAAGGGATAGACAGTTAATTATCTTACAAAAGTGTTTTGAGCATTGCAGACAATTTTGCTTAGTTCTCAACCCACGAAAGTGTATCTTTGGAGTTCCTTATGGGCTCTTGTTAGGCAGTGTGGTCAGTTCCATAGGGATTGCGAGCGACTGATCTTGAAAAGATCAAGGTCATAGTTGCCATGAGTCCACCGCGTACTCCAAAGGAAGTGCATAGCTTTCTATCATTAGTAGGGTATTATTAGAGGTTTATCAATGCCTTGACAGAAAGAACGTTGCCACTAACAAACCTATTGTCCTTTAATTGTCAGTTTTCATGGAGTGATGCTTGCAAAGTATCTTTTGGTGATGTGAAGCAAGGGAGCTTGCCAAAGCACCTGTTTTAAATGTACCTAAAAGGGGTGAAATGTTCTATATATTCTCAGCAGCAACTATGTATAGTATCAACTATTGTTTGGCCCAAAAAAGTGGTACCATCCGATAGCTTTTGCTAGTCAGAAGTTGAGCATATTAGAAATTAACTACACCTATATGGAGAAGTTGTGCCTTGTGATGGTATTTGCGACCAAGAAGTTCAGGCACTACATTCTTTATGAGAGGGTGGTTTTTTATACGAAGGTGGAAGGGCTTCGATTGCTGTTGAATAAGTTACAGCCACGTGATCGTTTAGCAAAGTGGTATTAAGAGCAAGTGCCAAAGCTTCATGGCATTGTCGAGTGTCTTGTGGATTCGGAGAGCCAAAAGAGGTCATGGCTCAAGGAAGTGACATGGAAACATTGTTTAAGGTTGATACGACGTCTATTCCCTCCTGGTATGCTGCTATAACGCACTATCTTTCTATGGGAGAGACTGGAGCTACTCTATCAAAACCCAAGAAGAGGAAGATTAAACAGCAGGCATTGAAAATTTCTTTGATTGTAGGGACATTATATTGGCAAGTGTTGATGATATCTATCACCGATGTGTGATGCCTGATGAGTTTCCCTTTATTTTGGAAGAGTGCCATGATTCCGCTTGTGGAGGGCACTTTGCTGGGCGGTTGACGGCACAGAAGGCTTTACGAGCTGGTTATTGGTGGCCGTCCATCTTCCAAGATTCCTTTGACTATGTTAAGAGATGTGATACATGTCAAAGACATGACAGTCGAGAGAATAAGAAGTGTCAACTTACGCCTATTATGGCTATCCTTCCATTTGAGAAGCGGGGCATTGATTTTTTGGGACCTATTACCCCATCGTCTACTACTCAGAAAAGATACATTATAGTAGCAACTGATTACTTTACAAAGTGGTCAGAAGCACGGGTGAGGAGATAAGACAATGCAAAAGAGATTGCTAGTTTTCTACTTGAGCAGATCATCTGCCGTTTTGGTCCGCCAAAGGAATAGTATCAAATCGGGGACACATTTTTTGAATAAGGTAATTAGAAGTCTGACTGAAGCATGGAGCATTAAGCATAACAAGACAACCCCCTATAATCCGCAAGCTAATGGACAGGTTGAAAGTACCAATAAACAGCTTGTGGGTATCCTATCCAAGATAGTCTCTGAAAAGAAACGCGATTGGGATACAAAATTATATGTGGCGGTTTGGGCATATAATACAACGTTTAAACAAGCCACTGGCCACACCCCATTCAAATTAGTTTACGGGGAGGAATGTGTGTTGCCCTTAGAAATTGAGTTGCCAACCATAAGATTCGCAATTAATCATTCTTTGGGTGATGAAGATGCCTTATTTGAGCGGTTTACGACTATAGCCCACTTGGACGAGCTCAAATTGTAGAGTTTGTTACACTAGGAGGTAGCTAAACATCGGATGAAGCGGTTGTATGATCTAAAGGAGAAGAAACATATCTTTAAAAAAGGGCAATTAGTTTTGTATTATGATGTGCGTAGGGAGCTATTTCCAGGAAAGCTGGAACCTTGATGGGATGGCCCTTACAAGATAGTTCAGATAGGTAAAAATAAGTCCACAGTTTTATTAGCTGATCTACAAGAAGTGGAATTTAAGAATAAGTTTAATCTTAATAAGATTAAACCTTATTATTTCTAAATATGCTAACGCGCTAAATGCATTGTAGGTCCATATTGGGGCTGATTTGAGACCTGCAGGGGAGCTTAAACTAGTTGATGGAGCAGTTAATCCCTTATTTGGAGCACCCATATCTAGAGCAAAGATATCATCAGGGGAGGCTTATCTAGTGGTGCAAGGGATACAAAGTGGTTGAGCAAGAAGACGGTACCTTTGTGTGGGAGATTAAAGTTTTCTGCCATCACTGTTTACAAATCTCGACAACCATCCCTGTTGAGTTTAATGAAGAAGGTGGGATGGAGCCGTCAGTTCATCCTCTAAATATGTTGAATTTTTATTATCATACTTATGAATAGAGGAGTTCCTGATGGTTGGCTGTGTAAACCCCTTGTGGACGTACACGTTATAGTTTGATGGAGCGTCCAGGGGGCTTCATAGAAAAGGGACTGTTGGAGTAGTCATCCGATATCCCCGACGTAGAGTTACAATGAAATTAGCTGCTTATCTCGTGGTGGGATTCACTAACAACATGGTGGAGTATAAAGCCCTGATTATGGGATTTAATATTGCCAAGAAAGGTGGCATTCGGGGGTTGTTACTAAAAGGGGATTCCCAGAGCTGATCTTAAACCAACTTAATGGGACATATACAGTCCGGAATCCTCTCCTTCGTATGTATCATTGAACTGCTGTAACCTTGCTTGATGCATTTAAGAGCATATCTCTTCAGCTCATTCCACGTTATTGGAATCAGTTTGCGGATTCATTAGCTAATTTTATTTATGAGGAGGATCTCTTTTTCAACTGTGGTCATAGTTCGGATGTTGTTATTGATAATGAGGCGGGACCTGGTCGTTTGTGGAAAATGTTATCAGACCACACGCTATATGGCAGGTGATGGTTGATATGGGTAATGAGAAGAGTAGCCCATCTACCACTATTATCTTGGACCCATAGGTTGATTCAACGACATGTTATGCATATGCCTCTGGCTATATATGCAGGAGGAATGGGTCATAACTTGATGCATTTAGTTTAGGGCTGAGTGCCCTGTCTTTTCCCTTGGAGTGTAGCGTGTGTTTGTATATCTGCCGTCTTCCAAGGAGGGATCTATATGAGCAGGTTTGCTTGATTTCTTTAGGCCAAGAGGGCCAGTTGTCTTTAAGGTTTTAATGATCTATTTCCTTAGGCCAAGAGAGCCAGCTAGTTTGCAGTGAAATGTGCTATTTCTTTAGGCCAAGAGGGCCATTCATCTGTTTGGTGCAGGTACAATAAATGGTATTTTGTTGTAGTGATTGCATCATACAGGTCAACGAAGTCGCTGGAGGAAACCTTTGCTGCAAAGGAGCTTCTTGTGGACATTCCAGGTGGTTTTGTCCCTTTTTCAAGTCTTTTCCCTTAAGCAATTAATGATATATGTGTGTGTAAGGGTTACTTTCTTTTGTTTGTTGGGGACCGGCACTCGAGGCATGAAGTCCCAGGGTTTAGGCTCTGTGTGTCTGGGGGAGGTCTGAGTAGTCATTGCCTCCTACAAGTCATTGTCAAGCATTGAAAGACCTATTTTAGATGGGAATTCTAGTGACCCTGTTCTGCTGACCTGCTAGGCGGCCGTTCTAGGAGTTCTTGTTCGTTGTGAGGCAGTTAGAGAAGCTTACTAAAATCATGATGGAAAGAGACAAAACCTTATATATCTAAAAGACAATATGTGAATATACGGAGGTGTGTAAAAAGGGGTTCTAACCCCTATAAAAATAGAAATGGAAAGAAAGAAAAATCCTTGACCTGTTGTTTATCACCTTGCGAAGGCTTGATAGGTTCTTGGGGAGAGACAAGACCCGGGGCCGATGCCTTGTCTTCCTAGGGGTGACATCAGCTGAAAAACAAAGAATATAAGAAGGTTGGAGCAAAAATAAAAGTGAGCATTAGAAAAGGATTAAGTGTCACCTTGCGCGGGCTTGGTAGGTTGCTAGGGACGAGTCAGACCCGGGGCCGATGCCTTGCTCTCCTTGGGTCACTACGCTCAGTTCCCTCCTTTTTACATGCCCGAGTATGGAAAATAATATGCTAATGACCCAATGTGCTAAATGAAAATATTTGCTGATTAGGCTATAGGAGTCCTCACCTAATAGGAGCTCCTAGTTGAGTTGTCCTTAGTTAGGTAGGTAGTTCAGACCACCATTGAGGATGACCTCTTTGATGGTTCTTTTTAGCTTGATTGTGCTGGAGCAGTTGGCTAGTGACTAGCTTTCGACTTTTTGGCAGATTATGCTAGGCCTACTCCTCATGGATTTCATGCCTTGGTTTTGACAAAGGGGGTAGGGTGAGCATTGTGTTGTGTTTTGTTGTGTATCTATTTTGTATCAACTTGATGCTCTTTGTGGTTGTGTTTATGTGCAGATTCGTTCGTGGGATTCGATGGGCTGAGTCGCCCTATCCCGTGGTTGCTAGTGAGAGCTGGATTTTAGGACCCGATTTGCACCCGTTCTTGAAGCATTGAAGCTCATTTTGGAGCCAAAAAGTGCCTAAGAGGTGTTAAAGAGCCAATTTTCATGAAAAATCAAATAGTGGCGGATGGCCAAGCTAGAGTTTTTCTAGTTGCATTTCAACATCAGGAATCCAATACAAGTCTCGGTTTGTCAATCGGAGGTCGTTTGACCCTCCATTTAATCCCCGCAAGGTTCGGCGTTATAAAGCAGCTACTGGATCGGGAAGTCATAAAGTGCATGGGAGAGGCCAAGTTGATGGAGTTTGACGCCACGAAGCCGCTTGTCCAATCGGATTGCAAATCGGAGTTCGTTTTTGGGCCTTCAAAATTGAAAAATCCAATTGCGGGACAATGTGAACACAAAAAGATGAACTGGTTATTTTAATGTTTTAAACCTTAGGCTTAATAAAAGCCTTGAAACTAATGCAAAAACTACCGAACAGAGGGAAGTGTCAATGCGCCTCCTCATTTTTGCTCGTTGCCTCTCCAATTCAAACCCGTTTGGAGAGAGAGAGGGAGATTCTTGATTAGGGCAAAGAGAGGAACAAGATGGTTGCAAGCTTGCCCATTTTAATGGAGGATGTAAAAATCTCATTTTTTAGTCTTTCTCTCTTCTCCCTCTCTCTCCTGCAAAGGCAATTCCTATTTGTGAAGAAGAATGAAGCCTGGTTGGTGAATGCTCGTCCGGCGTGGTACCAAATTGCTTTCCAATCGAAGGTGGGTTGAAGATTGCAGTGTGGAGGTGGGCTGAGCATCAAAGGAGCCTTGATTTAGTCTTTCATAATAAAAAAATAGAAAATATACACTTAAAATGTGGAAAATAAATGGAAAAAACTCGAAAACCACGGTTTTTAGAGTAAAAATGAGGTTTTTGGGCTTAAAATCGGAAAAGCATGAAACAAAACACTAATAAAATTTACATGTTTGCTATTTAAGGACTCAAGAGCCATAGCTTTGAAATAATGCTAATTTTCTTCCATTTTTACTGATAATAAATAAGAAAAAATAGGAAAAATTGCTCTTTAAAAGGGGGAAAAATAGGAAATGGATGAGGAAAATTATGGATGTGTCTATGGTTGTATAATGAGGATAAAGCATGAGGGTTTGCCTTAGGTTATCCCTATTTATATGTTTTTGTGAGTATTTACTACTTATTTCATGCGAAATACACATGGAATCACCCCTTTACCTATGCAATGAGGCAAAACCTTAAACGGTAGGGGGAGGAGGGAAGTTTGAGTGTTGAAATATAATACAAAATCTGATGTGTTTGCTACATTATTGATATAGGATGACGTTAAGTTAAATAAAGGGAAGTACAGCACGAGTGTAAGGCTCGGTGTCTTCTCTTATCGTAGCAACTAGGCATTAGTGTATGGAAACATGAAAATAATGGATTTGCACAATGCACGTCACTGTTTTCCGATTGTTTGAGCACTTAATCATATACACATTTGCATCAAGCATCGTTAAATGGTATCAATTACAAGCTCCTGGATGCATAGCACTTGGTTTCTCTAGGACTTGATCCACGTAGAGAGAGTGAGCAAGCCGACTCTTGGTCTAGACGATGGGTCAAAGGGGATGGATAAGTGCATTCCTAGAACGTTAAATATATTGACACCAAGAGGGGAGTTTGTTTCGAATGTGTTTATGTGTGGAAGCAGCGCATCGAGGGGCCAATCCCCAAGACGTAGGAGAGCTGCGATAGGGTCACGACAATCAGCCGTGTGGGGTGCCCTTGTGTGTGTAATACGTGGCATTTATTGCCGATATATGTATAATCTCCCTTTGAGGAGATGGGAAAGGGAACATTTTTTGGACTACAGACTATAAACGCACAATGATTAGTGTTTAGGATAGTATATCCCTCGATAGATGCTCCTAGCCCGCGAGGCCGTGTGGTGGGGTTGTTTGTTGAGAGCATGAGGTCCGGCTAGTGCCTTAGCCATTGTCGGCCCATTTTAGGTCCCGTCATTGAGCCCAATGCCTTCAATATCCATCTACATAGACCCAACTTTTAGTGCAATATGGTTGCATTTACTTTTTGGAATGAATTAAGGTTCATGTTTCTTATTCATCTTGTAGATAAGACCACATGATGTTAATAGTCTTGTATTCATCAAGCCTCGAGGAGTGGTAGCTAGTGGAATGTATAGTAGATGTTCTAGATGTCATCCATGCCTCCATTGATGAGGAGCTTTATAAGGGGATGACCAAAGTGATACTAGTTGAGAGGGAAATATCCCTTTGTGATCATTTTTATGTGCCACCTCCCTCACATGAGCAATGGGAAACCTTGTCTAGTAGCCTGCTCCTTCTAGATTTTAAGAGCAGATTGTGGCTGTTAGTAGATTCAAGGATAAGCAAGAGTTAAAATTGCAATTTACGAGATGAAAAAAATGCCTAATGCCCAACATTTCAAGTAAGCAAAGCACAATATCTACTTTTATGCCTATATCCATTTTTGTGGACTTCTTCTCTAGCACTAAAGTTTGAACCTTAAGAACCAAGTTCTTAGTGGCCTAGATGAAAATAGTATCCAATAGTTTGTGGACACAGGCTAGGATACAAAATGTGTAAGATGGAATCTCTTGTAAGTGCAACTAGATTCTATTATTTGTATATGATTTCCACTCAAAACTTCATCATGACATTATTGTACAAAAGATAGCACCATGTTTACAATAAGTTGATGCAATTAGACTAGACATGAGGGAGTTTTCTCAAAATTAAATACTAGACATTGATGTTTGGTTGAACAGTGAACTAATGATCATTATGAAGCTAGGGTCAATATCCACATTATGACAGTTGAGGAGGGACTTTCATAATGAAGACATCCAACTTCCTACTTCATTTAATTTCTATCGTAATGATAAAAATGTGCATTGTTATTTATATTTTTTATTTTTCTTTATATTCACATAATCAAAGGATTTGTTTGTATCACATTATCTCTAATTAATACTCTTGATGTCTTCTAGGTCCCAACAATCAATTGTTTTTTTTGCATCACATTATCTCTAATTACTCTCTCTTGATGTTTGCCAAGTCCCAATGAGAAAGGAAAATAACATTACATGCAAAGAGATAATAAACAATGACGTGCATATGTATCATTAGAAAGCCATTAGTTCATCTTCTACACTTGTATTAGTAGAGGCTATTACATGGGCCTTTTCCATATAAGAAACACAAACATTTCAATCACCTTTTGGACATGAGAAAGACTATACTACATGGGCCTTTTACATTTAAGAGACACAAACATTTTAGTCACCTTTTGGACATGAGAAAGACAATACTACCAAAAAATTATAATCAACAATTCTAGCAATAAGAACTAAGAACCCTTTTTTACATTTCCATTTTCTCATTCTAGTGTAAAATTGTAATGTGATGAATGGACGAGCCATTACAAAATTGCAAGTCCCCTAGAGAGTGGGGGGGTTGAAAGATCTAGTGTGGTGAAGGTAAGAATTAGGGTCAAATTTTAGCAAAAAGGATAATCACAACTTTCTCACACCAATATTTGAAATAGTAGGCATTTTATTGCACTCTGTATTCATCTCTCTATCTTGCATAGCTCACTAAGAGTTGCATGGTGAGCTTGATATCTTGTGCTCCTTCCATGGAGGGACCCTAGCGTGCCATGAACCCTAAAACATAAACCCTAAAGAGTCACCACAAAGTCACAGAGACTACTCTATTACAACCAAGAAATAGAGGCTAGACCTGGACAAAGGATTTCCATGAACCACTTAGTGGTGACCCTCCAAGATAAGGACACTTGACGAGGATCACCATCAAGTGATAGAGGATGTCCTTGAAAAAAGGGTTGCCATGAACCACTTGATGGTGATCCTCAAAGACCATGGCACTAGATGAGGGTTTCCATGAAGTGATAAAGGCTACACCATGGCAAAGGATTTCCACTGACTACGTAGTGGTGACCCTCAAGCTCTTCCTTACACTAGACAAGGATCACCACCAAGTGATAGAGGCTATGCAAGATTGTGGGAGAGAAGGAAGGAGTCTCACTTGAAGCTTTCTTGCTTGCACAATGGGGGAAGACACACAAGGGTGGAGGCTGAAAACAGTTTTTCTCTTCTTAGTTGTGTAAGCCAAAAGAACTCAAGTACTAAGAAATAGAAGAACCCTATATATGGGTCTCAAACCAAACTCAACTAACTAAGGTGGCATACTAACTGAGCCACGAACTAGAGTAGATAAGGATAGCTATCATGTAGCTATTATTCATGGGCGGTGTACCAACCGCGTCTGCAACTGACAAGTCGGTGACATAAATACACAACGGTCACCCTGGCGTATCACAAGTGGAGCTCGATATCTCAACACTCCCCCTCGAGCTCAATCCCAATTCCTGCACACCAAGCAGGTCTCTGAACTTGCACATCTTCTCTGCGCCCAATGCCTTCGTGAATATGTCAGCTACCTGATCCTCTGTGTTGACATAAACTAGATCAATAAGACCTAGTAAAACCCTCTCTCGCACATAGTGATAATGCACCTCAATGTGCTTTGTTCTAGCATGATAGACTGGGTTATTTGCCAAGTGTATACTACTACTCATGTTGTCACAATAAATGACAACTGGTCCATCTGTAGACTGATGCATATCATAAAGTAGCTTATGCAACCAAGCTACCTCACATGCAGCCATTGCTGCACCCCTGTACTCAACCTCTGTGCTCGACAAGGCAACTGTAGGCTGTTTCTTGCTGCTCCAAGTGACTGCAGCACTCCCAAAAGAGAACACATATCCACTGGTAGATCGTCTATCAGAAATACTACCAGCCCAATCAGCATCAGTGTATCCATGCAATTGTATCTGAACCCCAGTCTCATAAAATAGTCCATACTGCAATGTGGACTTCACATACCTGAGTATGCGTCTAGCCGCATCCAAATGTGGTTTCCTTGGAGCCTGCATAAACTGACTTACCAATCCAACAGCATAGCTCAAATTTGGCCTGGTAATAGTCATATAAATCAAACTTCCTACTATGTGTCTGTACATAGTAGGGTCTTCTAGAAGCTCACCTGCATCTGTGCTCAGCTTCACATTTTGCTCCAAAGGAACTGAAATAGGCTTACAGCCTGTCATCCCATATTTGGACAGCATGTCCAATCCATACTGCCTCTGCAAGAGCTGTATCCCACTTGGTGATCTAATCACCTCAATGCCCAAGAAATAACGCAGCTCTCCCAAATCCTTCATCTCAAACTTCTGCTTCAATAGCATTTTCACATGAAGGATATCTTCATCACTGTCACCTGTCATAATCAAATCATCAACATAAATGACAAGTAGCATAATACCTTTCTCTGTTTTTCTCACATAAAGTGAGAAATCTGCCTTGGAAATCTGAAAGCCAATAGTGACAAGATACTGTCCTATCTTGTCAGACCATGCTCTAGGTGCTTGCTTCAAGCCATACAAGGCTTTCTTCAACCTGCAAATAAACTCAGGATGAACAGCATGCACATAACCTGGTGGCTGCTCCATATAGACCTCTTCTTGCAAATCACCATGCAAGAAGGCATTCTTTACATCCATCTGATGTAAAGACCATCCCTTTGATGCAGCCATAGCAATGACCGCTCTTACGGTTGCCATCCTTGCAACCGGGCTGAATGTTTCTTCATAGTCAATCCCATATATTTGTGCATACCCCTTGACTACTAATCTTGCCTTGTATCTGTTCACAGAACCATCTGCATTGTGCTTCACCTTATAAACCCACTTACAGCCAATTGCATTCTTACCTTTAGGCAAAGGTACTAACTCCCATATAGCATTTGCTTCCAAGGCATCCATTTCTTCATCCATGGCTTTCTCCCATTTTTATTTTCCCATGGCTTGCTCAAAAGATGTGGGTTCTGGTTCCTGTATCACTTTGACCATATATGCATAGTGAATGGCTGTAAATCCATCATATTTCAGCCTATCCACAGGATACCTAGCTCTCGTAGACCTGTGCAAAGTAGGTTCACTCCCAAGTGCTCTCAAAACATCCCTGGTCTTCCTTACTCCAGGTGTAACAATAGAAGGAATACCCAACTCATCATCAATGCTCTGTTCTGAGCCACTGGATTCACCATCCACATAAGAGTGACCTGCATTCACATCAAACATGGACTGATCAACCTTCTCTTTTCCTTTTTGTGATACTTGCATACCACTATCTGCATTACTTTGAGAAGATTCTCCTGATCTCAATCTGCCTGTCCATGGTGAAGAATGTGAACCACTACTAGAGGACGCTCCAGGTCCACTAATATTTTGTGACTGCTGCTGTGAATTTTGTGCAGCATTACCATTTTGTGCATCTATATCATCAATCACATTTACTGGTTTATACCAGCTACTCATCTCATCAAAAACAACATCTCTGCTCATTGTAAACTTACGAGTAGAAGGGTTATAGCATCTATACCCTTTTTGTTGCAGAGAGTAACCAATAAAGATGCACTTCTCAGCTTTTGGATCCAACTTGGATCTCAACTCATCTGGCACATGTACATAGGCAATGCAACAAAAAATTTTCAAATGAGAAATATCTGGTTTCCTACCAGTATACCTCTCCTCTGGAGTCATTCCATGTATTGTTGCAGTGGGAGTCCTGTTTATTATGTAGACTGCTGTAGCAACTGCTTCAGCCCAATAAAAATCTGGCAAGTCTTTTTCATTGAGCATGGCACGAGATACCTCTCCAATATGCCTGTTTTTCATTTCTGCAATTCCATTTTGTTGTGGGGTATAACTGCATGAATATTGCTGCTTTATGCCATGCTCTTGCAAGAACTTTGCAAACTCATTTGAGAGGTACTCTCCCCCTCCATCTGACCTTAGGCATTTTATTTGCAGACCTGTTTCTTTTTCAGCCATAGCTTTAAGGGTTTTGAAATGCCCAAAAACTTCACTTTTCTTTTTCATAAAATACACCCAAACTTTTCTGCTATAGTCATCAATAAAAGTGACAAAATAATGACAGCCTCCAAGAGATGCAGCTTTAGTAGTCCACACATCAGAGTGGATTAATTCCAATGACTTCTCACTCTCTTGAACATGTCTAGGAAATGGTTTCCTTGCCTGTTTTCCAAACTGACAGGCTTCACATACCTTATGCATTTCTGCAACCTTGAATTTTGGCAATCCTGCAACAATATTTTGGGCCTGCATTGATTTAAGTCGCTGTACATTAACATGACCAATGCGTTTATGCCAGATATCAATATCTGCAACTACATCGGTCCCATGTGCAAACATTGCTGCACTCAATTCAGACATGTCTGCATCCAATGTAAACATTTTGCCCTTCTTCTTTCCTTTTGCTATCAAGCGACCTTTATTTTTCATATCCTCAACAAAGCATCCATGAGGATTAAATCTGACCTGCAAGCCCTGTTCAACCATTTGACCAACAGAAACCAGATTCTTGGTGATATTCGGGACATGAAATACATCGGACAGGTATTTCTTTTTCCCATCCTGCATAGACAAGGGAATTTTTCCAATCTGCACAATAGGATGTGCAGTATCATCAACAGTCTCCACAAATCCTAGTTTTTCCATTTTCCTTGCATCCTCCATCCATTCTGCATGACCTGTCATGTGGTTTGATGCACCTGAGTCAACATACCATACATCGTTACTTTCTTCTGCACTTGTCACAGAATTGTTCATGTGCTGCACCATAAACAGATGCTCATTTTTTTCATCACCCTGTCTACTAGAGGATGCATAATTTCCTTGTTGCAGTTTTCCATTCATGATATCATTCTGCTTTTTATAGCAGTCTTTAGCCATATGACCCATTTTACCACAATAGTAGAATTCAACATTACTGTTTGCATTTTGACCTCTTTCCCATCCACCACGACCCCTTTGGCTCCCCCTGCCTCTAGAGTTACCACGTCCTCCTCCATAGGACTGGTTTTCTTGAGTTTACTGCATATTCTGATTTCTGCCACGGCCTGCAAATCGGCCTCCTCTACCTCTGCCTCTACCTCTTCCAACATTTGAGTAGAAGACAGCTTCTTTTAAAGTTCCTCCTGAAGAAGATGCACCACCATTTCTCTGTTCCTCAGAAATTAGAAGAGCAATCAACTCCTCAAAATCAGGAAATCTTTCACGAACTGAAATGGATGTCCGAAACTGTGCATAATCCTTTCCTAGACCATTCAAGGTCACAGAAACTAAATCATCATCTTCCACTGGTGACCCAATGGAAGCAAGTGCATCTGCAATCTTCTTCACCTTCATGTGGTAGTCATTGATGCTCATATTTTCTCTTTGTACATTGTGCAACTCTTGCTTGAGCTGCATTTTCCTGGCTTGCGTATTTGTGCTATATATTTTTGACAAAGTATCCCATGCCTCCTTTGGCGTACTTGGATCCTGAATATGCACAATCATAGAGTCTGAAATGCTGATAGACAGCCAATACATAACTTTCTTGGCTCTCTCATGCCATGCTTTAAATGCCTGCATTTGCTGTTGATTGGGAACATCAGGAAGAACTGATTCTTCTTCATTTCCTGCAACAAATTCCCAATATCCTTTTCCCATAAGGAAATTCGTCATTCTAAACTTCCATGCTTGGAAGTTGTTATTGTCAAGCTTTTCAGTGACAATCTGTGAAAGAGAATCAGATGCCATTACAGAAGACTGCAAAAAATTGTGTCACTGCAAAAACCACAGCTTCACCCTCACAAGGGAAAATCTGCAAAACTGGCGAAAGTGGTATTTGACCACACAGTCACTTCCTAGTGACGATTTTGCATCAACAGGCAACAGGGATGATTCTGTAACTCCCAATGTCTCTGCGCACAAGCATACAATGCAATTTTTACAGTAACTATTCACCGACCTGTAGAACAGTGTCTGCACAGCATAAAACTGGGCCTTTTCCTAAGTGCGTGCAGAAAAGTTCCGCCTCCAAAACAGGCCTCGAAATGGCCTCAAATAAAAAAAACAAGGTCGCCAAGGGCTAAAGCCCTTACCCGTAGCATATACTGCCCTTTTGCTTCACCGCGAAGGGCGTCTCAACCTGAGACAATGCACTCCTGCACTTTCCGGCTGTGCTACCTGCAGAGATCTGCTCCCGAAACAGAAAATGAAAGCAACACTACTCCTCTTACCAGAACACCGCGAGCTTGGCTTGCTTTCTTGAGCTCCTTACCACGAACAAGGCTCTGATACCATGTCAAGATTGTGAGAGAGAAGGAAGGAGTCTCACTTGAAGCTTTCTTGCTTGCACAATGGGGGAAGACACACAAGGGTGGAGGATGAAAACAGTTTTTCTCTTCTTAGTTGTGTAAGCCAAAAGAACTCAAGTACTAAGAAATAGAAGAACCCTATATATGGGTCTCAAACCAAACTCAACTAACTAAGGTGGCATACTAATTGAGCCACGAACTAGAGTAGATAAGGATAGCTATCATGTAGCTATTATTCATGGGCGGTGTACCAACCGCGTCTGCAACTGACAAGTCAGTGACATAAATACACAACGGTCACCTTGGCATATCACGAGTGGAGCTCGATATCTCAACAGCAAAGGGTTGCCATGAGCTACTTGGTGTTGACACTCTAAGCCAAGGACACGAGACGAGGGTCACCATTGAGTGATAAAGGCTACCTTGTGGCAAAAGGTTACCATGAACCACTTGGTAGTGAGATTGAAAGACTAGAATACTAAATGATGATCACCACCAAGTGATAGAGGATACTACTGGGCAAAGGGTTGCCCCCACAAAATTCTTGGTGGTGACCCTCAAGGACTAGAACACTAGATGAGGGTCACCACCCAACGATAGAGGATTCCCCTAGGTAAACAGTTGCTACAAACCTCTTGGTGGTGACCCTCAAAGACTAAAACATTAGATGAGGATTGCCATTAGTGATAGAGGTTTCCCTCAGGAAAAGGGTTGCTATGAAACACTTGGCGGTGACCCTTGAACACCAAAACACTAGATGAGGGTCGCTATCAAGAAATAGAGGCTATCTTTAGGAAAAGGGTAGCCTCGAGAATAAGAATACAAAATATGCAATGAATAGGTCACAACAAAACAAAGAAAAACAAGGCTTTACCAATAAATAAGTTATGATGGGATTGGCATTATCGTCACAAAGTAGCTTCTTCTAAGGGTGGACTAATAGTGTTAATAGTGTTGACAGGTGTAATGGAGGGCACAAAGACTCAATAAACTAGTTAGTTGAGAGTTAGAATGCAAGAGTAAGAAAGCAACCAAATGTATGTAGAGTCTAGTTCAATGGAAGAGCTTATGTATTGGGTACTAAGTTCCTTTGCATTAATGGGATAAGGGTGTGGGGATTGAGTACCTAGAGCTTTGCATTAATAGGTGATATTTCCAAATGATAAAATCATTTTCTAAAAGCCAAGAGCTTTGAGGATGCCACCAATAAGAGGGGCCACCCTTGCCAATATGGTGATGTGACATGAACAAGGGAGCACATGGATTGGCCACATGGCAAGAAATAAGATGTAATAAAAATTATTGCACGTTGATAATCTATCAATATGGTGATGTGATAGGAGTAGGAGAGAACATGGAGTAACCACATGGTAAGGAACAAGATGTAATAAAAAGTATTGCATGTTGATAATCTCCCCCCAAAACAAAAAACAAAACACACACAGAGAATCCTAGAAAAGTGGCCGTTTTCATTAATTCTAGATACCAAATAGCTCAAAAAAGGGACCTTGATATCAACAACATAACTAAAAGGGATAATCATATTGACTCTTAGAGTGACCTTTGATCCTATAGGTGTACCTTGCACTACTAGGGATCGCTGAAAAGGGCTTTAGGATTCAGAACTTCAGTAGGACACCCTCTCCTCCTACACTTGTACTCTCTGAATTTCCTAATATCATGGTGGCTCTCTTGCCCTCTCTGCCCTCAACAACTAACTCCTACCTCACCCTTGTACTCTAAATCCCCTAGTTTATCACACTAGCTCTATCACTCTCTCTTGCATCTTCCCTTGACTGTCTCTTCCTTCACCCCTACACTCTCATCATTGTGATAGAGGCATAGTAGATCAAGGATCTCTAATCCAATGATGGATCTGGGCTTTTTACACGAGGTGCTATCCAACAACACATCAGGTCTATGCTATTTCTAACATTGATTGTTTCTAACTAAACTAAATAGCAACTTCATACATCTAGATGCTCATTCAAGGGATGTGTAGCTTTCTAAAGGGGATGCCTTCAAAGGCTTATTCTTGACCCTTATGTGGTGTAAATCCACAATGGGTCATCACCAAGTGGTAGGGGCCTTAGTTGAGAGTCATTATATTTCTCATTGATAACCATGGTGTAGGTTGAACCCCAAAATAAGCTACTATGAAGTTAGGAAAGCCCCTCCCAATCATGGGGGTACCTATGTCCAGTTGTTACAAGGGGCCTCCCAATTGTGGAGGGTACCCTTGTCCAGTTATAGAGCCCTTCACCACCAAGTAAGGGATAGTCCTCTAGTTGCAAAGAGACCCACTATCACTTGGTGATCCCTATGTGCCATGAAGTGTCTACACATGTTTCCATCAAGTAAGGGAGGACTCTCCCACTTGTGAAGAGACCTCTATTACTTGGTATTGATCTCATATCACTTGGTAGTGACCCTTGTGCTCTGTGTGAAGCCCAAGGTCACCATCAAGCAAGAAGACCCACTCATGGAGAGACACAATAATGCTTAGAGGTGAACCTTATGTGCACTGAAGCCTACACAGGTCACCAGCAAGTGAGGGAGGAACCTTCCACTTTACAAACAGATCCCATACTACTTGATAATGACCCTTGTGTATCGTGAAGCCCACACATGCCACCACTGAGTTGGAGAAACCTTGTATGGATCGGTATTGACCCTCATATGTTGTCAAGCTAGTAGGGGTCACCATCAAGTGAGAGAGGCCCCTCCCACTTATACAGAGATTCTATATCACTTGGCAATGACCCTCATGTTTAGTGAATCCCACACATGTCACCAACAAGTGAGGGAACCCTCTCACACTTGCGGAGAGTCCCCATATCACTTGTTGGTATTGATCCTTATTGCTCCTTCTTCTTTTATAATCAAGAAACTAGGTGAAGTATGAGTTGGAGTTTGAGGATGACATGGAGGAAAACCCTAGATGAGTAGTTATTTATGTTCCTTCACAGTGCACACACTCATTCCTGTGCTCATGATATATCATATATATTTACTTTTCCACTTTCTATTGAGTGTTTTGCATTCCTGTATGAATGTGTTGAGTTTCCATATGGAGGAATACCAAAGAATGACTTCAAGTGGCACAATGAACATAGATATGCATATGAATATATTCACACTTATGACTTTGTGACCAACAAAGTCATTAAAAGAAAGGTAGCTAGGGCATTGGATAAATTACATTGCAATGCACACAGGGACACAAAGTTCTCTCCCCAATACCCTCAAAGATAACTCATATTCTATGATCTCCCTTTGCATTCTTTTGCTATTTGTATCTTCTATTGTATGACAATGACTTAGAGGGCACTTCACAAAAATCGTATGCTAAGGGCAGAAGATAGCTTGCCATTACCCATTAGAGAGGTTAAAGAGGTAGATGAGATGATACCCTTCAATACAAAGGAGGAGAGAATGAAGGTTTCTCTGGAGAGTTTTGATCATAGGCCCTAGCCAACCCTAATGATATAGAGGGTGTGCAATTGATCGATGCATGTGAGGAAGGAAGCCTACTGTTAACTCTCAAATGAACAAGGTGGAAAAACCAAAAAATCTAAAGCACAACACAAATCCAAGGCAAAAGAGGAATGGAGAATGAAGGCATGCCAAGAAAAATCGAGAAACACAAGAAGTGTGAAAAAATCCTAAATCAAGGAGAGGCGCTCAAGAAAAAAACACAAGTCAATACTTTTGCAAAAGAGTGCAAGGTACACCGTGATTTATTTTAAAAGCGTCGGGCTCTAACCTGTGCAAATTGTAAATGTAGATGGGCAGAACCATGGAAAAAAGGGCCTAGGCCACGGCCGGCCATGTAAAAAAGGGGTTAAGGGGATGACCGCCCAAAAGGGATTTAGGGCTTTGTATATAAAGTTCAAAAAGTGAATGAGAGCTCATTCTTTGGTGTGTGGCAAAGTGGACTCTTCTTCTTCTCTCCTTCTCTTCTCTTGCTTGCTTGCTTGTGAGTGCTTGAGGGAGGAAGTGTGAGAGAGTGAGGGAGCGAGCTTGTGAGAGTGAGGGATCTTGAAGGTGAAACTTTCCACCTTCTCCTCTCTTCTTCTTCTCTTCTCTTGTCTCGTACGTGGCTATGAAGGACGGAGCTTGGAGGAAGAGGCTTGAGCTTGCATCACGAATCGTGGGGATATCGAAGTGCTTGAGAGAGAAAGCAACTCAATTGGGCATCAAGGTAAGCTCACTACACTCATAGAGAGAGATAGCGGCTATGTGAGAGGTAGCCATTGGCGCTCGCTTGAAATGCTTGAACAATAAGCAGTCCATGGGTCTTGGCGATTGATCTTGTGCTCGCCTCTACACCTACATATCTCATGCCTACCTACATGAGGATTGTCAAGAATCACGTGATGAGGGGATTTGCTTGAGCTACTGCACCAAACACACACTGCATACACTAGAGGAAGCTCACTCAAGAACACAAGAAGAGAGATGGAGGCCAAAACGCTTTCTTGCTGATTTTCTCTTCTTCTTTCACACACTATACAATGTACACAAAGTATAGATAAGATACAACATAAAGGAAAGTGGCCTACTAAGTCAAACAGTGCATAACCGACTATACTAATCGACTGGCGCTATGTCTTTGCCAGTTGTAGGTAGGTGTAACAAACTAAATATAATAAGTGATAAGTTAGTGGCCATGTGAGTATCATAATGACCACCAACATGCTAAGTGTAGATGTACAGACTCATCTAGCCATGCAGTCCATCATCAATGTCTGCACGTGTTGAGCTTGCCATCTCAACACTCCCCCTTAAGCTCAACTATATCTCTGCAACTCCAAGTAAGCTTCGAAACTTTCGAAGCTTCTTTGCACCCAATGCCTTTGTGAAAATGTCAACTATTTGATCGTGTGTGCTGACATATACCAAGTCAATCTCTCCTAAGTACCTTCTCTCTCACAAAGTGGTAGTGCACCTAAATGTGTTTTGTCCTAGCATGGAACACTGGATTCCTAGCTAGCTGTATGCTGCTCATGTTGTCACAATGAATGACAACTAGACTATCTCCCTACACATCCAAATCACCTAATAACTTTTGCAGCCATACTACCTCACATGCTACCATAGCAGCACCTCTATACTCAGCCTCTATACTCGATAAAGCAACTATAGGTTGCTTTTTGCTGCTCCATGTAACTGCTACACTACCAAGGGAAAACATAAATCTACTTATAGATCTTCTATTTGATATGCTACCAGCCCAATCTGCATCTGTGTATCCAAAGACCTGTACGTCCTTACCTGCCTCATAAAAAAGTCCATAACGTAAAGTGGACTTCACATACCTCAATATACGTCTAACTGCATCCAAATGAGGCTTTTTAGGCATCTACATAAACTGACTAACAAGACCAACATCATAGCTCAAGTGTGCCTTGTGATAGTAATGTAAATCAAACTCCCTACTATCCTCCTGAACATAGTAGGGTCTTCTATCTCATCTCCAACATCAGCACTCAACTTCACATTTTGTTGCAATGGTACTGAAAGAGGCTTACATGCTGTCATACCATACTTGGATAACATATCCAAGCTATACTACCTTTGGGATAGCCATATACCATCATCACATCTGATTACCTCAATACCAAGAAATTATCTCAGCTCACCCAAATCTTTCATCTCAAACTTCTTCTTCAAGTGGTCCTTAACTTCAGCAATCCCATTGTCACTGTCACTTATAATAATCAAGTCATCCACATAGAAGATGACTATGATGACCAACCTTGCATCTCCCTTTCTCACATAAAGTGAGTGATCAGCATTAGAAATACAAAATACAATATTGACAAGATACTCTCCAATCTTGTCAGACCATGCTCTAGGTGCTTTCTTCAGCCCATAGAGTGCCTTCTTTGACCTGCACACATATGTGAGATGCTCTAAATCTTCATAACCTGCTGGTTGCTTCATATACACTTCTTCTTGCAATTCACCATGCAAGAAGGCATTCTTAACATCCATTTGCTGCAAACTCCAACCTTTGGCTACTGCCAAGGCAATCGCATACCTAACAGTTTCCATCCTAGCAACTGGACTGAAGGTCTCTTCATAATCTATGCCATATGTTTAAGCATAGCCTTTTGCAACCAGCCTAGCTTTATACCTGCTAATTGAACCATCTGCATTATGCTTGACTTTGTAAACCCACTTACAGCCAATAGCTTTCTTACCCTTAGGTAAGGGCACCAAATCCCAAGTCTTATTGGCTTCTAATGCAGCCATCTCCTCATCCATTGCTGCATCCCAATGAGCATGACCAACAACATCCTCAAAACAAGTGGCTCAACATCCTCAACTAGTTTCACCATATAATCATAATGGTGAGCTGCATAACCTTCAAAACCAAATCTTTTAATAGGGTATCTAACCCTGCTAGATCTGCGTACCATTGGATCACTCAATGGAGCCTTTACATTACTATGAGCTCTCTGTACACCTGGTGTCCTGACTAAAGGAATACCAAGCTCATCATCCAAACTCTCTGAACCACTGGAATCTCCGTAAAATCCCAAATGGCTAGTAGATGTATCATTAGCATACTGTACTTTCTTCTTTCCTTTGTCCTTCCCTGTAGCACTTATAGATCCACCTGAAGATGTGGGGCTACTTCTTAGTCTCCCAGACCAAGGGCTCGCTGTAAGTGTAGTACTAAATGATGTTTCTGGTCCATTAAGACTCAGTGATTCTTGTTTATCTTTCTGCACATAGTTGTCCTGATCATTATCATCATCCAAAACATCACCAGTAGGTGTATACCAACTTTCCAGCTCATCAAAGGTAACATTCCTGCTCACTCTGAACTCACCTGTGACAGGGTTATAATAGCGATACCCTTTCTACTCTAAAGAGTATCTAATAAAAACACATTTTTTTGCCTTTGGATCAAGCTTCTTTCATAGCTCATCTGGCACATGAACGTATGCAACAGAGCCCAATATCTTCAAGTGTGATACATCAGGCTTCTTGCCAGTAAATCATTATTCACGAGTCATCCCATGAACTGTAGCTGTGGGGGTTCTATTCATAATATAGATAGTAGTATGGACAACCTCAGACCAAAAATGTTTGGGCATATTTTTTTCAGTCATTAATGCCCGTGCGACTTCTGTAATAATATGCCTATTTTTTCTTTCTACAACCCCATTTTTCTATGGGGTATACCTGCAAGTAAATTGCCTGTTTATCCCATGAGTCTGCAAGAAGCCACTAAACTCATTAGAGAGGTACTCTCCCCCTCCATCTGATCTCAAGCACTTCACTTTTAAGTCTGTTTCTGTTTCAACAGCTGCCTTAAAAGATTTGAAGTGCTCAAACACATCACTCTTTTCCTTCATGAAGTATACCCATAACTTCCTTGAACAGTCATCAATAAATGTGACAAAGTATTTGTTGCTACCAAGAGATACATTTTGTGTAGGACCCCAAACATCTGTATGCACTACATCAAGTATTTTTCTACTTACTTCTCTGTCATGTGAGAAGGGTTGTCTTGCCTGCTTACCAAACTGGCATGCTTCACAAACTTTATGCAATTCTGCAACTCTAAAGGAAGGCAACCCTGTAACCAATCCTCTAGACTACATTAATTTCAACCTTTGCACATTTTCATGTCCAATACGTTTATGCCATATTTCAATATCTGCAACTACTCCCTTTTCCTTTAGCATACATAGCAACATCCATTTTAGGAATTCTAGCATCTAAAGTGAACATGCAGCCAACTCTACTTCCTTTTGCGACCAACCTATACTTATAATTAAAGTCTTCTACAAAACAACCTTTTGCATTGAATCGTACCTGCAATCCTTGCTCTACCATTTGGCCAACAGACACTAGATTCTTTGTGATTGATGGAACATGTAATACATCAGTCAGACTCTTTGTCTGGTCATCATACAAGGACAAGGGAACCTTTCCAATGTGTAAAATTGGGTGGCATGAATCATCACCTGCTACACATAACCTGGATTTTGTAAGTTCTACATCTCTCCAAACCATTCAACATGATTGGTCATATGATTAGATGCACCTGAATTGACATACGATACATAATCATGTGTCTCCTTTCCTGTAGCCGCATTCATCATATGCTGCATAACAAACATACGCTCATTTTTGTCTTCAATTTGTGGTGAAGATGATTCATAGTTTCCTTGCTGCAATTTACCACTGTGAATATCATCCTTCTTAGCATAGCAATGGGCTACAATATGGTATGTTTTACCACAATAATGGCAAACAATGTCAGAATTTCCAGAACCTCTATTCTGCAATCCACCTCTTCCTCTAGAGCTCCCCCTACCTCTATGTTGAGATGGCAAGCTCAACACGTGTGGACATTGATGATGGACCACCTAGCTAGATGGGTTCGCACGTCTACACTTAGCACATTGGTGGTCATTATGATACTCACATGGCCATTGACTCATCACTTATTATATTTAGTTTGTTACACCTTGGCAAAGATATAGCGCCAGTCGATTAGTGTAGTCGGTTATGCACTATATGACTTAGTAGGCCACATTCCTTTACGTTGTATCTTATCTATATTTTGTGTACATTGTATAATGTGTGGAAGAAGAAGAAGAAACCAGCAAGAAAACGTTTTAGCCTCCATCTCTCTTCTTGTGTTCTTGAGTGAGCTTCCTCTTGTGTATACAATGTGTGTTTGGCACAGCAACTCAAGCAAGTCTCCCCACCATGCGATTCTTGACATGGGGTCAGAGCCACGGCACTGAGAGAGGTTGATTTTAAAGGATGAAGTAAAGGAGAAGAAGCAAGGTTTGAGAAAGCAAGCAACGGGTAAGAAGCTCTCCCATTCTTCCACTCTCTCTCTTGGATAGTGCCTGTGGAGGCACCGGAAGTAGGGTCGAGCAAAAATCTCAGATTACTGTGAGATTTGGTATGCGAGCAGATCACTGTATATTCTATAGATAGGCCCTTTAGGGCTTTTCCGCAGTTATTTTGGGTGTCCGAGGCCATTTCAAGCCCCGTTTTAGAGCCGTAAGGTTGTGGACAGTAGATTCAGGGTACACTATGATTTTGACTGTATTGACTGAAAGTGGGTGCGCAGGTTACAGATTACGATTCTGTAATTTTTGAGGTGTTTGCAGGAAGAAAGCATAAGGTTTATCTACAAACAGGTTGCAGATTACATGTACTATTGAGCAATCAGTGAAAAAGGTTGCTTGGTGTAGTGCTGTGCACGTGTTGTGAAAGATTGTAGAAGACTAGCTTGCTGTGTTGTATCCTTGCTTGTGATAATGGCAGAGAACAGTGGAAATCCCATTATTGAGAAGCTTGACAAGAACAACTACCCTTCATGGAAGTTTCGTGTGATAAACTTCCTCATTGGAAAGGGCCTTTATGAGTTTGTCTCAGGTGAAGAAAAGGAGCCAGAGTTGGGTATCCCTCCGACTGCAGATGAATTAAAAGCATGGAAAGAGTGGAATGCAAAAGATAAAAAGGTGATGTACTGGCTATCTGTGGTCATTGATAATACTATGTTGGGACATATCAGGAATGCAAAAACTTCACATGCAGCTTGGACAATTTTTGAGAGCATATTTTCAGTAAATACAAAGGCATGAAAGATTCAACTCAAGCAAGAGTTGAATGCCTTGAAGAAAGGAAAAATGTCTGTGAATGAGTATGTGTTGATGGTGAGGAGCATAGCAGATGCTTTAGCAGCAATTGATGTGATGTCGAATGATGATGATTTGGTTTCATCCACTCTGAGTGGCCTTAATAATGAGAAGGTATGGAAATCATTTGTTACTTCGGTATATGTACCGAAGCCATTTCCAGATTTTGATGAGCTGATCTCTCTCATGATTACTGAAGAGATCAATATGCAAGATGATTCGTCTGAAAGAAATGGTGAACATATCCAAGCATTTTACTCGAGTTCAAGAAGGAGACGTGGTAGATCCTCTTCGAGAGGCGATGGTATGGGACGTGTTGGTGATAACCAGCAAAACATGTTCAATCAACAGTTTAGTGAAATGTAGGTTTCTGGAGGCAGAGGAAACTTTAGAGGCATCGGGAGCTCTAGAGGAAGAGGTGGATGGCAGAATAGAGGTTCTGGAAATTCTGTTATTGTTTGCCATTATTGTGGCAAAACATGCCATATTGCAGCCCATTGCTATGCAAAGAAGGATGATATTCACAGTGGTAAATTGCAGCAAGGAAACTATGCATTGTCTTCACGACAAAATGAAGACAAAAATGAGTGTCTGTTTGTTATGTAGCATATGATGAATGCAGTTATAGGAAAGGGGACACATGATGATGTATGGTAAGTGTTGGCCCTAGCTTTCTTCCTTTGTCCCTGATTTTGGCCCTGCGCTCTCTTGGCCTAAGACCTAAACATTCCCTTGTTCTGATCCTTGTAAGACCAAGTCCTGTTATTCCTTGGCTTAGTCTGCACCTCCTGTATTATTGGTGCAGCTTGAATGAGTGCGTCTTGTAGGTCCATTGGGCGCATTGATTCCAAGCGGGTGTTTATGGGTAGATTTAACCCAGCACAAAACTTTGACACATGTTGTGTCATATCCATTTGTGGCACTTACTTTAAGAGAGAGACGAACTTTGAATAATATGCATCCAGGGATAGTCCAAGCTACTTTAATTCATAGAATTTGTTCATCTTCTGTGTGTGGTAGGCAGGTGGAAAATACCTCCCTCGTACAGCTTTTTTAAGCTTCTCCCAAGTGACTGACCCTTTCGAGATCCCTTGGTCTCTGCACCATTGTTTCCACCAAAGCCTTGCTTCGTTGGTAAGCTTCAGTTTGGCGAGCATAGCTTGGTTAGGGGGTGCAGTTCCTGCTGCCTCAAAATAATCCTCCATGGACTCGATCCAGACCTCGGCGTCAGTTTGGACAGTCCTTCCCTTACCATCAAATTCAGGTGGCTTGATTTGTTTGAGAAGAAACTTTTTCTCTTGAATTACAGCTGTACTTAGTGCAGGGGTCGGACTAGGAATTTGCACTTGAGGTTGCTCCTGGGCAATAAGATTCTTTATGTTAAAAACTTACTAAATGTTTCTCACATTACATTAATATACCCAGTTCAACTTTTAGCCAAGTGACCTAATCACTTAACTTCTTTATCAACACTAATAGCCATGATAGATAGTGATAAAAATCTTATTCATTCATGTGGGCGTAGCCCTTTTGAGTACATTTATTTTGGGAAGGTAGAATAAGCTGATTGGCACATCAGTTTGGAGAAAATAGGATTATGTTACATTCGACTATGGGAACTGAGTAATAATATGGAGAGGGGTCATGGATTTTCAGGAATCGATAGGTCATAGGAAGCTTGGGGTATCCCTTTCTTTGATACCTGTTCTTCTCATAACGTCCCAGCACCTTGATTCTGTCGGCAGGGATTACTCGAGTCACTTTCTTGTACACATACTTGTTTTGCTTGACTTTTCGACTGCCGATATGCAGGGTTGCATTTGTGTGAGCCTCCACAAAGATGAACAGCTTCACGATCTTTAAATCCTCCATCCACTTGATTCTCTTCAAGTTGCTCTGAAGGTACGCAAGTCGGTGGGCTGCTATGTAATATATCCCTGATTCACCCGTCCATCTCCGTTCCACGTACAAGGGTGAAGGATTGTAGATGCGGTCTAGAATATTCATCATGCCTAGCCTTCGTCGATAATCCGAAGCACGCTTTGTAGTCATAAACATAACCTGGAACACCAAGAATTTGTTCCATGCTTCGCAACTCTGCAGCCCAGCATCCATAAGTAAGTAAGAAAATGTTTTTAACGGCAACATTGCTCTACTTTCCCTCATTAAGTTACACTGTAAATATTAGATTCCTCTAGTTCGCTTTGATACCAACTGTAACATGTCCCCCTGTCCACTTGTAGGACACGTCCTAGCAGCCCATTGGGAAGAGAGTCTAGAAAGCGCCGCCCGGCACTCACAAAGAATGTCATGGGGTTTGCGATCAAGGACCTCCCGAGTCTGCCACGAAGTGGAAGCATCTGGCCATTCCCACTTAGGACCGACTTGAATCAGGGTTTTCCTAATCGTCAAGTTTCAAGGAAGTAGCTAGCGTCGAGCCCCAGACGAAACACTTTGCGCAGAAACATCAGGGTCGAAGCGGATTTATACTGCACTTGGTTCAAGGAGAATGGGAAATGAGAGGGATGCGAAGCTCGACCTCTCTACCCGTAAGGCATAGTCCCATTCCGTTCCCCTAAAACATCATAAATCGGGACTCTAACTCTATTGATTCTAGGCCATTACTACTTCGCTGTCAATTTCTTCAAGAAAAGTTCCTGGCTAACTGGGACCACCCTTCCGTAGGACGGACCCAGAGTCACATCCATCGCACTTTCCTCGGGTTGCTTAGTTATCTAATTACCTACCACATTTAGTTTGACAAGCAAAAACAACTTTCTTAATTAACCAATTAAACATTGGTTCCTTCATGTAACTTAGGCACTGATACAAAAAAACAATGTCAAGCAAGTTCCTTTTTCAACATTGGTTCCTTCACGTAACTTAGGCACTGATACAAAAAAACAATGTCAAGCAAGTTCCTTTTTCAACATTTGATCTTTATTTATCATAGTCTTTGGAATACATCAAATATCCTGCCCGAAGGCTATCCCAGCAATCCTCACAGATTGCTATTCCAAGTTCCGCCCGTTGACTAGTATGCGGGCCTCGAGATCCCATCTCGAGTCACGTCGGCCTCTTGTGTAAGATCCAGAGGCAAGGAATTTATGGCCAGAGCCTCCCCTGGCACCCAAGCATCCTCCTGCTCCAAGTAGCACCCACGGAGAGACCTCTCTCTTTTAACCTGAAGCATTGGTTGTTCCTGAACTAGTTCCTTGAGCAAAGAAGTACAAACAGCATTCTAGTGGTCGTTCATACGGCCAACTGCTAAGATGTGATTCCTTTCCCTCGAATACTTCCAGCATTCGATCTTGGATCATTTGCGACTTGGCAAGATCCCAAAGGTTTAGCAAGTTGGGTTGCTTGTTTACCCTTTTTCCTTGGGTTAGGGTTTATACCCTGTTGACCCCAAATTATCACTACCTTAGGTTTCCTTATATTATAGTTGAATAGCTCCTAGACAACCCCGTCGTCCTAACTTGGTTGGTCAAATTGCTTCTTGGCAATTCACCACTTCCCTAAGCTTGACAAATCAGCTCCCAAGAGGGAGTGTTATAGTAGGGCAACTACTCAATTCTCAGAGAAACTAATTTATAATTAGAACTCACCAACCTTGGTCTAAGGTGTAGTAGTACTAAGTTGTGATTTAGTCGCAAGAGCATAGGACCTTCCAGGCATGTTGCACGAGATATGTGTTAGTACCTAACTTGTGGGGATTATATCTCTCATCATATGATATTTCTTGATCAAGAATACCTTTGATCAAGATATAGGGTTTGGGAGTCCTATTGACCCAATCCAAAACCCTAACCCTACTAGGCTTATAAACGTTTTGGCCCTAGGGTCCCTAAATTCTTGCGAAGGTCCATCATTTGGTCATCTGATCCTTAGGTTGAGAACCCTAGATCATTCTTACACGGGTGTTTAGATAATCCTAACATTTCGTGAATGTGGGTAGGACCTTTAAGATCGGAAATATTAAATCAGCATCCTAAGTGCAATACTAAGCATAATTTTATCATAACTTAACCCAATCTAGCACATTGAGGTGATCGTCGTACGCTAACTATTCACGCCTTTATGAATCTCATGTGAGTTACTCAATTACATGCGATTTACTTAATTGATCTAACTATCTTACGAATAAAGATGATCCTTCCTTTAGAGATGCAAATGCTTCCCCCTAAAATTTGCAGGTACCTCCCTTAAATATGAAAGTAACTGCAAGATGTATGCAATGTAACATTCCATGCGAATATGCAATTTCAAGACCATAGGCCTTTCGCCTTTATGCAACTACATGATCTTCAATGATCTTTCTTTTCCTTGCCCTATACGATATTGATTGACATTCAGAGCTATTTCTTATAAACCCTACGTTTATACATCGAATTCAAAGCTTTAGTATTTTAATGAAGATGCATCCTTTTCCAATTTCAAACTTTGATAAAAGAACTCCATGCATGGATGCACCATTCCTGCATGACCGGATGCCAATGAATACACCATTAATTTAATCCTTCCTTTATCGCTTAACTCAATCCTAAATGTAACTATCATTGCATGCAAATTGCATACTATATGTTTTGTTGTCAAAGACCATAAACCTTTACCTTTCATTGCAACTATTTAGTCGACATGTAATGACCTTCCACAATTATCCTATATACGAGTCACATCCAAGTATTTATTACATAAGTGCATCATGTGCTATATGCCCTAACCTTTGAATGATGCAACAAGGATGCCTTTGCGCAATTGCATCTTTTAGCTTATGCATCATATGTTCAAAAATGCGAATACCCTTGACCATGGAAGTGCAAGCAAATGGAAGTGCCTCGTCATGCAACTGAACTTTTTAAATCGAAACAAGTATATAAATTTTCCAATGCATTTAAGTTTCCCTATGTAAATTAAAAACATGCTTTATGCATCCTTTCCATGCAAAGATATTTTTCGAAACCCGGGCATTTAATAACAGGGCGTTGTCCACTCTCGTGCTTGGGGTGGAAGCTCCCGTGTGCGCTCCTCTTGACTTTTGCTTAGGAGCCATTGATGAAGTAAATTTCGACTCAGCAAGCTCTCCCTTGGCTCCCTTTACGAGTTTCGAAGTTACTACTGCCCAAGATCTCCTTCCCTGCACAAGAAATAGGCCTTGCAGGAGACACGGTCTATAAATCCCGGGGGCCATGGGTGAACTTAGTCTAGAGAAGCTTCAATAGAAGCTTCTCAAGCTTCTGACTCACAGAGATGTCATGAGTGATGATGATGGGGAAGTGGGTGATGATGGTGAGGATGATGATGGTGAATTGAATGAGGATGATGATGATGATGGCGTTGGCGGCGGTAGCAGCCCGATGGCATGGCGCAGTTTGGCCTGAGTGCGAGTAATCTGACGATGGCAACAGTTCGACAGCGGGCAGCTCAGACATTGCCCCCCCTTGAAGTTTGGGGGGGGGGATGATATTGTTGTTACACAAGGAGAGCACTTAGGCCACAATTTTTTTTTTGTTGCGGGAGATTACTTAGAATTGCTTTTGCGCGGGATCTAAGGTCTTTAATATTTTCCTGTAGAAATATTACAACTCTGCCCTGCTTTCGATGCCTCCACAGGCACTATCCGAGAGAGAGAGAGTGGAAGAATGGGAGAGCTTCATACTCGTTGCTTGCTTGCTCGAACCTTGCTTCTTCTCCTTCACTTTAGCCTTCAAAATCAGCCTCTCATAGTGGGGTGACTCTGATATCATGTCAAGAATCACGTGATGAGGGGATTTGCTTGAGCTGCTGCCCCAAACATACACTGTATATATACAAGAGGAAGCTCACTCAAGAACACAAGAAGAGAGATGGAGGCCAAAATGTTTTCTTGCTGATTTTTTCTTCTTCTTCTACATACTATACAATGTACACAAAGTATAGATAAGATACAACATAAAGGAAAGTGGTCTACTAAGTCAAATAGTACGTAACTGACTACACTAATTGACTGGTGCTATGTCTTTGCTAGCTGTAGGTAGGTGTAACAAACTAAATATAATAAGTGATAAGTCAGTGGCCATGTGAGTATCATAATGACCACCAATGTGCTAAGTGTAGATGTGCAGACTCATCTAGCCAGGTGGTCCATCATCAATGTCTGCACTTGTTGAGCTTGCCATCTCAATAAGGACTACAGTCTTGTTTCCCTAGCATAGTTTAATAATGTTGACTCAAAGTGGGTAGTGGATGAGACAGAGATGTCCCTTGAAAGTGACTTTCTTCTTTTTATTTTGCTAATGATAAACAGATAAATATGAGTTTTATAATAATTTATAAAAAAATTATTTAGATAATATCATGAAATAAGCAATGCATTAGATTAATAGAAAATTGCATAGGAAAATATATACTAGACATGCATAAATTAGGTGCATGGAAATATAATTCAATGTTTGAAAGATGAAAGAAAAACTACACTTATGATTTTTTCATTGCCTAGAATAAAGTTTTTAGAAAACCAATTAGCATTGCACTTAGGACATAGCTAAATGAAAATTGATATTTCTAGATAATGTTGAAAGTTTGGAAAATGGTCAAACATTGTCAATTAAATCACAGAATAAAATTTATTTTCTTACTGAAAACACACATAATTTTAATATTAATGATTATATTAGTGAGAGTGTCAATATCATGAGTCAACCCATGTTGAATCAACGAGAAAACCTAACCTAAAATATTGATAATGTTGAAGCAAAAAAAACTATGAAATACTTGACAACCTTGAAACTATCAGTATCAAGAAATTAAATAGATATCAAAAGTGTATAGGACTTGTTGGACATTGATAAGAATTTGTCGATACAAATTCTAAAGTCTAAACAAACTTGGAAAAGCATTTGAAATCCTGTTAAGCGTGGGTTAGGGCAGGGCAAACCATGAATTGCCTGTCATAGGTATAAATACCCATATTATCTTTTAGGGTGGAAATACCAAATTTTTCATAAGGATAAAATCGACTTCAGATTCGCAAAATAACTTGCGGATCCTGAAAAAGAGTTGCAAGTAGAAAGCGAAACCCTAAGAATAAGGTGGGACCTTAAAAGAGAAACCCTAGATTTGGGTAAGACTGTTCCTATGCTAAAAACACTTACTACTATTTTATTTTTATTTGCGCATGCATTAATGGTTGCATAAGAAAGATTGATTATGCTTGCAGCAGTTAGATCTAATTGTAAATATATGATCAGGATAATAAGAGGAAAGATTGTGATATGTCTCTTCCACGGCTAGACGTGGAACCCTGCTCCAAGGGGGATTGTTTTGTATCGCCGTGAGGAGCTTTGGACTGGCCTCGATGGCGAGAGGTCACTCGATGAGGAATCCGTTAGGCAGGAGGAGGCCGGAGTGCCAGGGGGCTTTGGCCGTAAATCTCTCGATAGCTCTTAGGAATTGCTTGACCCTCACACAAATCAGGATGGGATCCTGGAGTCCCCATAGTACAGGTGAAGGGACGAAAATCTTGGAGGGTTTTTTTTAAATCTACATAGATAGAAGGGATTTTCTGGTGAACGGAGGTTCATCTTTTGTGTAGGCAGAAGGGGAAAATAATTGTAAATAATTTTGCAAAATAATAAATAAATATGTTATGTAAAATGAGTGTTTTCTCTATCTTTGTGTTGTGCCCTAAAAATTATGGGAGAAGGAACCTGTAATAACAGGTTAATTAATGAAGCTACTTTTATATGCCATAACTTAATGTAATAGGTAATTAGAAAACTAAAGAAAACTATTTGTGGGAAGGGGGTGGGCAAGATCCCTGATGGATCCATCCTATAGATGGGTGGCTACCCCAATAGCCATCCGCGATGAACCCAAAACATGCTTAGGTATATCATTTCCAGAATATGAAACATCACGAAGCTAACACAAGGAAGCTCAAATGTAGTACCCATAAGGAGAATGACTACTCGCCAAGCTACATTTGATGCTCATAACTATTTCGGAATGGTAAATAGACTTGGTTTACATTGTCTTGCAAGAGGAGTAAATACAAGTTTCTGTTATCTTGAAGATGAGGAGACCCTAGGGTGAACTTAGAACTCGATAGAGTTCTAAGATAGAAAAGATGATTACCAATTGACCCAACAAAACCCTAGACCAAGATCTTAAGACCTAGGGTGAGATCTTAAAACCTTGATCAATAATTATCTTAGGGGAAAGGTGCATCGAGTGTGCTAGAACTCCGTTAAGGTTTCCAGAATCCTAACCAATTATTTACTGGAAAAAAGCATCACACTCCATGAACTAAAGGGTAACTATGATCCATGATTTCCTTGCATGGTTGGGGATAAATCTTGCTTTAACTTTTGCTTATAATCTTGAAGAAAATGGCAAATATGAAAGAGGTTACTTGCCTATTGTGAAAGCATTGGCAAAGGCATGTGGAGAAAGGTAAAAGGGTAGCCATGATTGCTTACTTATGCTTTGTGGATTGACATAATAACTCATAATGTGGTTATAGGATATATGCCTACTAAATTGATGTACGGTCAAAAATCTATCATGCCAATAGAAGAGATGACAATTACATGGAGTATACTACCTTGGAAAGAGGAGTTGAATTGACAGGAGTCATTGGCCTTATGTATACTACCTTGGAAAGAGGAGTTGAATTGAGAGGAGTCATTGGCCTTATGTATTAGACAATTGGAAAGGAAGTCAGAAGACATAAAGGAAGCAATTGCAAAGTTAAGGGCAACAAGGATATGAAATAAGGAAT
Source organism: Lygodium microphyllum (assembly GCF_053477565.2). NCBI lineage: Eukaryota > Viridiplantae > Streptophyta > Polypodiopsida > Schizaeales > Lygodiaceae > Lygodium > Lygodium microphyllum. The sequence continues at coordinate 16,619,243 of NC_141154.1, read as the reverse complement.
GGGTTGATAAAAGACATAGATTGAGGCCAATAACCATACAAGATGGGGATTGGGTTACTGGTTTATGACAATAGTTTGGAAAACCAGCATAGTGTTATATGTAAAGTCTCCAAATGACGATTCAGACCCTATGTGGTAAAACATGTGTTTGATAATGCTACTTATGCATTAAATGAGCTATATGGGACAGCCATAAGAATTCTGATAGTAGGGAAAATAATAAAATTATTCAATAGATGGGAATCTACTATCTATAAGTTGCTAGAACTGGATCAAAATAGTGGCCATGATACAAGGGCTAGCTCGAAAGACATGAAAGATGAAGAAGTAAAGGATTTAGTTGTAGAGGATGAGGAGGGCTCTTAATGTGGTGATAACTAAGACTTTGGCACATACAAGAGGATGTGTAGGTTCAGAGGGGGTGGATATCATGCCACTACACAAATACAATGCCAAAAACCCTAGAGTGTATCATCATTTGGTTTTCTTATTAATCTAGAGAGTCAATGTCATATTAGACATTAGTGTTAGTGTCCATAGTATGGATGGCTAAAAAATATGTGTTTTTTGAATAAGTTTAGCCTATTTTTATATTATTTTTTGTAAATATCCAAAAAAGGTATAGAAACCTTCTAGAATAGGATGACATGCATAAAAAAATTGGAGATCTCATGCAAAAAGAAGGGATCCCGAATTCACTCATGTGCGATCACATTTTTCAAGCAGTAAATAACACTTCAAAGGATGAGAGGAGAGGAGGAGTGATTTGGGAGAATTCTGAATAGGTGTCTTGAGGTTTTACCCCCCTTCAAAGCCAACAAAACCATCAGATTTTTCGTATGAGTAGCAAAGGAGAAGCTCTTGTATGGTGCATATTTTTTAGTATAAGAGGGAGCTCCATGAGATCTAATGCTTGGAGATTACTTCTGAGTAGTAGTAGACATTGTCGAGATAATCGAAGAACCATTTGTCTTGGATTTTACCCATCAAACAATTAGCTTATGACTCTTGTAATAAATAGGAATACACAAGGCTAAAGTGTATTTGGAGTCCCATATAAGGATTTTGTTTACCTTCTCAAGTTCTATCAATACATAGTGCTCTCAGGTGAATCCACATATGCTGGAATCCTAAGGAAATGCTTCTCAACATGATCAAACCAATCTTCCCCCACTCTAGCTATGCCCAAAGGTTCTACTATATACCCTATACGCAGGATTTTCTTGAATTCCTTGCGTACTGTTGAAGAAAGTTTAATCAATTGCAGGAGATTCACGTCTGGTTTGACTTCGCAAAGGGAAATTGCTAGATCAAAGTCGTGGTAATTAGCCAAAGTTCTCTTCTCGCGCCAAACCATTCTCTCCTTTGGTCTTTCAATCGGCTTTGGTGCCTCTTTTTTAGCCTTTACCTTCTTTCTTGGCAATCCTTTATCCTCCTCGGGATCGACTTTACTACCAATAGGTCTTAACGGTCCACCTTCTATATCAAGATTCAGGACTTGCTTTTCCCTAGCATCTTGCTTAGGGCTTCCCTCAACAGGTTTTACAATTCCTTTGTCACTCTCTTTAATGTTTTGACCTCTTGTGACGGCTCGTAGATAGAAGTTTCAGCATCATTGACACGTACAACCTCAATAAGGTTGACTCCACTGCCATGAGGTAACTCCTCTACAACAGCCTTTCCTCTTTGCAATATTTGCCTTGGTCCATTGTCTTGCGGGAGATTATTCCCTCTTGTGCACGATGGTTAACTTGACCTGTTGTTTACTCCCTTGTTGGAGAGAACTCATCTTACTCCAACAGGTAGCAGCTAAGTGGCCAGACTTTCTGCAAATATCACATTTGATATTTGGGCAATTCCTAGGGAAATGTTGACCCCCACACCACTTACAGCTGAATCTTGAGGGGCCACCCTCTTCAGGGTGTCGACTCCCTATCAAATTCTGTTGCTTCTTAAGAAAATTGACATCCACATCTATTTGTCAATTCTGTTCAGAGATCATATCAGTGTAGTGCTTCATCATATCCTTAACGTCACCAAGGACATTAGAAGCACTCGACTCATAGCCGCGATCATCAGTCTGTCATCCCATGGGCCTAACTACTTGATTAGGAATCGACCGCCGCTGACCAACTAAGACAACATTAGGATTCATTGTTTGGTTTCCACCATTATTTAGCAAGGCCGCTTGACTAGACATAGGCGTAGTCATGCTAGGAGGAGCTGGTAACATAAGCAAATTTGACATTGTGCACAAAGTATAGATAAGATACATCATAGAGAAAAGTGGCCTACTAAGTTGAATAGTGCATAACTGACTATACTAATCGATTGGCACTATCACTATACCAATAGCTATAGGTGGGTGCAATAAACTAAATATACCGATAGTTGTAGGTAGATGCAACAAACTAAATATAATAAGTGATGAGTTAGTGGCCATGTGTGGATCGTAATAATCACTGACATGCTAAGTGTAGATATGCAGACCTATCTAAGTAGGTGGTCTATCATCAATATCTACATCTATTGATCTCGCCATCTCAACATTCTTCCTCAAGCTTAACTATGTCTCTACAACTTCAAGTAAGCTTTGAAATTTTCAAAGTTTCTATGCACCCAATGCCTTTGTGAAAATTTTAGCTATCTGATCATGTGTACCCAAGTTAACCTCTCCTGCAAGTACCTTCTCTCTCATAAAGTGGTAATGTATCTCAATTTATTTTTCCTATCATGGAACACTAGGTTCCTAGCTAATTATACGCTACTCATATTGTCACAGTGAATGATAATTGGACCATCTCCCTACACATCTAAATCACCTAATAACTTTTGCAGCCATACCACCTCGCATATTACCATAGTAGCACCTATGTAATTAACCTTTGTACTCAATAAAGCAAATGTAGATTTTTTTTTCCTACTCTATGTAACTTGTTGCACTATCAAGGAAAAGCATGAATTTGTTAGTAGATCTTAAGTCAAACATGCTACCAACCCAATTTGGATCTGTGTATCCAAATACATGTATATCCTTACTTGCCTCATAAAAAAGTTAATAATGTAAAGTGGACTTCACATACCTCAATAGTCTAAATGCATCCAAATGAGACTTTTTAGGCATCTACATAAATTGAGTGGAAGGCCAATACCATAACTCAAGTCTGTGGCATTGTAATAGTCATATAAATTAGACTCCCTACTATCCTCCTAAACATAGTAGAGTCTTTGATCTCATCCCCAACATCAGCATTCAACTTTACATTTTTCTCCAATGGCACTGAAAGAGGCTTACATGCTTTCATACCATACTTGGACAACATATCCAAGCCATACTACCTTCGGGTTAGCCATATATCATCATCACATTTGATCACTTCAACAAAAAGAAAGTACCTTAGCTCAAGAAAATCCTTCATCCCAAACTTTTTCTTCAAAAGGTCCTTAACTTCAACAATCCCACTATCACATGTAATAATCAAGTCATCCACGTATATGACTATGATAACCAAGTGTGCAATGAGTAATCAACATTAAAAACATAAAATTCAATGTTGAAAAGATACTCTCCAATATTGTCAGACCAGGCTTTATGTGCTTGCTTTAGCCTAATAGAGTACCTACTTTAACCTGCACACATACGTAGCATGCTCTAAATCCTCACAATCTATAAGCTACTCCATATACACCTCTTCTTGCAATTTACCATGCAAGAAGGTATTCTTTACATACATTTGTACAAACTCCAACCTTTGGATGCTGCCATAAAGCAACCACACATCTAATAGTTGCCATCCTAGCAACTGAACTAAATGTCTCTTCATAATCTATGCCATATGTTTGACCATAGCCTTTTGTAACTACCCTAGCCTTATACCTACTAATAGCACCATCTGCATTATGCTTAATTTTGTAGGCCCACTTACAGCCAATAGCTTTCTTGCCTTTAGGCAATGGTACTAGACCTTGCTAGACCTACATACCATTGGATCACTCAATGGAGCCTTTACATTACCATGTGCTCTTTGTACAAATGGTGTCCTGATTGAAGAAATACCAAGCTCATCATCCAAACTCTTTGAATCACTAGAATCTCCATCAAGCCCCAAATGACTAGCTAATGCATCATTACCATTTGACACTTTGTTCTTCCCTTTGTCTTTATCTACAACACGTAGATGCACTTGAAGATGTGGAGTTACTCCTTAGTCTCGCAGACCAAGGGCTAACTATAGATGTAGTACTAGATGATGTTTCTAGTCCACTAAGGTTCCATGAATCTTGCTTTTCTTTTTACACATAACCTTCACAATCATGATCATGATCATCATCCAATGCATCACCACTAGATATATACCAATTTCTCATCTCATTAAAAAAAAAAATCCTTGCTCACTCTGAAGTCACCTATGTTATAAAAATGATACCCTTTTTACTCTAAAGTTGTAATGTGTCTGCTCATCCACTTGTGGGACACGTCTTAGCAGCCCATCGGAAAGAGAGTCTAGAAAGCGCTGCCTGGCACTTGCAAGGAATGCCACAGGGTTTGCGATCTAGGTCTTTTTGAGTGTTCCCCGAGCGGAAGTGTCCGGCCGTTCCCACTTACGACACCTGAAATCCGGGTTTCCTTCCTATCAGCAAAGTCTCTAGGAAGTAGCTAGCGTCGAGCTCCTAATGAACCACTTTGCGTAGGAACAACAGAGTCGAAGTGAATTTATGCTGCACTTGGTTCATGGAGAATGAAAAACGATAGGGATGCGAAGCTCAACCTCTCTGCCCATAAGGCATAGTCCCATTCTACTCCCCTAAAATAGCATAAATCGGGATTCTAACTCTATTGACTCTAGGGTCTTCACAGTATCGTTTTAACGTCTTTTGAGAAAAGTTCCCAGCTAATCAAAACTACCCTTCCATAGGACGGATCCAAGTCACGTCCACCATACTTTCCTCGGTTTTCTTAGTTATCTAATTACCTACCACATTATGTTTGACATGCAAAAGCAGCTTCCTTAATTAATCAATTTAAACACAGGTTCCTTCACGTAACTTAGACACTGACACAAAAACAATGTCAAGCAAGTTCCTTTTTCAAACATCTCATCTTTATTTATCATAGTCCCAAAATACATCAAGTATCATGCCCGAAGGCTATCCCAGCAATCAACAGGATTGCTACTCCAAGTTTCGCTCGTAGACTAGTACACGGGCCTCGAGATCCCATCTCGAGTCATGACGGACTCTTTTGCGGGATTTGGAGGCAAGGAATTTATAACCAGAGCCTCCCCTGGCACCCAAGCTTCCTCCCGCTCCAAGCAGTACCCACGGAGAGACCTCTTGCGGCGGGTTCGGTCCATATACCCAGTGCGGCTAATCAACCCCCTTGGATAGGGCCAGGTAGGCAGTCAGAGGTAACTGAACCTGCCTCTCCCTCTAGGCCTTTAACCTGAAGCATTAAGTGTTTTGCCTTGAATTAGTTATTTGATCAAAGAATTTCAAACAATGTACGTAAGTGTACAATCACGATCATCTCAGAGGTCGTTTGTACGACCAACTGCTGCGTGATTCCTTCTTCCCGAATGCTCCCAGAATTCGATCTTGGATCATTCTCGACTTGGTGAGATTCCAAGGGCTTGGCAAGCTAGGTTGCTTGTTTTCCCTTTTCCTTCGGGTTAGGGTTTGTACCCTACCGACCCTAATTATCCTTACCTTAGATCTCCTTGCAAGATAGATCATGGACAACCCCGTTGTCCTTGGTTGGTCAACTTGCTGGTTATCTCCTAGATCCCTTGAAGTACCTATGTACCTTTATCTTTGATCTTGATTGATTAAGATTGTCTATCCCTTTGACCATGGTTGGTCAAGATGGTTCTGTTTAGAATAGTTCCTCCTCTGTCCTAAAGTATAATCTTCTTAAGCCCTCTTAATGATGCTCATAGGCGGTTAAGCTTTTACCTATCCCTCTTGAAGTCACCAAGGACTTTGACATGGGATTCATGGATCTCAGTTCCATTTGGTAAATTACAAACAACGTTGAATTTTTCCAACAACTTTAATGCATGTGACGTAATGCCATGCCTTCATTTCAATGCTTACAATTTTGATATAATCTATACAATATTTTATGCCACACATGTGAAGGTACTTTCTAGGCATGCAATCTTCACATTATCTTCTATGTAATTATTTACATGATCTATAACCTTCTTGGATGATCTAACTTGTATGAGTCTAGCTGCACTTTAATCTTTTCTGCAAATTATTACATGTACCTTAGAATCCATCTTGCGATATGGACATTTACTTTGTTTCTTTCAATGTCCTTTGAAATGCATTTTAAGAAAGAACTTGTGCAAGGAGCAATGCACTTTATGCAAGAATTCTTGCAAGACATTTTTGGTAATTTACTATGCAATTAGCTAATCAATTTCACCTATTATGATGTCATCTCATAACAGAAATTACCTTGCTTGTTACATACATCACAACTAAGTTCATACCTAGGAAATTATCAAACACTCAATTAATGTAATGCATGTGAATATATTTTTTCACCGTGATATTTATAACCTATGATTTAATGATAGAGCAACCTGGTTTTGGAGTGAAGCTGTAATTCCAGTGGTATTGGTGCCCGACAAACCGTTCGTGGTTGCGGTGCCACCTTGTTTCGAACCTCCTTCCTCCATGCTTGCAGGGTTTTCGGCCATCTTTGTGGAACTACGCTTCGGGGCCATACTCGAAGACGTGTGTATGAAAGATAGAATTCTTGCACTCTCCTATGAAAAATTCTTGCTGCCTCTCCTTGAGTGGAGGAAGAGATTGAAGGGGGAGGGGCGTATTTCCAGAGATGTCGAGAGGGGTGTGTGACCTCTCTTTAAGGAGGGGGTGAAGAAGCTTCCAGAAGCTTCTTCTCTTCTTCTCCTTCTCTCTCTCCCTCTTCTTCTTCTTCTCTTCTTCTTCTCTTCTTCTCCTCTCTCTCTCTCCCTCTTCTTCTCCTTCTCTCTCTCCCTCTTCTTCTTCTTCTTCTTCTTCTTCTTTTCTTCTCATCTCTCTCTCTCTCCATGTTCTTCTTCTTCTCTTCTTCTCCTTCTCTCTCTCCCTCTTCTTCTTCTTCTTCTTCTTCTTCTTTTCTTCTCCTCTCTCTCTCTCTCCATGTTCTTCTTCTTCTCTTCTTCTCCTTCTCTCTCTCCCTCTTCTTCTTCTTCTTCTTCTTCTTCTCTTCTTCTCCTCTCTATCTCTTCCTCTTCTTCTTCTTCTTCTCCTTCTCTCTCTCCCTCTTCTTCTTCTTCTTCTTCTTCTTCTCTCTTCTTCTCCTCTCTCTCTCTCCCTTTTCTTCTTCTTCTTCTTCTCTCTTCTTCTCCTCTCTCTCTCTCTCCCTCTTCTTCTTCTTCTCTTCTTCTCCTTCACTCTCTCCCTCTTCTTCTTCTTCTTCTTCTTCTTCTTCTTCTTCTTCTTTTCCTCCTCTCTCTCTCTCCCTCTCTTCTTCTAGGCGGCGTTTCCTGATCACAAGGGGGGGACGCTCTGTCCACGACGAGGGGGTGTTTCCTGATCACAGGGGGGGACGCTCTGTCCACGACGAGGGGGGGGAGGGGTTGCAAATGACGACCAGGGAGAAGGGGGGGAGGGGCTGCCTTATATGGTGGGGAGGGGGCTTCATGAGGGGAGGGAGACGGCCGTTAACGGCCACCACCCTCCACCTAGGGGGGCTGCATGCCCCCCCTTTTCATTAACTCCTTCTCTCTCTCTCTCTCCCTGCCATGTATTCGGCAGGGGGAGAGAGAGGGAGTAAAAAAAATTGTGTTAATTTTGAAAATTTTAAGGGGGGGGCACGGGGGATATTACATCCTCTCCCCCTTAGACGAATCGAGATGTCCTCATCTCGAGAAGACCTGGGGGTATTGTTGGTTGAGAGTATTTTCGTCCATCTAGGTGGCATCCTCTTCTGGATAATCTTTCCACTGGATGAGGTATTCTCTCAAGGTCCTTGATCTCAAATGCCTCAAGCTAACATCGAGGATTCTATCAGGCCGAAGCTCAAGGACTCCTTGGCTAGGCATTACAATTTGCTGATCATCAAGTACATGATTCGGATTAGGTAGATACTTTTTCAATAGGCTAACGTGGAATACATTATGAATCTTTAGAGTTGGGGGTAGCTATATTCTGTAAGCATTAGGCCCTAGGCATTTGGTGATCTTATAGGGTCCAGAATACCTCGGACTTAGTTTCTTGTACTCTCCCAAGGACAGTGAACTCTTTTTAGGGCGTACATGGATGAAGACCATATCACCTTCAACAAAGGATCTGTCGTGCCATTTCAAGTTAGCGTAAGCCTTCTGTCTATCCTTGGCAGCTTGAATGTCTTGTCTTATTGATTTGATTTGATCATCCATATCTTCCAACATCTGTCTAGAAGCTTCTACTCTCAAAGAGAGAAGTTCAAAGGGATACGACAATCATGCCCATACAATGCTTGAAAAGGGGTCATCTGAATACTCTGTTGGTAAGAAGCATTGTAGGCAAACTCAACCAGTGGTAAATATTGAATCCACTTTTTGGGTTCGCGATAGCAGTATGCCTGAAGCGTATCTTCAATGACTTGATTGACTCGTTCTGTTTGACCATCAGTTTGGGGATGGTAAGCTATACTGAAACATAGTTGAGTTCCAATAGCCTCAAAGATAGCCCTCCAAAAGTGTGATGTGAAAAGAGAGTCACGATCACTAATGATTCTTCTGGGTGACCCATGAAGTTTTAATATTTCCTTGATGAATAATCTTGCGATGTCTAAAGCTTTATAGTTCATCTTGACAGGGATGAGATGTGCGACCTTGGTGAGCATATCTACTACAACCATAATAGAGTTATATCCTCCCTGAACTTGGGGTAGGCCAACAATGAAGTCCATACTAATGAACTCCCATTTCATTTGTGGAATGTCAAGTGGTTGCAATTTCCTAGGCATTTTAACATGTTTTGCCTTAATGCGTTCACAAGACAAACATTTCGTGACATATTTGAGTACATCTCCCTTGAGCCTTTTCAATAATAGCTCTTTCTGACCGCATTAAGGGTTTTGGCATAACCACAATGTCCTGAGAAAGGGGAGTCAGGGGCTTCCCACAGTATCTTCCGCTTGAGAGTTTGGCTTGCAGGGATACATAATCTTGTCCTAAAGTAGACAAGTCCACTATTGATGGAGAATTCTTGATACTTCGTCTTTAGCTTCGGGTCTTGATCCTTGATGGGGATCTGCCTTAGCATTTTCTGATAGACTGGGTCATGATATGCCCCTTCTTTTGCTAGCTCACGAATTGGGTTGTTTGGCATTGATACCTTTGTGGCTAGAGACCTTGCTGTTGATGGATCTTGCAAAATGAGAGAATTTAAAAATGCATTGCTACTGAGTGCATTGGCAACTACATTCTCTTTTCCAAGCCTATATTTGATTTCAAAATCGTATTCTTCCAGCACTTCGATCCATCGACGTTGTCTCATATTAAGCTCATTCTGAGTGAAATTCTATGTAAGACTCTTGTGGTCAGTCACTAAGGAAAATTTGTTACCTAGCAAGTAATGCCTCCAAAGTTTGAGAGCATGGATGACAGCCAATAGCTCCAGATCGTGGGTAGCATAATTCCTTTCATGGCTCTTCAATTTTCTTGAAGAATATGCTACGGGATGACCTTCTTGCATAAGTACACATCCTAAGGCAAGTGTGCTAGCATCAATTACCACTTCATGCTCCTTACTAAGATCAGGAAGTTCAGGATGGGTGCTGATACTAAGCTTTGCTTTAGTTTGTCAAAGCTGGTCTGTTCAGCAGGTGACCATACAATTGCTACTTGCTTCTTTAGTAGATCAGTCAGAGGTGCTGCAATCAAAGCATAATCTTTGATGAAAATTCTGTACCACCCTATCAACCCAAGAAAACTTCATATTTCTTTGATAGAAGTTGATGTTGGCCATTCCAGAACATCTCTGACCTTAGCTGGATCTACTGAAATTCCTTCTACTGATACAATGAATCCCAAATATTCAATCCGTTGCTTGAAAAATGCGCACTTCTTCTTCTTGGCATAAAGCTTGTGTACTCTCATTGTTTAAAGAACAATGCGAAGTTGGGGTTCATGATCCTTTTCCTGTTTTGAATAGACTAGGGTATCGTCAAAAAAGACGAGTACGAAGTCATCAAGATAGGGCCTAAAGATATCCTGCATTAACCTATTGAAGGTAGCAGGAGCATTCGTAAGCCCGAATGACATCACTAGGAATTTGAAGTGTCCATACCTTGTACTAAGTGCAGTCTTCGGAATATCTTCTTCCTTGATCCTTATATGATAATATCCAGATCTGAGATCTATCTTTGAGAAGATCTTCACTCCTTGAAGACAGTCAAGTAATTCATCTATTCTTGGAATGGGGTATTTATTTTTTATGGTTGCTTGATTCAACCCTCTGTAGTTAATGCATAGGCGAAGCATTCCATCTTTATTCTTTTGGAACAGCACTGGAGCTCCCCATGGTGAATTGCTAGGAGGAATGTAGCCTTGATCTAATAGTTGCTTGAGTTGCTCTTTCAGTTCGGAATGGACATCTTATATGGCCTCTTTGTGACTAGTGCAGCTCCTGGCACAAGTTTGCTTTCGTGGTTGACTTCCCTTTGGGGAGGAAGTCCCGTCAGAACTTTAGGACATACGTCTGCGTATTCCTTTAACCATGAAGGTTCTTCTTCGGATTCCTGATTCTGATCTAGCTTATTTAATTTAATCAGATAGATAGGTAGACCCTTTTGAACACCTTTTATTATCCGTGTTGCTTTTGCCAACTATATTTTTGGCTTACCAGCCTCACCTTGAGTCGTAACTAGTTCCCCTTTAGAATTGTGGAAGGAGACTTGGCCCTTCCCACAGTGGATGTGGGCATCATTGGGTATTAGCCAATCCATTCCGAGTAAACATTCGTGGACACCTAGGTTCATTACCCTGAATCTCACAGAAGTTGGCTTCCCACCCAGTAGGAATTTCACCTTAGCAATTTTCCTAGTATAAGTGACTTCACGACCATTTGCTAATTCCACAAGTAAAGTAGATGCATCTATTGTGGCTATCCCTAATCTCTTTGCACAGATTGGTGAAATGAAGGAATGTGCACTGCCACAGTCAATCAGGGTTTTGAAGCTTTTACCTTGATATTCTGATGGCATTTGAATCATCAAGAATTGGTGATTCGGACCCTTCTTATGAAGAGTGGTATGAATCGTTGCCCTCTCAATCTCTGCATCCATGGATGGATCTTCTTCATTGTCCAGCTCCTTGTTAGAAACACTGGAGGTTCTCCCTCTGGCCATAAAAATGGTTCCTTGGCCATGAACGGCTCTATTTTGACCTTGGAATTGCCCTTTGCGATGCCCTCTGCCAAGCTTAGGAAACTCCCTCTTGAAGTATCCGGGCTCGTTGCAATGGAAGCAACGTGGGTTGCGATCATTACTTTGTGTTGGAACAAAGTTGTTGACTGCATTGGCCCTAGCTTTCTTTCTTTGGCCCTGATTCTGATCCTACGCTCTCTTAGTCTGAGCCATAGACATACCCTTATTTCGATCTTTGTAAGGCCAAATCCTGTTGTACCTTGGTTTGGTCTACACCTCCATTATTATTGGAGCAACTCAAATGAGTGCATCTTGTAGGTCCATTGGGCACATTGATTCCAATCGAGTGTTTATGGGTGGATTCAACCCAACACAGAATTTTGATGCCTGTTGTGTCATATCCATTGGGGGTGCATACTTTAGGAGTGAAATGAACTTCGAATAATATGCTTCAAGGGATAATCCTAGCTACTTCAAGTCATAGAATTTATTCATATTTTGTGTGCGGTAGGCAGGTGGCAGATACCTCCCTTGCATAGCTTCCTTAAGCTAATCCCAAGTGATTGTCCCCTCCAAGATCACTTGATCTCTGCACCACTGTTTCCACCAAAGTCTTGCTTCGCCTGTAAGCTTAAGTTTGGCGAGCATGGCTTGGTTAGCAGGTGCAGTTCCTACTGCCTCAAAATAGGCCTCCATGGACTCAATCCAGATCTCGGCATCGGCTTGAACAATCCTTCCCTTGCCATCAAACTCGGGTGGCTTAATTTGTTTAAGAAGGAATTTCTTCTCTTGAACCACAGCTAGACTTAGTGCAGGAGTCAGATTTGGAACTTGCACTTGGGGTTGCGCCTGAACAATAAGATTCTTTATGTTAACATCTTATCATACATCCCCATATTATGTTAATATGTCTAGCATAGATTTTTAGCTAAGTGATTTAATCACTTAACACCACAGTTATAACCCCTTGAGTACACTTATTTTGGATAAGTAGGATAGGCTGATTGATACATTAGTTTGGGAAAAATAGGATTGTGTTACAATCATCTACAGGGACAGAATAATAATATGGAGTGGGGTCATGGATTTTCAAGAAACAAAAAGTCATAGGAAGCTTGGGGTATCCCTTCCTTTGATACCCGTTCTTCTCATAGTACCCTAACACTTTGATTCTGTCAGCAGAGATCACCCGAGTCACTTCTTCATATACATACTTGTTCTGCTTGACTTGCCGACCGCTAATGTACAAAGTTGTGTTTATGTGAGCTTCGACAAAGATGAACAACTTCACGATCTTTAAATCACCCTTCCATAGGATGGACCCAAGTCATGTCCATCGCACTTTCCTTGGTTTGCTTAGTTATCTTAGTTATCTAATTACCTACCACATTATGTTTGACATGCAAAAGCAGCTTCCTTAATTAATCAATTTAAACACAGGTTCATTCGCGTAACTTAGGCATTGACACAAAAACAATGTCAAGCAAGTTCCTTTTTCAAATATCTGATCTTTATTTATCATAGTCCCAGAATACATCAAGTATCATGCCCGAAGGCTATCCCACAGCAATCAACAAGATTGCTGCTCCAAGTTCCGCCCGTAGACTAGTACACGGGCCTTGAGATCCCATCTCGAGTCACGTTGGCCTCTTGTGCGGGATCCGTAGGCAAGGAATTTACAGCCAGAGCCTCCCCTGGCACCCAAGTGTCATCCCGCTCCAAACAATACCCACAGAGAGATCTCTCACGATGGGTTCGGTCCATATACCCGACGCGGCTAATCAACCCCCTTGGATAGGGCCAGGCAGGCAGTTGGAGGTAACTGAACCTGCCTCTCCCTCCAGGCTTTTAACCTGAAGCTTTAAGTGTTTTCCCTTGAATTAGTTAGTTGATCAAAGAAGTTCAAACAATGTACGTAAATCACGATCATCTCAGAGGTTGTTTGTACGACCAACTGCTAAGGCGTGATTCCTTCTTCCCGAATGCTCCCAGCATTTGATCCTGGATCATTCCTGACTTGGTGAGATTCCAAGGGCTTGGCAAGCTAGGTTGCTTGTTTCCCCTTTTCCTTCGGGTTAGGGTTTGTACCCTACCGACCCTAGTTATCCTTACCTTAGATCTCATTGCAAGATAGATCATGGACAACCCCGTTGTCCTTGGTTGGTCAACTTGCTAGTCTCCTAGATCTCTTGAAGTACCTATGTACCTTTATCTTTGATCTTGATTGATCAAGATTGTCTATCCCTTTGACCATGGTTGGTCAAGATGGTTCTGTTTAGAATAATTCCTCCTCTGTCCTAAAGTATAATCTTAATCCCTCTTAATGATGCTCATAGGCGCTTAAGATTTTACCTATCCCTCTTGAACTCACTAGGGACTTTGACATGGGATTCATGGATCTCAGTTCCATTTGGTAAATTACAAACAACGTTGAATTTTCCCAACAACTTTAATGCATGCGACGTAATGCCATGCCTTCATTTCAATGCTTACAATTTTGATATAATCCATACGATATTTTATGCCACACATGCGAAGATACTTTCTAGGCATGCAATCTTCACATTATCCTCTATGTAATTATTTACACGATCTATAACCTTCTTGGATGGTCAAACTTGTACGAGTCTAGCTGCACTTTAATCTTTTCTGCAGATTATTACATGTACCTTAGAATCCATCTTGCGATATGGACATGCACTTTGTTTCTTTCAATGTCCTTTGAAATGCATTTTAAGTAAGAACTTGTGCAAGGAGCAATGCACTTTATGTAGGAATTCTTGCAAGATGTTTTTGGTAATTTACGATGCAATTAGGTAATCAATTTCACCTATTATGATGTCATCTCACAAGAGGAATTACCTTGCTCGTTACATACATCACAACTAAGTTCATACCTAGGAAATTATCAAACACGCAATTAATGTGATGCATGTGAATATGTTTTTTTGCCGTGATATTTATAACCTATGATTTAATGATAGAGGAACCTGAGTTTGGAGTGAAGCCATAATTCCAGTGGTATTGATGCCTGACGAACCGTTTGCGGTTGCGGTGCCACCTTGTTTCGAACCTCCTTCCACACTTGCAGGGTTTTCGGCCATCTTTGTGGAACTACGCTTTGGGGCCATACTCGAAGACACATGTACAAGAGATAGAATTTCCGCACTCTTCTATGCAAAATTCTTGCTACCTCTCCTTGAGTGGAGGAAGAGATTGAAGGGGGAGGGGCGTATTTCCGGAGATATCGAGAGGGGTGTGTGACCTCTCTTTAAGGAGGGGGTGAAAAGAAGCTTCCAAAAGCTTCTTCTCTTCTTGTCCTTCTCTCTGTCCCTCTTCTTCTTCTTCTTCTTCTTCTTCTTCTTCTTCTTCTTCTTCTTCTTCTTCTTCTTCTTCTTCTTCTTCTCCTCTCTCTCTCTCCCTCTTCTTCTTCTTCTCTTCTTCTCCTTTTCTCTCTCTCTCTTCTTCTTCTTCTTCTTCTCTTCTTCTCCTCTCTCTCTCTCTCCCTCTTCTTCTCCTTCTCTCTCCCTCTTCTTCTTCTTCTTCTCTTCTTCTCCTTCTCTCTCTCCCTCTTCTTCTTCTTCTTCTTCTTCTTCTCTCTCTCTCTCTCTCTCTCTCTCTCTCTCTCTCTCTCTCTCCATCTCTTCTTTTGGGCGGCATTTCCTAATCACAAGGGGGGGTGGGGGGCGGCAGGCGCTCTGTCCACGACAATGGGGAGGAGGGGCTGCAGCGGCTTCGCCATGTAGTCGGCAGGGGGAGAGAGAGGGAGTAAAAAATTTTGGGTTAATTTTAAAAATTTTAAGGGGGGGCACAGGGGAGCACGGGAGATATTACAAAAGTGTATCCAATAAAAATACAATTTTCAACCTTTGTAGCAAGTTTCATTTGCAACTCATCTGGCACATAAACATATATAATACAACTAAACACTTTCAAGTGTGACACGTCGGGATTCTTACCTTTTAAGTAATCTTCAGAGG
This sequence comes from Lygodium microphyllum, assembly GCF_053477565.2. NCBI lineage: Eukaryota > Viridiplantae > Streptophyta > Polypodiopsida > Schizaeales > Lygodiaceae > Lygodium > Lygodium microphyllum. Next base: position 16,603,895 of record NC_141154.1, on the reverse strand, counting down.
TTATCCCATAAACTGTAGCTGTGGAAATTATGTTCATAATAAAATAGTATTATGAATAGATTTAAGCCAAAATTATTTGGGATATTCTTTTTAGCCATCAATGTTTATGTAGCTTTTGCAATATGCTTATTTTTTCTTTCTGCAACCCCATTTTAATGTGGGGTATACCTATAATTAAACAATCTCTTTATCCCATGAGATTTCAAGTAGTCACTAAACTCATTAGAGAGATACTCTCTCTCTCCATGTAACCTCAAGCACTTAACTTTCAAACATGTTTATGTTTCAACAATAGCCTTGAAAGTTTTGTAGTGCTCAACACATCACTCTTTTTCTTCATGAAATACATCCACATCTTTCTTGAACAACCATAAATAAATGTGACCAAATCTTTTCTTCCACAAAGAGATGTTTTGTATAGGCCCCCAAACATCCATACATAGAATATGAAGTATAATCATGATATCTCTATTATGAGAAAAATGTTATTTTTCTTGCTTAGCAAACTGACATGCTTCATATACTTTATGAAATTCTACAATTCTAAAAGTAGGTAATCATGTAACCAACCCTTTGGACTGCACTAATTTCAATATTTGCACATTTGCATGTCCAATATATTTGTGCTATATTTCAATGTCCACAACCATTCTTTGCCTTTAGTATACATAGCAATATTCATAGCATAAAATTTAGTATCTAGAGTGAACATGTGGCTAACTCTACTTTCTTATGTAGCCAGCCTATACTTGTCATTAAAATCTTCCAAAAAGCAATCATTTGCATTAAATTGAACTTGCAACTTCTGCTCTACCATGTGACCAATAGACACTATTCTTTGTGGTATATGGCACATGGAATACATCTGACAGCAAACTAACATACAAGGACAAGGGAACCTTTTCAATGTGTGAAATTGGGTAACACGAATCATCACCCATCTGCACATAACGTAGATTTTGCAAATCTTGCATCTCTTCAAACCATTCAACTTAAATGTATATGAATCAACATACCATCCATCATCATGCTTTTTCTTTTTTATAACAACATTTGTCATATATTGTATAACCAATAGAGGCTCATTTTTGTCTTCATTTTATCTTGAAGACAATACATAGTTTCCTTACTGCAATGTACCACTACGGATATAATCCTTCTTAGCATAACAATGGGCTACAATATGACTTGTTTTTCCATAATAATGATAGACAATACCAGAATTACTAGAACCTCTGTTTTGCCATCCACCTCTTCCTCTAGATCTCCCACGGCCTCTTGAAACTTGCATTTCACTGAACTACTGATTTAACATGTTTTGTTGGTTATCACTAGCATATCCCATACCATGGCCTTTTGAAGAGGATCTCCACATTCCCTTCTTGAAATTGAGTAAAATTCTTAGATTTGTTTACCACTTCTTTTAGATGATTCATGCTACATGTTCATCTCTTCAGTGATCATGAGAGACACCAACTCATCAAAATTTAAAAATGGCTTTTGTACATACATAAAAGTAATAAAATATTTCCAAGCCTTTTTATTATTAAGTCACCCAAAGTAGACGATACCAAATCATCATCATTAGACATTGTATAAATTGCTACCAAAGAACTTGTAAAATTTCCTCACCTTCAAAACATACTCATTGACAAACATTTTTTATTTTTTCAAAGTATTCAATTCTTTCTTTAGCTTAATCTTTCATACCTTTGTATTCATAGAAAATATATTTTTAAATGCGATCCACGCTACATGTGAAATTTTCACATGTTTGTTATGTCAACTATAAATAGCAAATACATCACATTTTTGTCCTTTGCATTCCATTATTTCCACACCTTTAATTCATCTGCAGCAATCAGGGTCACTTAGCTCTAGCTTCTTTTCTTCACTTTTGATAACAAAGTCGAAGAGGCAGTTTCCAATAAGGAAGTTCTTCACATGGAACTTCCATGATGGATAGTTATTCTTGTCTAGCTTCTCAATGATGGGGTTTCCCCTATTCTCTATCATTTCCACAAAATTGATACAAAACAACAAGCAAGTCTTTTGTAATCTTTTACAACACACGTACACATTAACACACCAAATAGCCTCTTTTACCCAAAAGTAGCAATAAGACCTAAAGCAAAACATACCATGATTTACTCACATATCAAATCTCATAGTAATTTGAGATTTTTGCTCTACAATGCTTTTAGTGCCTCCATAGGCTTTATCCAAGAGAAAGAGTTGAAGAATGGGAGAGCTTATTACCCGTTACTTGCTTTCCTGAATCCTTGCTTCTTCTCCTTTCCTTCAGCCTTCAAGACCAACTTCTCTCAATGGCATCGCTCTAATATCATATCAATAATTGCTTGGTGGGGGGACTTGCTTGAGCTACTGTGCCAAACACACACCATACACACAAGAGGAAGAAAACTCAAGAACACAAGAAGGGTGATGGAGGCCAAAACTTTTTCTTGTTGTTTTCTTCTTTTTCTCTCACACACAATACAATATACACAAACCATAGATAAGATACAATATAAATGAAACTGGGTCTATTAAGTCAAACTATACATAGTTGACTATACTAATTGACTAGCACTATAAGTATGCCAGGTGTAGGTAGATGCAACAAACTAAATGTAATAAGTGATAAGTTAGTGGCCATGTAAGGACTGTTATGACCACTAATGTACTAAGTGTAGATGTACGAACCCATCTAACTAGGCAGTCTATCATTAATGTCCACTCATGTTGAGCTTGCCATCTCAACACAAGGTGCTTATTGATGACTTCTATGTCCATTCCATTTTAATAATTGTCCTTGAATCCCCCAAAGATTCAATTCTTGGTCAAGCATGGCATCATTTTGGGGCACGTTGTATCCAAAAATGAAAATTTAACTAATATGATAAAGATCAAGGATATCATGAATCTACTACTATCCACCAATCCAAAAGGAGTACAGTGCTTCTTTGGATGGACCAAGTATTATCAACGCTTTATACTTATTATGCAACGATTTCTTGACCGTAGTATAAGCTAGTAGTTATTTGGATATAGACCAATGAATGCCAAGCTTTGTATGAAGTGTTGAAGAAGGGTCTAATGAGAGCACCTATTTTATGAGCCCTTGATTAGAAAATCACATTCCATGTACACATTGACACCTCCAAGTTTGCAATTGGAGGGGTGTTATGGAAACCTAGAGAGCATAACATGGACTTTCCTATGAGCTTCGCTAGTTGGCAGCTCACCTAAATAGAAATGAATTACTCCAGTATGGAATGCAAAGGTTTAGTAATGGTTTATGATGTTAAGAAGTTTTCCCATTATTTATTTGTTACACCCTTCATCTCCTTTGTGGACCATCAACCATTTCCTTATCTTGTGAACATTGTGAATAAGCATTGTGTAACTAGGTACATCACTCGTTAGGTCCTCTTATTATTCGAATTTGAAATTTTCATTTTTGTGTGAAAAGGAAAACAACAATTCATTGCAAATCACTTATCCCATGTGACCAGTGGTGAAAATGACATAGGAGTTGAAGATCAACTTCTGAATGCTCATTTGCTCTACTTTCATCCAAAACATCAACGTCTCAAGGCCAATTGTTGCTTGATTAGGCAAATGACATTGTGCATATCCTTGAGAAAAGTCTATTTGAATGTTCAATCAAGAAAGCATGACTGACATGTCTCTTAATTAAAATCCAACCATACCATTTGATCGATAGTCAATTATATCATCCTGGTCTTCTTAGAAGATACATCTGTGAACATAGAATTGTGGTATTGTTACAGGAGGCACATGGTGGCATTGCTAGATGACATTTGAATGTAACCACTAGAGCTAGAAAAGTATTGCAATCATAGTTATGGTGGCCCACACTTATTAAAGACACCTGTCATTTGGTCAAGCAATGTGATGAGTGCAAATAAATAAAGTTACCCATTACAAAAGATAAAATGGAACTCACAGAAGTAATTGCCTGACAATCCTTTGAGAAGTGTAGTATAGACTTCATGGTACTATTAGCCCATCCACTCAATACTCTTAGGCCTAGTACATCATCTTGGCCACACAAATTATACGACAAAGTGGATAAAGGCCAGAGCCATTCACAAAAATAATGCAAGAACTACTACTCAATTTCGTTGGGAGTAGGTCATCTCACATTTTGAATGCCCCATTGAGATTGTCATTGTGATCAACAGATGTACTGCCTCAATGAAGTGATTAGTATCTCGTGCTCACATTCTTGATTATCCATCCAAATTCTAGCTCATACTACCCTCAAAAAAATGGCAAGGTAGAAGCCACAAACAAAGTTGACACAAATAGTTTCAACTTCACAATCAGATTGGGGTCACAAACTCATGGCATCACTTTGGGCCTATTACATAGCCTACAAGATTGCTACAAGTCAAATATATTTTTGACTTACTTATGGTAGTGATGCCATTATGCATATAGATTTCTTGATTCCTAGCTTGCGCATTGTTGTCCAAGAGTGATGGAAAGGCACCAAGACTTGGCAATAGTGCTTGGAAGACCTAAACTGGTGGCTACTAGTAGCAGCTTACTCAACGCTTGTTGACAAGGCTTGATGCAAAGCTTGATTTGACAAACATGTCAAACAAAGCCTCTAATACTAGCCACATACCTTTGCATTCACCTCACCTCAACTCACTCAGTGCTACTGAGACGACTCACACTCTCATTAATGAGGATCATACTACTATACCCTGTCATACCATTATTGGAGAAAATTAGGGGGCAACCATCATTATAACCAACCAATCTAAGCTTGAATCCCTATGGAGGATGACCTTACACATTATTGGGCCTCTATAGATTGACAATCATGATAGAGACTAAAAATATCCCACTTATCCTCTATGTTCTCCCAAACATCGAAGGAGTAGGTATTGAAATTCTCTTAGGGCACACCTTCATCTGCTTGATCAATTGTAATGTCAAATATGTTGACAAGTGCATTCATCTCTAGTTAGTCGATGCTTGCATAATCACCACCTTTTCCTCCATGAAGGTATGGCCCGAAACCACTCAAATCAAACATACTTCTCAACCTAGCCAATCACCCAAAAACACCACCTTCTTGACTCAACTCCTAGAGGATCACAAGCACAAAAAGGGGTTTGTTAGCACACCACCATAATAGCAATGGAGACCTAAAACCTCATAATGAGCCTCCACATCCCACACATCACAGAAACACAAGCACCAACCCTAATGTCGATGTCAACCACATTTTTCATGTTAATAATTTCTATTGTTTGTGAGAATTAGAGCAGCCAAGAATAAAATACAAGCCCATCCTTTTCAAGCATCCTCTTAATGAGGATAAGAACATCTTTATGACCTTATAGAGAGGCAACTTTGGCATTCAAGTAAGCATGTGTGAAGTAGCTATATCTGATTCAGAAGCACTAGCAACCTAGATAGCCTAATAAAGCATCACTAGGCACTTAGAAAAGTGCAAACTGGTAACTTTGTCAAAGATTCCTCCAGCCCCATTCATTTATCAACTTGTGAAGCCACAATTTATTAGTACCTAGCAGAAAGGAAATACTTGAAAATAAGATTCAATGCAAATAATGATTGGGGAACCCATGAGGCCATCAGTGAGCTCACCCCAAAGTTGCTAGAAACAACCTTAGGCATAAAAGGAAAATCAAGGAAGTATGTCAAGGCATAGAAGTTGGTAGTGTTACCCAGCAACAATGGAGGGACCAAGTTGTAACCCACAAGGATGTGTTGCTGCAAGGTGTGGATGATGAGGAACTAAGGGTTACAACATAGGTGCTCCATCACCTCTTCACCTATAAAAAGCCCACAACTAACCGAATCAAGGTACCTAAACGGTTCATGGAGGACATTATGATAGGGAATATTAAAAATTAGGATCTAAATGCATTATGGTTGAAGTGTATTACTAAGTCTCTTGGCAAGGCCCACAAGGTCTTTGAGCGAGACCCCATCTCCAAGCTAAACTGCATGAATGTTAAAAATACCACCATTAATTATGGTGGTGCATTGACTCATCCGATTATTTTTCATCTAGGTATGGGTAGATCCCAATTGATAACTCACCCACCATGTAGCCTAGATGAATAGGAAAAACAAGAGCAAGTAGAGCAATGAAACTGGTAGAGGGAAGAGACTATAGAAGAAGAAGACATGAAACTAGTAGAGAAGGCTACAAAATTCTCTAAGCTAGAATTTGAAGATAGGGAGGCTAAAAAGGAACAAACGGTAGTGTAGGAACGAGAAGACCTCACAAAGGAGGCTATCATGGAGTGTCTTGGAACCTTGATGCATCAGTAGATATGTGCAATCTTGGCCAAAAGAGGAGAGTCAATTTTTGAAAAAGGTAAAGAAAAAGTGGATGAAGGGTGTGTGAACCCAACACTCCTACTCAACTTGCAAAAGCAAACAGAGCAGATGCATATGCAAATGAAGCATGGAGCAAATGAAGAACCTATAGAATACAATATTAGAGATTGCCAAAAAATAGTCCCTATGGGAAACTAGTATAGACACGTAGAAAGAAAAACAATAGCACATGTAGAATCCACTAGAAGCATGTAGGAGCACTCAAAGCCACAAGGTAAAATGGGTGGCATAGAGGATTAGGAACAAATGTGTGAGGAGTTGAAAAGAGTTAAGGTGGATGTATTCAAGGAGAAGGATGAAATGCAGAAGAAATTAGAGGAGACACAAGAGGAATATAAGAACTATATTGTTTACTAATAGGTAGAAAAGCATGCTTTTGAGTACTTGATGAAGCTAGAAGAAAAGGAAGTTGAACTTCAAGGAAAAATCAAGAAACTCAACAAAAGAGAAGCCACATGGAGTGGAGAATTCTAGAAAGTGCTACAAGATAAGGACTCCTTGCAAGAAGAATTCTAGAAGACATGGTAGGAGAAGAGAAACTCCTTAAGATAAGGTTTTCAAAAGGATTTAAGACAAAAAGGAGAAATCCCTACTGGAGAAAACCCAATAGACTAATAGGAATGAAACAACACTAAAGGAAGACATTCAAAAAAAGCTAGAATATAAGGAGGCTCTCTTACAAGAAACCATAAAAGAGCTTCAAGAAACAAAGATGGATTTGATAGAATACTAAAGGGATGATGATAAGCTATGTGAGAAAACACTTAAATTGAATAATTGACTAACTCAATACAGCCTTGAGCTAAGACCAAAGTGCAACACAAGGAGAGAGAGCACTAGAGACCACTTTTGATATCCTATGCTAGACAATAACTAATAAGCTAGCCCAAGCTATGAACTCGATAGAGGGGGAAGCCCAATGACTAGATGGGGAATTTTTCTCGAAGTTATCTAGTGATCTAGTCATGGCATGAAAAATCCCAATATTAGATTCACTTGGAAAGCTACAAGTATAGTGTTAATAAGTAGCAGGAAATTTATGGAGAATCAATCCTTAGAGCTTGCATACCACAAACTAAAGATCGATGGGAGCTCAAGGCATAGCTTGGAACTGTATGCACTATCTTGGGGAGTATGGAGTCAATCAAGGTAGTTCATTTGATGGCAGTCAACAAGTCCACAAAGAAAGACTTAATATGACATCTATGACAGAAGGGGTATGAGGATCAAGAATTAGAAGCAATGAGTCTTCTAGAGGATGAGCCTTTGTCTCCTAGGTCCCCTATTACTTTGGAACTATTAAGAAAATTGCTAAAAATATAAAGGCTTATCATGCCATGGTGGAAGAACTTAGGGCACAACCACAAAAGGTATTAGACCAACCCATTCCACATGAGCTCATGGAGAATGAAGAAGATGGCAATGCAAAAGAGCAGCCATAGGAGAAGCTTTAGATATATAGGGAACACAAGGAGTCCAATAGGATAGTGATTTTTTATTTTAAGATCAATGAGGTCGATAGGTTCAAGGAGACCCTACCCGTGAAAAAGTTTAGAGTACTTATCTATTCTATTGAAGGTATATCAAAGAAATAGGCTTAACAAGTGGGTATCAATGTCTTCAGAGCATTCTATCAAATTTTCCGTTGGGGATCAACAGATATCTCACTATGAATCCTCAAGAAGCATAGACAAGATAGGCAAAATGGAAGTAACCCCCTCCTAGGGCAAGACAAAGTAGTATAAGATGCATTTAATTACTCCAATGAGCTGAGATGAGAAAATCCACTCTTAGGTCCCTATCCTTGCCATCACGACAATGAATACGACAAATGAGAGCATGGGAGGTACAACTTCCCAAAGATTTGAATGTAAAGCCCATTGAGAAAAAGAAGACCTACATATTCTAGCTCTTTTATCCCATTCCCTTTGCATATTTTGCGAAGAAATTCACCAACAACATGGACCCTACCTTCATATAACAACTTGCAATTACCTACGCTTATTCATCATACTACTATGGCATCCCATCTCTATGAGGTGTCTACCAATCTCAATCCAAGGCACAACTTTTTGTAGTCCATTAGTAGGGTTTCCAAAATGAAACCGCTCGGCACTCCCTTGGAGTATCACGGGGTTTGTCACTTAGGCCGCCCTACTGAGTCTACATTGCAACAGAAGAGTTCGTGTCGTACCCATGAGGATTGACCCAAATTTTTGGGTTCCTAAAATCAAACGGGTCTCTAACAACCATCTAGCATCAGCAATTTTGAGTTCCCACTTCCTATAGGATTACTCAAATTGAAGCAGACTTGCCATTGCACTTGGTTCAAAGAGAATGGGAGACGAAGGGGAGTGCGGTATGTCAACCCTCCTTCCCATAAGGCAAAATCCCATTTCGGCCACCTAAAAAAATGCAAGTTGGTTCTACCTAATGACTATTTGGTCCTATTTTGATCATCTTCCTATTTATATTGCCCTACCGTTGGACCTGTCAAGGGTCACACCCACCTGATTTCCTTTGATGATAGTATCATATTTAGTTTTTTAATTATCTACAACATATTTATTGAAACATATACAACCAACCTCCTTAACTAGTCTGTTAAATCACAAGTTCCTTCATGTAATTTATTTCACGGACACACATACAATTCAAAAAACCCTTAAATAAAAAAATTTCCTTTATTATATTGGAATTTTATTACAATTTTCATATTTTCGATCGTGTGGAAGATATACATAATTCCACGAGGGTATTATGTCCACCAAGATTCCTCCCTTGTAACTAGTATTAAGGTTTCAGGATCCCATCCTGGGTCATGAAGGGACTCGTCATATTCTAGGAGCAATGCAGAATTTACAGCCAGAGCCCCCCCTGACATCCACATTTCCTAATGCTCAAGAATATCCCTATGGACAGACCTTTCCGCTATGAAACCGGTCTAAGCCTCTTGAAGTGATAATCATGACCCCCTTGGAGTAGGGTCTCGCAGCTAGCTTGGGGGTAGCCTAGCATGATCTTTCATTTTATCCTATTTGTCAATGTTTTTAATCAAAGATCTAGATTCTAGCAAACACAAACAATCCTTTCAGACAATGGCAATCACACCATCGTGCAGATCACAGCTTCACATAGCCGAGGTAGATCCTTAGCCCAAGGTAACCTTACATCCTAACAAGGATTCTTCTTCCCATAAAGAAGTGTTGAGGATAAATCTTTCAACATTGTAAAGCAAGACAAAAATTTCGTGTTTAGGGCTAACGTACCCAACATAAGTGAATTTCCTTTAGTTGGTACTTAGAAAAATATTGTGACAATAATTTTACGAGATGATTTTCAAGATTCTTTAAATAGACTTTCAACGTTAATAAACTTCTAACCATTGTCGTGTTTGAAAATAAATATATGGAGTTATTTTACTTATCTTGAGTGTGCATAATGTCCTTTACTCATTTTGTGCAATAACCTCCTGCGACTATTTCCATCATGATTCTATGAATTATAATCTCGATTAATTTATCTACAAATCATAGGGAGCAATTAACCATTTATGAGTGTATAAATACACTCTCTAGATGAAACTGATATCTCGTGTAAGTATAAATGCAAAAGCTAACATTTTATGTACTTAATTTTGGAAAAAGCCTTATTATTTTATGTGGCGATACAAAAATAATAGCCTATTTCTGAGTTGTGAATAAGCTAGTTTGACACGATGTCATTGGAAATTTCATCTTTGCTTGTGCTTATGTTTGCCACCCGATATTCTATTGATAGTGGAAATTTCAAAAACCTTGGGCACTTCCGTATCTCTTGCAATACCCGTTCTTTAACCGATTGCGGTGGATTTCATGATCTTTCTGCCTCGTTGCTTTTCGCGAGCGAGTTTGAGAGATAGAGAAGGTGGAATGAATTCGGGATGGGAGAGTGTGAAAGCAACTTGCCGAGTTAGAGACCGAGACAAGGGGAGGTTGAGTTAATTTGCTTCCTCTCTAATCCCCTCTCTCATATCCTCTTGGGATCTTCTTCCCTCTCTCTCTCTCTTTCTATTTCTCCCCCTCTCTAGCACCCTCTTGTAGCCTCTCGGGGAGGGGGGTATCCCTCTACCTCCCTCTTTTTCTCTTTCTTTCTCTATACTCCTGAGAAGGGCCTCTCCTCTCTTGCTTGGACCTCCTCAAAATTCTCTCCATGCCTCTTATTTATAGATAAATTAGAGAAGAAGGGTTGTGGCTAAGAAGAAGAGCTCTTTATGGAGGGGGTCTTGGCAAAATTAGCAATATGAAGCTTCCAAGATGCAATCTGATGCTCAAATTGTAAATTTGATGGTCTCATTGGCTTCAAAAGGGGGTAAAAATCCATGACATTTTATTAGAAATATTCTAGATCACTCATTCTTCTCCCCATTCAGAGTGTTGTTTGTTGCCTATAAACTGTGATCGTGATGCACACAATTTTTCCAATCCTTCTTTTTGCATTAAATCTTTAAAACTGCCTGAAAAAGCCACTTTTTTTTTACATGACACCTTGTTCTAGAAGTTTCCATAACTTTTTAGGATATTTACAATAAATAATATCAAAAATATAAAAAATATACTAGTTTTGTCCAAAAATCTAGTATTTTTGGACCATCCATACTATAGACACTGACACTAATGACTAATATGGTTCATAACTCTCGTTCACATGGTAACTTTCATAACGGGTGGCAATAGTCCCTATCAATCTAGAAAAAGTATCGGATTATGATCCTCAGGGTTTTTTTTTGCTTGAGATATTCTCTATTTAATGATTCTAGAGTTCTTCAAGTCCATTTTGCGAGAAGTCGACGAGAAGATTTTAAATCAAAGTCAAGATATCACATCATCTCCCCCTTAGAGGAATTGAGATATCCTCATCTCGAATGAAACTAGAGATATTAGTTACAGAGTGACTCATGGTTAATCCAAGTGGCATCCTCTTTAGGGTAGTCTTTCCACTGGATGAGATATTTTGTAAGGGTTCTACTCCTCAATTTTCTCTCCCTTACATCAATTACCCTATCAAGTTGCAGCTCAAGGACTCCTTGGTTAGGTATTACAACTTGTTGATCATCAAGGATATGGTTAGGGTTAGCTATGTATGCTTTCAATAAGCTAACATGAAATACATTTAGATTTTTATATTCTGAAGGAGTTGTATCTTATAAGAACTTGGTCCTAAGCACTTGAGAACCTTATAGGGTCCACAATATCTTGGGCTTAGCTTCTTAAATTCTCCTAAAGACAAAGAACTCTTCTTTGGATGGACACAGAGAAAGACCATGTCTCCTTTGTTGAAGATTCGTTCTTACCTTTTTAGATTAGTATACGCCTTTTGTCGGTCCTTGGCAGCTTGAATATCTTTTTTGATAATCTTGATTTGATCATCCATTTCTTCTAACATTTTTCTCGAAGCTTCTATTTTTAGATGAGGATTAGAAAAATTAAGTGGCATACGACAATCTTGACCATATAGTGCCTGAAATGGATTCATTTGAATACTTCGATGATAGGAGGCATTATAAGAAAATTCCACTAAGGATAGATATTGAATCCACCTTTTAGGTTCCTTGCTGCAATATGTGCATAGAATATCCTCAATTACTTGATTAACTCATTTTTTCTGCCCATCATTTTGTGGATGATATGCAATGTTGAAACAAAGTTGGGTTCCAATGGCTTTAAAAAAAATTCTTCCAGAAATGTGATGTAAAAAGAGAATTGCGATCAGTGATGATCCTCTTAGGTAACCCATGTAACCTAAAAATATTTTTTACAAAAATTCTTACAAAAAAGAACTTGCAATTTTGTGCATTATTGATAATGTCAAAGAAAATTTGCATTAAGAAGGCTATAGTGTCCTCGAAGTGTTGGTGTAAAGATTAAATTAGGCTCAACATTGATGGATTTGGAAAAATCTTACAAAATTTTCAAATTTATATGATTTATTTTGGTGAAATTTAGAAAGAGAAGTATAGGCAAGCCACAAAATTTTTGAAAATTTTGTTGATGTTTTTGGAAAGAAACCATTTGATATATCAAGAGCTATGCAAATTGTAATTTTATTCAAAGCACTAGCATGGAAACAAGGATTAGGTGCATGCTAAGGGAGGAATATTATTCTATGGTCAAGAGATGGGTAGGATGCCCAAGGGTCAAGGGGAAACTCTAACCCCACTTTGTGTATAAAAGAACTAAGATTATTCTATAATCAAGAGATGGGTAGGATGCCCAAGGGTCAAGGGGAAACTCTAGCCCTACTTTGTGTATAAAAGAACTAAGAATGAATAGGAATGGCTATTCTTGTGCATGCCAACTTTTGTACCTTGCTTTCCAACTTTTGCATTGAGAGAGAGAGAGAGAGAGAGAGAGAGAGAGAGAGAGAGAGAGAGAGAGAGAGAGAGAGAGAGAGAGAGAGAGAGAGAGAGAGAGAGAGACCAAGAGGGTGAATCCTCCATCCAATCTCATGCTCTCTCAATGCCTTTGCCATGCTCTCTTTTGCATGATGAATCTTGTAGAGGGATTAAGAGCTTAGAAGGTGCACCTTGGATCTAGAGTGTGCTACATGTGACCTTCTACATAGAGGTCATACACAACATGTTCACTACAATTGAATCTTGAGTTTGTATGTGAGAGGCTAGGTGAGAGATAGTCATTGAGCTCATGGTAGTTGAAGCTCCTGAAAGTTTAAGAGAGTGTTTGCAAATGCCCCACTAATTTGTTTGCATGTGTCGCTCAATAGCAAGTAGTAAAATAAAGTACTTAATTGATGTGCTACATGTGCCAAACATACTTGAGAGCCTGGTTTCTCTTGGTTAGATGGTGAAACAAGGATGCAAATTTAATTCATATTTGATAGTTGTTATGTGGAGGACCTTGAAAATCATTGTAGGTTGATTGCAAAAACTAAGCATGTTGGCAAATTATTTACTCTTGACGTAGGGCCGTAATGGATGCTACTATTATGTTTGTAGAGAAAAGTGAGATTCATTCACTGCAAAATATAAAAAGCTTTGTTTGGAGAAGGAGACATGGTTATATATTAAATACCTAAGTTTGGATGGATGGGGAGACTATATCTCTTATAGAAAAATGCTATCCAAAGGCAGTTTACATGTAGTTACACTCCACAACAAAATGTAGTTGCTAAGCACAAACACAAGCATATTACAAAGGTGCCTTGAGCATTGATGTCTAAAACAAACTTGCCTCACTATTATTAGATTAAAGTAATTACTAATTTTGTATACATTTCAAACATGACATCTGTAGTAGCTATTGTACATGGTAGGACACTTGAGGAGAGAAGTATGTAGGTAAAAAGCAAAATTTATCCCACTTGAAAGTGTTTGTATGTATGGCTTACATGCATATTCCTAATGATTTCCATTGTAAATTGGATCCCAAAGTAAAAATATATATTCTCTTTAGTAGAAGGGATACATATGTTATAAACATATTACACATGATTTAAGAGTTAGTAGTGATATTGTTTTTTATGAAATGAGCAATTGTTATACTAATGTGCAAGATACAATTGGGGCTAATGTGCATGAGAGTGTGATGGTGTAGAAAATAGGCCAACAATGATAGACATTGAGTAAGCCACACGAGTCTCCTAGTTAGGGCTCTATTGATAGAGCTTGGAATGGTAGATTAGTCATAGGTCACTCCACCAAGTAAATCACGTGTCAAAGAAAGGCAAGAAGAAGGTTGGGGACTCACCTATTATGATTGTTGTAGCATCTCATTTCTCTTCGTATTGATGTGGATTCAGATGAATTTGAGCATAGTTTGGATAAAGAGGTGGGATTGCATCTATTAAGACACCTAGTGTGAGGAAGGCACAAGAGGATACTAAGGCACCTAATAGTGATTTAGGTCCATTCACACGCCCATAGAAAATGTGGAAAAGTAAAGTGCTTTCAAGAGGATGGGTGTTGGATATGCGAAAATGGTTTAAAGGGTGGGGAGTAGATATATATCTAGATATGTTATCTAAAGATATATGCATGGACACATTTCAATCAGACCCCTTACAAGTGTATCAAGAAAAACATCAAAGCAAGGGAGAAAATGGAAAGCTTGCTTATTACAATATGCATATCTATCCTTCATGTTGGGAATCCTACATGTATGCGGAGGCATACATGCAACCATACATAGCCAACCCACTCTCAATGGTATTTAGACAGAGTATTGCATGACTTCGAACTCGATCACACACTTTATTGATCGAGATAGGTGCATGGAGTGGACAGGCAAGAGAGATGAGGTTATGCAAGCTGTGTGGACTACAGAGTGTAGAATCAGAGGAGCACATGATTATGACATGCCCAGCATATGCACACATATGGGGTGACTTTGATATCCCTTTACAAGGGCCACTTCACAAGTTTTTGACCACTACTCTTATATCAAAGTTAGGGGCTCTCATCACTCGCACGTTACACTTTCGAGAGAACCACGCTACATAGATCGTTCTTTCACCATAGCTACCCCTTTCCTACCATGGGAAAGGAGAATCATTGTATATTTGGAAAGGTTCCATGGGTCATAATTTGGCCTTTTGTGGATGATAATAAACTACTCTACTCTACTCTACTCTACTCTACTCTACTCTCTCTCTCTCTCTCTCTCTCTCTCTCTCTCTCTCTCTCTCTCTCTCTCTCTCTCTATGTGTGTGTGTGTGTGTGTGTGTGTGTGTGTGTGTGTGTGTGTATGAAGCTCTCACTCTCTTAGTCTTAGTATCTCTCTCTCTCTCTCTCTCTCTCTCTCTCTCTCTCTCTCTCTCTCTCTCTCTCTCTCTCTCTCTCTCTCTCTCTCTCTCTCTCTCTCTCTCTCTATGCATGTATCTCAGGCCATTGATCAAGGGTGACAAAGGTAGTGAAAAAATTCATTGCAAAAGAAGCCTTGTGTGAAGAAATTGCCCGTGAAGAGTCATAGAAAGGCAAAGATCAACAAGGAGTAGAAGAGTTTGAATGCACACTGTGTTTTTCCTCAAGAAGTCAGCTTGGGTAGAATTTCTTCTTGTAAGCCAAGCTAGAAACTCATCAACAGCTATAGTGTACCTCAATGTGCTTAGTCGTAGAATGATAGAAAGAATTATTGGCTAGGAGCACACTACTCATGTTGTCACAATAGAGTGTGACATGCCTAACTTCCTGCATGCCCAAATCATCAAGAAGCTTCATGAGCCATGTTGCATCACATGTAGCTAATGCATCACCTCTATACTCTGCCTCAGTACTAGAGAGTGCAACTGTAGATTGCTTCTTATTGCTCCAGTTGACCATACTACTACCAAGGGAAAATACATACCCACTAGTAGATCTCTTGTCATAGGTACTTCCTACCCAGTCAGCATCTGTATATCTTGTAAGCTCCAAAGACTTACCATGCTGATCCATGTATACTTCCTCAACCAAATCACCATTGAGAAAAGCATTCTTCACATCCATCTGATACATACTCCATCCTTTAGATGCTGCCAAAGCAATCACTATTCTCATAGTTGCCATTTTAGCAACATGGCTAAATGTCTCCTCATAATCAAGACCATATTGTTGTGCATACCCTTTTGCCACAAGTCTTGCCTTGTATCTTTCCAATGTGCCATCTGATTTGCACTTCACTTTGTATACCCATTTCCAACCAATAGCCATTTTTTCTTTAGGCAAATCAACCCAATCCCAAGTTTCATTTTCAGCCAATGTTGAATATTCCTCATCCATTGCCTTGCACCAATGATCATCCAAGATAGCTTCAGAAAAAATTTGTGGGTTTCTTGAAGCTAGTGACTTTTTCCATATATGCATAGTGCCTCATTGTGTAACCACTGTATGTAAGCCTATCCATAGGCTTCCTGACTCTTTCCGATCTCCTCAATTGAGGTGCAGTATGAGACTCTCCTCTCTCATGAGGTGGTACATATCTATGTCTCACACCAAGAGTCACAATTGATGGAATACCAAACTCACTATCCAAGCTATCAGTGCTAGGTGAATCATAACCACAAGTGAGTGGCCCTTAACATCATCAAGCTTGCTAACATATGATTTTTGATGCTGAGAAGTGCTTAAAAATAGCTGAAAATTACGAATATCAGGGGAAAAATAGACGTCGTCAAAGGCGGCGATAGCAATCAGTACGATTTTAAGCGACAAGTTCCTAAAGCGTTAGTGCCAATTTTCATGGAAAATCAAATGATGGCAGATGGCCGAGCTGGAGATTTCCTAGATGCAAAACGACATCAGGAATCCAATGCAAGTCTCAGATCTCAATTCCGAGGTCGTTTGATCCCCCATTTAATCCCCGCAAGGTTCGAGGTTGTGAAGCGGCTATTGGATCTAGAAGCCGAGAAGAGAGTGATAAGGCCCAACTTTGTAGATTTTGATGCGATGGAACCACCCGTCTAGACAGATCTCGAAACAGATGTCATTTGTCCCTCCAAAAGTGAAAAAATCACTTGTTGGAAGTGTGAAAGCAAAAGGCATGAACTAGATAATTGGGGTTTCAAGCTTAGGATCTAATTGAGAGCTTAAAAGAAGCTCATGAATTGAAACGTTATCGAGGGGGGGAGTCAGTTTTTTGCGCCCCATTTTTTATCATTTTCTGATCGGTCTGAGGTAGGAGGAATCCTCTTGGGCCTGAGATGCTTCTATCCTTTGCCCTCCATCGCCATAAACGGATCAAGGAATGGTGCACTGAGCAAAGAGATAAAAAACTAGTCTTTTTCTCTCCTCCCTCTCTCTCCTGCATAGAGGCAATTCATGTGCAAGAAATCAAGAAGAAGAGGGGCTGAAGGATGCTTGTCCCCTGTGATCGGATTGCTTCAAGATGAAGAGGAGGCTGAGGAAAGAGGTTCAGCACTGAAGAATGGTTGCTGATCAATCCATGGGATGCCCAGAATAATTATTAAAAAACCCGCAACACGCAAGACATGCGGTATGCTCCAATTTTATAAAGAAATTTGATTGTTTTTGTTGTTTCATGGTTCAAATGTTGTTCATATGCAATGAATTTTTGTTTGAACCTTGTATGCATCATGTTTGAGGGTTGTAACTACAAAAATGCAGAACCCATAATGATTTAGAGCCGTTATTAATTATTTAAAACCTGTAAAATGTCATTTTTAATGAAAATTAGTGGTTTTTTTCAATTTTGAGTTGGGAGAAAGGAATTGAAATGGGATAAACTCAAAGAAAATGTTAAGTTTCAGTCAAAGTAATAAGCCAACACAAATAAATCAGAAAATACATATTTTTCATGAATAATAAATAGGAAAAAATAGTGAAAATGAAGAAAATTGGGATTTTCGTGCTCAAAAAATATAGAAAAATAAGATTTATATGCATGAATGTTTGGCGAGGTTAAAGCATGAGGTCAAGCCTCAGTTTGGCTTTGTCCTTTGTGTTATAGTATGTGTTTATTGTTTTTTACATACAAAAATGATACAAAACAACCATTTACACCTACGCACCGCAGCAACACCTAAACGGTGAGGGGGGGAGGAAGTTTGTGCGATGATCTGATTGTTGAAAAGATAAAAATTCTGATTTTCCTTTTTTTGCATAGCATTTAGGGATCGTTCCATAATTAAATATAGGCGACTAGTAGCATGGAAGTTCCGGTGTGCTAGTCCCTAAAGCAAGGCAGCGCGTAACACTTAGTTGAAATTCATGAAAGGGCTATTTTCTGCACCTCACATGGCTCATTTTTTAATCATAAAATGGTTATGCACAATCATCATACACCTTGCATCAAGCATGTCACATGGTGTCTCCTGGAATGCATTGCAATTGTTTGATAAACTTTGGCCAACGCTGAGAGGACAGGAAACCTAAGTCGTCGGTTAGACGGGCGCTTCCGTTGGGGAAAGTTTTGTGAGGCAAATCAAAATCTCCTGGAAACTGAATTATGAAAGAGTGGAGTTTATGCAAATGTTATATGTGTTAGTGATACATCTTGGGGCCAATCCTCGAGGTGTAGAAGAGTCGCAGAGTGGAGCCGCGACAATCAGCGGAGAGGTGCTTCCCTATGTGTGTATTACGAGGCATTATGCCTATATGTTATGGGATCTCCCTCTGAGGAGAAGGGAAGGTGAACGTTGGACTACATATTGGATACACACACAAAATCGTCATAAGTATTTAGTGCAAAGTGAGTTTTAGACGCTCCTGGCCCGCGAGGCCGTGTGGTAGGGTTGTTTGTCGTATGCATGAGGTCCGGCTAGTGCCATAGTCAATGCCGGACCATTTTAGGTCCCCTCAGTGGTGCATTTGCTGGGAGCCGCCAACAAGTGGTGGTTCTCGAATCTAGGGTTTTTAGGGACCAAATAGTTGATTTATATCATCTAACAAGGACCGTCAAACCGAAATACAAAAAGCAGAACGTGCTGAGAGGGCTAGATGGCGGTTGGAGATTGTAAGATGCTATTCTCCTCAAAGGAGTAGCCCATTACGCATAAGTGACAGTGGTTTTAGTAACCTAGGTGCTACGAGTAGCTCTTCGAGTGCAAGTGGAAGTCTTGGTACTTCCCTATTTCTAGTTAATCAACCCACAACAAGTGGGGGTGTAGTGTTTCCTACACAAACTCCTGTTGTCAATCCGGTTGTAGCCATGGCACAACCTATCACAATTCCAGCAGGTACACCGGATTTATCGGCATTAGGAGCACCGTTGCCCATTTTCCATGGGTTAGCAGAAGAAGATGGAGAACTCCACATTAAGGAGTTTCAAACGCTCATGTTCACATATCGAATCCAAGACGAATGACACCTAATGATGTTCTTCAACATGACGTTAAAAGGAAGAGTGGCAATGTGGTATCACGGTCTAGAAGTCGGAACCATAACTAGCAGTGCCCAATTCTTTACGGCTTTCCGTAGGGAGTTTGCCCCTGAGAAGGGTGGGCAATATTGGTTGCGTCTTCTGAATGTAACACGCCAAGAGCCAAATGAGAATGTCTAGGCATATGCCAAGAAACTAAAGCAAGTTCTTCGCAAACTTAATACTTATATTCCCATTCCAGCGACTACACAATTGTAATATTTTCTGCATGGATTGGATTTTAATATCCAGGTGCAGCTGAGTAGTGTTGCTTTGGTCGATATTGACACTGCCATTACCCAAGCAGAAGGAGTAGAGTCGCGCTTGCAAGCGCCTTATGCAGCAAGCATAAATTGGAATGGTAATAATTTGGCCTTGACCAATGGGAGTCAAGGGGACCCCATGTTAAATACGAGTGGAAGAGGGAGTATTATGTCGAATCTGCCTATGTTACCAGCTCCTCCTAGCATGACTATGCCTATGGCTAGTCAAGCAGCCTCGCTAAATAGTAGGGGAAACGAAACAATGAATCCTAATGTTGTCCTAGTTGGTCAGCGAGAGGACTGATTCCTAATCAAGTGGTTAGGCCCATGGGGTGACAGATTGACAATCGCGGCTATGATTCGAGTGCTTCTAATGTCCTTGGTGAAGTTAAGGACATGATGATGCACTACATCGATATGATCTCTGAAGAGTATCGACAAATACCTATGGATGTCAATTTTCTTAAGAAGCAACAGAATTTGATAGGGAGCCGACGCCCTGAGGAGGGTGGCCCCTCAAGATTCAGTTGTAAGTGGTGTGGGGGCCAACATTTCCCTAGGAATTGCCCGAATGTCAAATTTGATATTTGCGAGAAATCTAGCCACTTAGCTGCTACCTGTTGGACAAGGGAATAATCTCCAACAAGACGATGGACCAAGGCAAATACTGCAACGAGGAAAGGCTGTTGTAGAGGAGTTACCTCATGGCAGTGGAATCAGCCTTATTGAGGTTGTACATGTCAATGATGCTGAAACTTCCAATCTACGAGCCATAACAAGAGGTCAAAAGAGTAAAGAGGGTGACAAAGGATTTGTAAAACTTGTCGAGGGAAGCCCTAAGCAAGATGCTAGGGAAAAGCGAGTCCTGAACCCTGATAAGGAAGGCGGACCGTTAAGACCTATTAGCAGTAAAGTCGATCCCGAGGAGGATAAAGGATTGCCAAGAAAGAACGTAAAGGCTAAAAAAGAGGCACCAAAGCCGATGGAAAGACCAAAGGAGAGAATGGTTTGGCACGAGAAGAGAACTTTGGCTAATTACCACGACTTTGATCTAGCAAGTTCCCTTTGCAAAGTTAAACCAGACATAAATCTCCTACAATTGATTAAATTATCCCCAGGAGTATGCAAGGAATTCAAGAAAATCATGTGTATAGGGTATATAGTAGAACCTTTGGGCATAGCTAGAGTGGGGGAAGATTGGTTCGATCATGCTGAAAAGCATTTCCCTAGGGTTCCAGCATATGTGAATGGAATATTAGTGGAGCACACTATCATGGACACTGGATTCTCCGTCAATATCATAAGTTCAGACTTGATGGAGCGGTTAGGTCTAGAGATCCAAAAAGACGGCTCCACACTTCTTAGGATGGCTGATGAGAGTCTAAGATAACCAGAAGGTTGCATTACTAAGGTCCACGTTACAGTTGCGAGCGTGGAATGCTATGTGGACTTTAGGGTGATAAGGTTTGCAGGATGTCCTAGCTATCAAGTTTTGCTAGGCAGGCCATGGATTCTATGGACAGACTATCAAGTCGATATACCTGTTGGTCAAGTGATTCTAGGTCGAGGTGCCCATCGTGTAATAGTGGATGCTTACCCTGAGTCTCCTCAGAGTGAGAGAGCTCCACTATCCTCCACTAAACTAGAAACAGTAGATGATCCATCTGGTAGTGAGATGTCATCAAGTGATGGATCTAAGGAAGGGTCCACTATACAGAGGATATTTATCAGATAACCTTGAATGAGCCGATAGAGCCTCATGATCTAATAAGAGACGCGGACATTATTGAGCTAGATCTTGGTACGCTAAATGATTCGCAGCCAATTAAATTAGGGTCCATGCTTAGTTCGAAAGAAAGAGAGGATTATGTGTCCTTAATTCGAGAGTTCCGCGATATATTTGCTTAGAGCTATGACGATTATTCCTCCCAGTCTAGCTGTGCATACTATTCCTGTAAAGGAAGGTACCCGGCCTATACGTCAGAAAGTAAGGCGTATGCCTTTTGAATTAAGGGATGGGTTGTACGAGGAACTACAGAAGTTACGTAAAGTAGGTTTGATCTTCCCTGTTCAACATATAGAATGGTGTTCACCAGTAGTGATCAGGAAGAAGAAGAATAATCAAATCCGACTTTGTGTAGATTTTAGAGAGTTGAATAAGAAAACTGTTAAAGATTACTATCCATTGCTGTTTATTGACCAAATTTTTGATCAACTAGTGGGTAGGGAAATCTATTTGTTAATGGACTGCTTTGCAGGGTATAACCAAATGGCAATCGCTGAGCAAGACAAGCTAAAAACAACGTTTATTATAGTGTTCGGTACCTTTGTGTACCATGTGATGGCACTTGGGTTGTGTAATGCACCTGGTTCGTGGCAAAGAATAGCCGACAAGACCTTTGGTGACATCTCCCGAGAGGATTTGAAAGTATTCATTGATGATCTGGGGGAAACCACCGTAAGGGATAAACAATTGATCATTTTGTGGAAGTGTTTTTAGCGTTGCAGACAATTTTGCATAGCTCTTAACCACGGAAGTGCGTCTTCAGAGTCCCTTATGGGCTCTTGTTAGGCCATGTGGTTAGTTCCGTAGGGATTGCGACTGATCCTGAAAAGATCAAGGTCATAGTTGCCATGAGTCCACCATGTACTCCAAAGGAAGTGCATAGCTTTTTGTCATCAATAGGGTATTATCGGAGGTTTATCAATGCCTTGGCAGAAAGAACATTGCCGCGCTGACAAAACTATTGTCCTTTAACTGTCACTTTACATGGAGTGATGCTTGCAAAGTGTCTTTTGATGATGTGAAGCAAGAGATTGCCAAAGCACCTGTTTTAAAAGCACCAAAAAGGGGCAAAATGTTCTAGATATTTTCAGCAGCAAGCATGTATAGTATCAGCTACTATTTAGCCCAAATTTGGAAGGAAAATTGGGCATATCGGAAATTAACTACAGCTATATGGAGAAGTTTGTGCCTTGCGATGGTATTTGCGACCAAAAAGTTCAGGCACTACATGGTTTTTTATACGAAGGCAGAAGGGCTTCGATTGTTGTTGAATAAGTTATAGCCGCCTGACCGTTTAGCAAAGTGGTTAATCACTTTGCAAGAATTTGATTATGAGATTAAGAGCAAGCCGTCGAAGCTTCAAGGCATTGTACAGTGTCTTGTGGATTTCGAAGAGCCAAAAGAGATCGTGGTTGAAGGAAGTGACATGGAAACTTTGTTCAAGATTGATATGGCATCTATTCCTTCCTGGTATGCTATTATAACAAACTATCTTTCTACGGGAGAGACTGGAGCTACTTTATCAAAATCAGAGAAGAGGAAGATTAAACACCATGCATTAAAATTTTCCTTGATCGCAGGAATATTATATCGACAGGGTGTTGATGATATCTATCGCCGATGTGTGATGCCTGACGAGGTTTCTTTCATCTTGGAAGAGTGCCATGACAGTGCATGTGGAGGGCACTTCGTTGGGCGGTTAACGGCACAAAAAGCTTTAAGAGCTGGATATTGGTGGCCGTCCATCTTCTAAGATTCCTTTGAATACGTTAAGAGATGTGATACCTGTCAAAGGCAGACAACAGAGAGAATAGGAAACGTCCACTTACGCCTATCATGGCTATCCTTCCATTCAAGAAATGGGGCATTGACTTTGTGGGTCCTATCAGCCCGTCGTCTACTACTCAGAAGAGGTACATTATAGTAGCAACTAATTATTTTACAAAGTGGTCAGAAGCACGAGCGACGAGGCAAGACAATGCAAAAGAGATTGCCAGTTTTCTACTTGAGCAAATTATCTGCCGTTTCGGTCCAACAAAAGAAATAGTATCGGACCACAGAACCCATTTTTTAAATAAGGTAATTAGAAGCCTGACTGAAGCATGGAAAATTACGCATAACAAGATGACCCCCTATAATTTGCAAGCAAATGGACAAGTCAAAAGTACCAATAATCAGCTTGTGGGTATCCTATCCAAGATAGTCTCTGAAAAGAAGCAGAACTAGGATACAAAATTATATGTGGCGGTTTGGGCATATAATACGACGTTCAAACGAGCTACTGGCCACACCACATTCAAATTAGTTTATGGGGAGGAGTGTGTTTTACCCTTAGAAATTGAGTTGCCGACCATAAGATTCACAATCAATCATTCTTTGGGTGATGAGGATGCCCTATTTGAGCGGTTTACGACTATAGCCCACTTAGACGAGCTCAAATTGCAGAGTTTGTTGCACCACAAGGTAGCTAAACGGCAGATGAAACGGTTGCATGATTTGAAAGCGAAGAAATACACTTTTAAAAAGGGGCAGTTAGTTCTATATTACGATGCGCGTAGAGAGTTATTTCCAGGAAAGTTGGAACCTTGATGGGATGGCCCTTACAAGATAGTTCGGATAGGTAAAAATAAGTCCATAGTTCTATTAGCTGATCTACAAGGAGTGGAATTTAAGAATAAGGTTAATCTTAATAAGATTAAACCTTATTATTTCTAAGTATGCTAACGTGCTAAATGCATTGCAGGTTTATGTTGGGGTTGATTGGAGACCTGCAGGAGAGCTTAAATTGGTTGATGGGGCAGTTAATCCCTTATTTGGAGCACCCATATCTCAAGCAAAGATATCATCAGGGGAGGCTTATTTGGTGGAGCAACGGACATAAAGTGATTGAGCAAGAAGACGATACCTTTGTGTAGGAAATTAAAGTTTTCTGCCATCACTGTTTACAAATCTTGACAAGCATCCCTGTTGAGTTTAATGAAGAAGGTGCGATGGAGCTGTTAGTTCATCCTCTAAATATGTTGAACTTTGACTATCATAATTACAAATAGGGGAGTTCTTGATGGCTAGCTGTGTAAACCCATTATGGAGGTATACATTATATTTTGATGGAGTGTCTAGGGGCCCTAATACAAAAGGAAGTGTTGGAGTAGTTATCCGAGATCCCCGACGTAGAGTTACAATGAAATTAACTGCTTATCTCAGGGTAGGATTTACTAACAACATGGCCAAGTATAAAGCTCTGATTATGGGATTGAATATTGCCAAGAAAGGTGGCATTAGGCGGTTGTTAATAAAAGGGGATTCTTAGCTGATCTTAAATCAACTCAATGGGACATATACAATCCGGAATCCTCTCCTTCGTATGTATCATCGAACTACTATAACCCTACTTGATGAATTTGAGAGCATATGTAACATGTCTGCTCATCCACTTGTGGGACACGTCTTAGCAGCCCATCGGAAAGAGAGTCTAGAAAGCGTCGCCTGGCACTCGTAAGGAATGTCACAGGGTTTGCGATCTAGGTCTTCTCGAGTCTGCCCCGAGCGGAAGTATCCGGTCGTTCCCACTTAGGACCGACCTGAAGTCAGGAATTCTTTCCTATTAACCAAGTCTCTAGGTAGTAGTTAGCCTCGAGCTTTTGATGAACCACTTTACGTAGGAACAACAGAGTCGAAGTAGATTTATGTTGCACTTGGTTCATGGAGAATGGGAAACGAGAGGGATACAAAGCTCAACCTCTCTGCCCATAAGACATAGTCCCATTCCGTTCCCCCTAAAACAACATAAATGGGGATTCTAACTCTACTGACTCTAGGGTCTTCACAATATCGTTTTCACATCTTTTGAGAAAAGTTTCCAACTAACCGGGACCACCCTTCCATAGGACGGACCCAAGGCACGTCCATCGCACTTTCCTCAGTTTGCTTAGTTATCTAATTACCTACCACATTATGTTTGACATGCAAAAGCAGCTTCCTTAATTAGTCAATTTAAACACAGGTTCCTTCACATAAATTAGGCACTAACATAAAAACAATGTCAAGCAACTTCATTTTTCAAATATCTGATCTTTATTTATCATAGTCCCAGAATACATCAAGTATCATGCCCGAAGGCTATCCCAGCAAAATCAATAGGATTGCTGCTCCAAGTTCCGCCCATAGACTAGTACACGGGCCTCGAGATCCCATCTCGAGTCACATCAGCCTCTTGTGCGGGATTCGGAGGCAAGGAATTTATAGCCAGAGCCTCCCCTGGCACCAAGCATCCTCCCGCTCCAAGCAGCACCCACGGAGAGACCTCTCACAGCGGGTTCGGTCTATATACCCGGCGCGGCTAACAACCCCCTTGGATAGGGCCAGGCAGATAGTCGGAGGTAACTGAACCTGCCTTTCCCTCCAGGCTTTTAACCTGAAGCATTAAGTGTTTTGCCTTGAATTAGTTCCTCGAGCAATGAATTTCAAACAATGTATCTAAGTGCACAATCATGATCATTTCAGAGGTCGTTCGTATGACCAACTGCTAAGGTGTGATTCCTTCTTCCCGAATGCTCCCAGCATTCGGTCCTGGGTTGTTCACAACTTGGAAAAATTCCAGGGGCTTGGCAAGCTATGTTACTTGTTTTCCCTTGTTTGTACCCTGGCAACCCTATTTATCCTTACCTTAGGTCTCCTTGTAAAATAGATCATGGAATACCCCGTTGTCCTTGGTTGGTCAACTTGCTAGTTATCTCCTAGATCCCTTGAAGTACCTACGTACCTTTACCTTTGATTCTAATTGATCTAGATTGTCTATCCCTTTGACCATGGCTGGTCAAGATGGTTCTGTTTAGAACAGTTCCTACTCTGACTTAAGTATAATCTTCTTGAGCCTTCTTAATAATGCTGACAAGCACTAAGCTTTTACCTATCCCTCTTGAAGTCACCAAGGACTTTGTCATGGGGTTCATGGATCTGAGTCCCATTTGGTAAATTACAAACAACGTTGAATTTTCCCAACAACTTTAATGCACGTGACGTAATTCCATGCCTTCATTTCAATGCTTACAATTTTGATATAATCCATACAATATGTTATGCCACACATGCGAATGTACTTTCTACGCATGCAATCTTAACATTATCCTCTATGTAATTATTTACACGATCTATAACCTTCTTGAATGATCTGATCTTTATAACTTTATGTGATTATTGCATGAGTCTAGCTGCGCTTTAATCTTTTCTGCAGTTTATTACATGTATCTTAGAATCCTTCTTGTGATATGGAGATGCACTTTGCTTCTTTCGATGTCCTCTGAAAATGCATTTTAAGCAAGAACTTGTGCAAGGAACAATGCGCTTTATGCAAGAATTCTTGCGATACGTTTTTGGTAATTTACGATGCAACTATTTAACCAATTTCACCTATTATGATGTCATCTTACAACGGAAATTATCTTTCTTGTTACATACATCACAACTATGTTTATACCTAGGAAATTATCAAACACGCAATTAATGTGATGCACGTGAGTATGATTTTTCACCATGATAGTTATAACCAATGATTTAATAATAAAGCAACTTGGGTTTGGAGTGATGCCATGATTCCAGTGGTATTGATGCCTGATGAACCGTTCGCGGTTGCCACCTTGATTCAAACCTCCATCCACACTTGCAGGGTTTCCGGCAATCTTTGTGGAACTACGCTTCGGGGCCATATTCGAAGACGCGTGTATGAGTGATAGAGTTCTTGCACTCTCCAATGCAAAATTCTCGCCGCCTTTCCTTGAGTGGAGGAAGAGATAACGAAGGGGAGGGGTGTATTTTCGGCAATATAGAGGGGTGTGTGGCCTCTCTTTAAGGAGGGGGAAGAAGAAGCTTCTCTCTCTCTCTCTCTCTCTCTCTCCTCTCTCCTCTCTCTCTCTCTCTCCCTCTATCTCTTCTCTCTCTCTCTCTCTCTTATTATTATTATTATTATTATTATTCTTCTTCTTCTTCTTCTTCTTCTTCTCCTTCTTCTTCTTCTCCTCTCTCTCTCTTTTCTTCTTCGTCTTCTTCTTCTTCTCCTTCTCTCTCTCTCTCTCTTCTTCTTCTTTTCTTCTTCTCTCTTCTCTCTCTCTCTCTCTCTCTCTCTCTCTCTCTCTCTCTCTCTCTCTCTCTCTCTCTCTCTCTCTCTCTCTCTCTCTCTCTGTGTGATCACGGGGGGGAGGGGGGGGGGGGATTTCTTCCTGACGGCAAGGAGGGGGGGCAGGGGGGAGGCTACTGCCAATGACAAGGGGGGGCTGCATGCTGACGACGAGGAGGGGGCTGCTGTCGAGACCACCAAGGGGGAGGGCGCTGCATTTCAGCCCCACGAGGGGGCTCCCTTTTATAGAGGGGGGATGGAGGTGGTATTGGGGGGGGAGATGGTTGTTGACAGCCGCCACCCCTTCCACCTGGGGCTGCATGTCCCCTTCTCCCCCTTTACTCACTCATTCTCTCTTTCTCCCCGCCATGCAGTCAGTAGGGGGAGAGAGAGGGAGAGTTTTAAAAAAAAGTTAATTTAAAAAAAATTAAGAGGGGGGTTCTCATGGGGGGGAATATTACATCCTCTCCCCCTTAGAGGTATCGAGATGTCCTCATCTTGAGAAGACCTGGGGGTATTGTTGGTTGAGAGTATTTTCATCCATCCTGGTGGCATCCTCTTCTGCATAATCTTTCCACTGGATGAGGTATTCTCTCAAGGTCCTTGATCTCAATTGCCTCTCCCTAACTTCTAGGATTCTATCAGGCCGTAGCTCAAGGACTCCTTGGCTAGGCATTACAATTTGCTAATCATCAAGTACATTATTCGGATTAGGTAGATAATTTTTCAATAGGCTAACGTGGAATACATTATGAATCTTTAGAGTTACGGGCAGCTGTAGTCTGTAAGCATTAGGCCTTATGCACTTGGTGATCTTATAAGGTCCACAATACCTCGGACTTAGTTTCTTGTACTCTCCCAAGGACAGTGAACTCTTTTTAGGGCGTACACAGATGAAAGAAGCTTTTCAGCTGAGGACAGCTGAATAAAAGCCAAAGGGCTGTCACAACTCTATAGAAACAGAATTTGTATCCTTTTTCATTAATTTGTCTATATAATGATTTCTTAAATTTATTTCCTTTGCACTAATTAGATATAAAGAAAAGTGCATTGGAGCTGGCCAACTGATGAGTGGTCATAGGTTATGGTGGACCCACGTGGTGGGTTAGAGAAAAGATAGTTCACACTTCCACCTATATGGCCCGATTGGGCGCCTGTGACTAGAACTCACGCATATCAGGGTTAGACTCGCACACAGAAAGGATTGATGCCTTGAAGTGTGGGCTAGATCCACCAGAACAGACAGTTACAATCAACAAGATGGCAGGATCATGAAATGCTTGTATAATGTGCATGTGTGGGCTGAAAGCTTGAAATGCACATTTCTTTGCATAGGAAAGTCACATGAAGATTCTGATACCGTTTTTGCGATGTACACGGAAAAAGCTTTCATATGACACCCATATTGGGGGGGTCTCTAAATTTTAGGAGCCTCAAATTAGCCTAAAAATGCTAGTCCTAAAAAATAGGGATGTCATTCTAAAAATAGTAAGTTCTGTACTCTGACTGTGCTTACTAAATTTGGTTGTTTCTATTCTTGACAGTATTCAACCCAAAAAGGAAGGCCATAGAGAAGAGTCAAGTGTCAAGACACTTGTCACACAAGTTTCCAAGTGTCCCACCACTTGTCACATCTCATGACATGTGGCTGGACACTTGTCTTGTGCTACTCCACTTTCCCCTTTTGTACTAGCTCTTCTCTCTCCTATAAATAAGAGCTCGTTTTTCTTCATTCAACATCATTTTTCTTTGCTGTAAACTCATGTACAGTACCCACAGATAGCCAGAAACTGGCCCCATCCATCCCCATCATCATCCCCCACTTCTCCAATATCAAATTCCTCCATATTCTCTCTTCTATCACTGCTGTTTTACAGGACAACAAGCCTGTAAATTCATTATAGCACCTCCTCTTCAAGCTCTTTCTTCCATTTTAGCAACAAGAAGCAAGCCCTATCCATGTACTACTGTTCAACGATGGAGAAGGCGGATTTCCCCTTTTTCTTCTCTCATACTATAAAGAAATCAGTTCTTATCATTGCATAATAGATAATGTGTGTGTGTTTGTACATCTTTGCATGATCTTGTGAGAGTGAGAATTACTTCTCCTCACTCTCAGGTTGATTGTAACTGAGCTCTTCCCTAAGGGACTTGGGTTGAGCAGAAATACATTCCTTTGGGGGGGGGGGGGGGGGGGGGGAGGGTTGCCCATCTTCAACCCTCAATCTTGTTTCCATTACTTTTACATTTTCATGGCTGTAATTTTGTGAGTAATTTTCATTTTCAACTTTAAGTGTTCATTCTCTTTTATATTAAATCTCGAAAACAAGCAAATATCATAATTGTTAAGCATACTACGTTGTTCGGGGCGTTTACATCTATTTTCTTGAGACTGCCTATTTTGTCATCCAGTACCTTGTTGTCCATGGGCTACATATGCATTTCGAGCACCTCTTCCTCTAAAGTTTGATCTTTCTCTTCCACCTCTACCCTTCTGATTTCAGTAGAAGACATTGTCCTTGTTGTTTTTAGACCCACTGGAACTTGTATTGAGTCCAAGTCTCACTTCTTCATGCAAAAGAACTGCCACAAGTTCATGAAAGTCAGGCTGCTCCTGACGCACTGATATGGAAGTGTCAAACTGCTTATATTCAAATTACTCCAAGACCATGGAGGGTAGTGGCCACCAAATCATCATCCTCAACTTCAGCTCCAATTGAGCCTAGTTGTTCTACAATGGTTCTTATCTCACTCACATAGTCTTCAATAGACCTTTGATTCTTGGATATGTGGCTGAATTTTTGCTTCAGTCGTGTCTTTCTCGCATGAGTGACATGCCCATAATTCTTCATCAATAAGTCCCAAGCAACTTTTGGGGAAGTACAGTTTGCAATTTGCATAGCTTTTGTGTTTGACACACATAAGGACAACCAATGCAAGACCTTGCTAGCCTTTTTCAACCATGTCCTACGTGCCTTTAATTGATCCTATGTTGGAGGTCTATCCTCCGTTAGCTTGGGCTCATCTTCAAGACTTGTGACTAGGTCCCAATAGCCTCTTCCAATTAATAAATTAGACATCCTGAATTTCCATAGAACAAAATTGTTGTAGTCTAGCTTCTCACCTACTATCTGGGTGATAGCATCCTTCTCTCCTGTGTTTGCCATTCCAAGGTTTCATCTTTACAAAAAAAGTTTGAATGTAGAGGGTCAACTTCCCAAAATGCCAGAATGTACTTCATTGACCTGTAGTGCAACCAGTTTTTACTGTAAAATTGCAACAATAACACTATTGCATTCTCAGCTAGTACATGTGCTTTTGTTCCCACATACGTGTATGAGACACTTGTACTTGCCCAACATGCAAACTGTTGGTAATCTCAACTAATCATATGCTAGGGGCAAAACAAACTGATCAAGTTTCTGTATCATTGATATGCCTGATCCAAGTACTCTTTAAGTTTAGCATTGATAAGAAGAAAACTTCAACAATCACAGCAATTGCAATATGCAAAGAAACGTGGCCAAAGAGATATCTTTGGTTCAAAGGCACTAAGTAGGCCTGTTGAAATTGGTTTCTGACCCAACCACAAAGCCCTTTGTTTCTTATAAATGAAGAGACCCTTAATTGTTGGAAAGCTTTTGTATCTAGAGCAAGCCCAACCAATTGGTTGTCAAATACATGGAACAACTGAATATTTGGCAAGTCTACAACAATAGAGTAAGAACTTTGTCATGTCAATTGGTTATGAGATAGATTTAGGTAGACCAAGGACATAAGATTTCCAATACTAGCAGGAATAGCATCAGATAGGTCATTATTAGATCAGTCAATCTATGACAAGGATTCACATGATGTAATCTCCTCCGATACAGTTGTGTGAAAGATCGAGTGAGTACAACAATTTCTGTCCTGCTCGTGATCCTTCACCAGTCACACCATGATAGGAAATCAATCCATCAGCATAGAAAAATAGAATAGCTCAGAGTCACCATATCCTCTGTGTTTTTATTTCGGCACAACCTGAATTGGCTAAGAACATTGCGACAAAATACAGGCTGCTCCCTCCACAGAAATCAGAACAAATTTTTCCTTTTTTTGAAGCTTTCTTTCTGTGACCGGCTGACCAATTAGACAGCCATGGTCGCTGCAATGGCAGCTCCGCTTCCTTCACTGGCTCTCACAGCCTTCTCGGTCGCAGCTGCCCCTCAGGATACCAAGCAACATTCATGGAATGGCATCTTTTTTATCTCAACTCCAGGCTTAGGTGTGGTGACTGAGCAAAACACTGTGAACAATTCTGAACAGCTTTTGACAGTCTAGTTTTCCCCATCCTTGATACTACTTTGCAAGTCTTTCACTGAATTGTGCATCTTCCAACAGAGACAGATAAGGACATCAGGTCTGTCGCACAGGCCGTGATGACGAGCCCACACAACTCAGCTCAGTGCTGCCAGCTTACATGCATCTTCTCATCCAAGCTCTCCAAATTCTAGCCTTTGTTTGCACCTCTTCCTCTTGATGTTTGTGAAAGTGGCAGCTCCAATAGCTCACACAAAGCTAGCTTGAGTGTATGTTGAGAAAAGGACAATAGCATGCTCTGATACCATGTGAGAAATGAGAGAGAGAGATGGACAAAGACTCAGGCCACAAGGGTAGCAGCCATGCTCCCTTCTCAGTCCATTATCATTCACACTGTAAGTCAACTATATACAACACACTCATACAAAAACAAGTAACCTAGATCTAACCATGGTTAAGTTAGTATGACTTAACCTTATTCAACTAAGGTAGACAACTGACAGAAGACTATGAGCTTGACTCTCAAAACCTAACCCATTCAATGTCAGTGCAATCATATCATCCTCTAAAACACGAGATCCAATAGTAGCCAGCTAGTCAGCTATGGTCTTTATTTGCATAATGTATTCTTGAATGCTCTTACCATTCCTAGACATATTGTTGAATTGTTGCTTCAATTGTATCTTCCTTACATGTGTGACATTACCATAATTCTTCATGAGTGCATCCCAAGCATCCTTCGGGGAATGGCAACTGGTAATCTGCATAGCCATCACATCAGAAATGCATAAAGAAAACCAATCTAGTACTTTACTAGTTCTTTTCAACCTTTGTCGGTGAGCTCTCTGCTATTCTTGTGTTGGATTCCATTCAGGCGATTCGGGTTCAGCTTCAGCCCCTGTACAAAACTCCCAATAACCTTTGCCAATCAAAAAGTTATGCATCCTAAACTTCCATAGAGCAAAGTTTTTACTGTCGAGCTTCAAACCAACAATTAGAGTGATATTGTTAGTGCCTTGAGAATTTGCCATATTTGCAACTAAGGTATTCAATGCTATATGCAATCTATAAGTGCTTGACTCCTTGCAATTCAAGAATAGACTTTCTGCAGTTTAGGAAAGTTTCTAGCAGTTCTTTAGGTACAGTTTCCTAACAACCTGCTTGTTGTAAACTATATTCTAGCAATGAAAAAACATAGCCAACTGAGCATAAACCAAGCTCAAATTAGTTGAAAACGTTCTATGGTAGTGGCAAAACATCTAGATGCAATGACATTCCAAATAGACAATATGTGTCCACATAGTAGACATATAGGTGTTCATGATAATCATAGACAAGAGTTTGTAACAGTAGTCTGTGTATAACCAATAGTGTTTTCTCTGTTGAAACAAGAGTATTCAGACCTCAAAACAACCCCAAAACATACAGTTTCCACTCTATGGAGGAGTTGATACATGTTCAACCGGTTAGAATAGATTACATGTATGTCAAGTGAAGTTAATAGGTATCCTTCCTGCAGACAATAACTAGTCAATACCCTAGTATAACAAGCAACAAATCATTCCAAACTTTGGGATTTCAGCACTCACAATATCTCAGAAAGCATTTACCACTCAAGTGGTATGATCTAAGCATTTGTCAGTAGCAAATAAGTATCACATATACTTCAACCCTGTAGATATATTGTTTCCAAATTCAGGACAACAACTATTTCACTGCTTCTAGCCTACAAATAAGCTTCAAATTTGAGAATTTAATACTCTAATATTATGTCCATATATAAATAAGTGTTACTATAACACTTGCCAAGCATGCAAGATGATTGTCTGCATCATTCTCAAGCCTTTCTTGATAAAACAATGCCTTGTTTTAGTGTTGGAAATTCCACGATAGATTTCAGCTTGCATTCTAGACAGATTTTAGTCTGCTATTACCATTTAAATTTGAGTGTTGAACATTTCAAAGCCATGCCAAAATGTATGAAAATAAAGACATATACATTGCCAAGCATTAGTAGACATCAATAGAGGTCAATATAGCTTCCACTGAGCTACAACCAAGTAGATGTATGTTGTCCCTGTCTGATTAACAATAGACCTGCTTTGTTTTCCAGCCAATGTTTGATTTGAACATCCCACAAATGAGTTGAGAACCAAGATACCAATGTTATGAAGCTTTCTTCAATCCCTGACAAGTTGTTTATGTTAAGAATGTTGGATCTAGAGCATGGCAGGAGCTATGGAGGTTGGAAGATGAAGACTAAATTCTTATTGACATAGACAATGTAGACCACTGTTACACAAGTGAATTAGGTTCCAAGATGGAAGCTTGGACTCATAAAGACAATCTTGTGTATTGGACTGATAATGAAAATGACCACTAACTGAAAGAGGAAAGCATCATGATATTGTATTCATTGTTATGAAAGTGATAGTCAAGTGCAATGCTTTATAGAAGTTGGGTTGTTCCACTCTCCTCACTGTGCATATGGGATTCAGGATAGCTCTTCTTGGAGCATACATCATTTGTCATTTCTCAACACCCCTCTCAAATTATTATGAGTTCCTACACTTGCTGGCTTTTGCCCCCCATATTCTTCTTAAGAGTTGCAATCTGGGTTTTTAGGCTCTTGAACTTGTTAATGTGTATGGTCAAGGAGGCACTATCTTTTATATCCAATTTATAAAACTACATGAGTAATTTTACCTTTGAATTCTTTGCTTGGGTACCAAAGATGCTATCAAGTTCCTCCCAAGCAGTTCTAGCATCTCTGATGCTAGAGATATGATGTAGCACATCATCACTTAGTCTCCAAGCAATGATGCCTAGTGCCTTGTTATTCATCTTCTTCCATTCTTTGGTTTTTGGTGGAGCTATTGCAAGGATCCCACTTTCTAGATCTTCTTTTCCACCATCTTCATCATCTTCAAAGAGATCCTAGATGTCTTTCCTCATGGTCTTTTCCTTCCATGCATGAAAGCCTTCATAATTGAATTTAGCTATTTGCTCAAGTTCACTCATTTTGAAGGAGGTCTTACCATGAGCATACTCGCACAGTGTCTATCCTTTTACAAAGGGGTTAAGACTTACAAGAGATTTGATCAATTAGGGCATTACAATAAGCAACGAAAATGGGATTAAAAATGATTTTTTTTTTTAGTGAGCTTATGATCCAAATGCTAAGAAGCACTAATGGAGTATTAAGAGATACTATGCCTGGAAGACTCAATGTTGAGTTGATGCTTGATGTTCCAAATCTTCTTCTTGAGAATTTCTCTTGCTGGAAATTGATCAAACCCGAGTGTTTGAGGCTTTAGTGTATTGGAAAAAAGTGGAAAATGAAGTGTTTATGACCTTGAAGGTCAATGGCTATGGCTGATCACAGATGATAGTCAAGGTTTCTCAAATTGTGATCAACAGAGAGAGTATTTTGGGAAGCCCTCTTGGGTAAGGTTAGCCGACTTGGAGGGCTACCAAAACCCTATGGTGGCAACAAAGGTTGCATTGCCTACATGTCAGAGCAATGCTTAAATGTTTACTTAGTGCAAACTCTGCCAGAGCTACACAAAACGTCAATGGCGGCCACTGTCGTCAGTTATGTTAGTCTTTGAGGTGCTAAGAGGGTGCATCTTGACCTACAGAAGAAGTCTCCAGAAGGGTGTAAACCCTAAAATGGCCTAGTTTTCTCACACTACCTCCTCCAAGGTCAATAGTATGATAGTCTATAGGCACACACAAGGACAACAAGCAATAATTTGTGCAATGTTGGGCAGTAGAGACTCCAATGGTCTACTCTAAAGTGACACAGAGATCCTTATTGAGTTAGGGAACTCTTCTTTAGAAGGATGCTTGATGAGATTTGGCTTGTGGAGGAAGATCTAGGTGTTGCAAGCAGATAGGGTACTATTGTGCATGGCAGCCATGAAAGCTCTAGTGAAGGTGTAGGTGAAGCTGCAGTAGGAAATGAAGTCTTAAGCTGATACCAATACTAAGCTAGGCAGAGGTGAAAGGGAGCTGAAGAAGTAGAGTAAAGGGAGCTGAAGAAGTAGAGTGAGGACCGGACTATGCTTAGTTGAGCTCTGATACCATGTTAGATTTGGAGCATGGTAGAAGCTACGGAGGTGGGAAGATGAAGACTAAATTCATATTGACATAGACAATGTAGACCACAGTTACACAAGTGAATTAGGTTCCAAGATGGAAGCTTGGACTCTTAAAGACAATCTTGTGTATTGGACTGATAATGACAATGACACTATTTGAAAGAGGAAAGCATCATGATATTTTATTCATCATTATGAAAGTGATAGTCAAGTACAAATCTTTATAGATGTTGGGTTGTTCCACTCTCCTCATTATGCATATGGGATTCAGGACAGCTCTTCTTGGAGCATACATCATTTGTCATTTCTCAATAGTTTATGGCTATCAATGTCTAAGTTGGAGCACGAGAAGATGACTAGCAAACTGGCGCAATCTGTGTTGGTCACATATTTGACCTTGCTGGTATTTTTTCCATCAATGCTCATGCAACAGAGCTCATTCAAGTGGAAGAGAACCCCTCTAGGAAGTCTATAAACCACAAGAAACATACCTTCCAATTGATCCAAGGGTTGCCAACACATGAACTTTTGTAGGTCACAGTGCAACTCTTGATTTCAAGCTCCAGCTCTTGCAAAGCCGATGCCAATGCCACCGCCAAACCTTTAGGCTTAGGCTTCAAGCTCTAATACCATGTTCAAGATTCAGAGGGAGAGAGAGAGAGAGAGAGAGAGAGAGAGAGAGAGACAAAGGCATGGAGATGTAATAGAGAGTAGTTAACTCTCATTGTTCTCTTCTTCTCATTATTCCATAACACTTACTTAAGTCTAGTCACACATAACTAAAAACACACTAGGTCACTAACTGACCATACCACTAACTATGGTTGAGTCGCACTTTTTGCACATATAACTGATGCTCTATATTAGCTCTTGAGGAAAGGTCAGAGGTTTCAGTGGGAAAGGAAGCATAAGAAAGTAACGAAGAAATTGAAGTGGCTCTTGAAATCAGTTCCTACATTAAGAAAGGCTGATTATTCACATGGGAAGCCTATCATTATCACTAATGATACGAGCCCAATTGAGATTGGATGGACAATCGGAAAAGATGATTAAGAAGGTCAAAGATATGCAATTTGGTTTGGTACTAAAGTATTAATCGAACTGGAGAGAAGGTATCCCCATGTAAAAATAGAATTATGGAAAATTGTGATAGCACTTAAATGTGAATAGTAATATTTTATGGGTGCTTGTGTAGTCATTGAGATTGATTGTTTGTTGATATTGGGCATAATTACTAGTTGTGCTACCCTGGATATTGCTATGCTTTGGTGAATTGCATACATCAAATCTTTGAACTGTGAATTTCAGCATATTGTAGGAAGAGATAACTTGGTGGAAAACGTTATCTCGAGTATGCTATGAGAATGAAGATGGGATGATGGATGAGGAAGAAGAATATGAATTTCTTGCTTTTGAAATGATGTTTTGATTGGTGAAACTTAATTGGCAGCTATTAACTATCCAACACCCTTTTCTCAGTACATTATCAATCCCCTTTATGTATGATCATTTATGAGCACATATACCCTGGCCTTTCTGACAATGGCATACCTTTTGTAATTATCCGCCAATGACTTTAACTCCCAATATTTAGAAACTCTTCAATCAGGTGAAGGCTTTCCCTACCCTCATATCTAGGATCATCCACCCTCATGTGTAATACTTCCATGCAATTAAAAACTAGTTGGTTAGTTCGAAAGTTAGTTAGTCAATTAATAAGTTAGTAAGGTTACTGACTAAAGAGTAACTAAAGTAAAAACTAACTAACATTAATAACTAATATTTTTTATTTAATTAAAAATATTTAAAATTTTGAGAGTCGTAATTTTATATTTTTGCCGGATTGAGAAGGACTGTAGCCACCCTTCATGGAAGTTACAATGTGAACGAGAGTTACGAGCCATATTAATCACTAGTGTTAATGTGTATAGTATGGATGGTCCAAAAATGTTAGATTTTTGGGCAAAACTAGCATATTTTAGATATTACCTATTGTAAATATCCTAAAAAGATATGGAGATTTCTAGAACAAGATGCCATGTAAAAAAAAGCAAGTGGTTTTTTTCAGCTTGTTTTGGAGATTTAATACAAAAAAAAAAGGATTGGAAAAATCGTGTTAGAGTTTTACCTCCCTTTCAGAGCCAACAGAACTATCAGAATTGTGATTTGAGCATCAGATTACTAATTTTTCCAAGATCCCCTCCATAAAGAGCTCTTCTTCTCAGCCACAACCTTCTTCTCTTGTTTAGCTATAAATATGAGGCATGGGGAGCAGTTAGGAAAAGGCACAAGGAGATGACGAGAGGCTGAGAGAGAGAGAGAGAGAGAGAGAGAGAGAGAGAGAGAGAGAGAGAGAGAGAGAGAGAGAGAGAGAGAGAGAGAGAGAGAGAGAGAGAGAGAGAGGAGTTACCTCGAGAGGCTACGGGGGAGAGAGTTAGCTCAATTCCCCCAATCTCGGTCTTCAACTAAGCCATCTTCTCTTATGCTCTCCCATCTCAAATTCATTCCTCCTTCTTTATCTCTCGAATCCACCACAATGGCTCCCAAGTGAAATATCTCTCCAAATGTTGAAACTTCCACCATAACCAAAGGGACTGCGAAGAACCAAGGGACCACAAGTACGGAAAGCAAATCTCTTATGAATCAGGTGAACCCCATTGTATTAGGGAAAAGAAATCGGGAGAAAAGAATGTTTACATTAATTATCGCAACTTAATTGAGCATGTTTTGAGATAATGAGCGTACTAGGAAAATTTTATTCATCGCATTCATCTTAGGTGATCAATTAAAATTACACTTAGAAGCTGTTAAATTGCACATAAATTGCATGGAAATTTCATGCTAATATTTATATGAAAAGTTTCAAGAATAGCATTAAACTACAATTAAGCAGGATAGATTTTATGCATCCGCATCCGTTTGCTTGGTTGAAATAATAGGAAATCCTATTACATCTCACAAAACATAGATTGAACTTGTGATAGAATACATAGGGTTTCGTTGTAGCGAAGCCAATGCCCCAAATCGCAATCAACAAGGTAAGGATACTCCTTCACTCAAAAGAATGAGGAAATTGAAGTAGGTTATCTTTGGAAATTTCGGACGATAACAGGGATAAAGCCAAGACTAGATGCTATAGCATCAAATTGGAATTTCCTTCGGTAGAGAGAACAAAGATTTGTCTAGTACATATTGTGCACTTCTGCTTGAGTTTGTACTTAGGAACACATGTTTGGAAAAGGAGTCATATAATAAAGGAATTGATAAGAATAAAATCTTTCAAATTGGATTCAGTTTGAAACACCTGGAAAGGTGTGTTGAGCACCCCAAGCTAGCCGCCAACCCGATCCAAGGGGGTTTTTGATAGCCACATCGGGAATGTGGACCAAACCCGTCGTGAGAGGTCTCTCCATAGAAACGTCTGTTTGTAGGAGGATGCTTGGGTGCCAGGGGGGCTCTAGCTATAAATCCCCTATCTTCGGATCCTCCTCAGATGGTCTATGTGACTCAGGAAGGAATCTTGAGGCCGTGTTACTAGTGCAAGGGCGAAAACTTGGAGGAAAATAAGACGCATCCTTACGGATTGTTGGGAATCGTCCCATGGATTGGATTTGTATCGCAGTTGAAATTTTAATATAAGGTTTAATTTCAAGGAATTTTTCTAATTTTTTTTCGTGTTAGTGCATAAAATTACGTAAAGAAACATGTGACTAACGGGTTGATTAAGGAAGTTGCTTGTATGTGTTACCACTAATATGTCCTTAGGTAAGTAGGAAACTAAAGCTATCAAGGGAAGTGAGTGGGCGAACCCTCGACATGTCTGTCCTACAGCAAGGTGGCCTGAGAGAACTGGGAGGCTTCTCAACATTCACGATGATGTATTGACCTTAGATAATGTAGGGTAGAACTGTGGCTCATATCGTTTTAGGGGACTGGAATGGGACTTTACCCTAAGGGTAGAGAGGTCAAGTGATGCATCCCTCTCATTTCCCATTATCTTTGAACCAAGTGCGATATGAGTCCACTTTGGTTCAGATACTCTATGCAAAGTGGATTGACGCTAGAAGGCTATAGAGCGACTTGACCAATAGAGACTCAAAAGGATTCAGGTAGATCGTAACAAGATTGGCCAATACATTGTGTTACATAGTAGACTTGGGAGTCGCTAGTCGACAAACCCTATGACACTCCATGGGAGTGCCAAGCAGCGTCATTTAGACCTAACTCCTGATGGACTACTAAAACGTGTTGAGACCCAGGCATGTTACAGTTGGTACTAGAGACTGAAAAGGCGATAGTCCATGCTGCTCTCCATAAAAAGGGACCGAATCACCAATTCTCCATGATTCAAACCCCTTCACAATACCAAGGTAAGAAATTTAAAACCTTGATTGACTGTGGAGGTATGCATTCTTTTATTTCTACTGCTTGTGCAAGAAATCTAGGAATAACCACAATAGTTGCACCCACTTTACTTGTCGAATTTGCAAATGGGCGTGAAATCACTTGTAGTAGACAAACTGTCGAAGTGAGATTCCTAGTCGGTGGAACGACAACAATTGTAAAATTCAAAGTAATGAACTTAGGGGCTCATGAATGCTTACTTGACATGGATTGGTTAATACCAACGATGCCCACATTGTCTATGAAAGGGGCCAAATTTCCTTCCAAAGTTCTAAAGGGGAAGTAGTCACAACTCAAGGGAAGGTTGGTAAACCCAAAATCCAATTTCCTTCCAAAGTTCTAAAGGGGAACTAGTCACAACTCAAGGGGAGGCTGGTAAACCCAAAATCCAATTAGCAAAGGCATCACTGATAGTTAAGGGACTGTAGAAGGGTTTACCCATCTACTTGATCAAGCTGAATAAGCTAGAGCAAAGCAAGGATTCTGAAGAAGAACCTTCATGGCTGAAGGAGTACGTAGATGTGTTCCCTAAAGACTTATCGGAGCTATTGCCCCCAAGGGAGATTTATCGTGAGATCAAACTCATACCAGGTGCTGCTCTAGTTGCAAAAAGACCTTACAAGATGTCTATTTTCAAAGCTATTGAATTAAAGGAGAGGCTCAAACAACTTTTAGATCAGGGGTTCATTCAACCTAGTAGGTCTCCATGGGGAGCTCCTATGTTGTTTCTTCAAAAGAATAAGCATGGAATGCACTGGTTATGCATCAACTACAAAGGGCTGAATCAAGTAGCCATCAAGAATAAATATCCTATTCCAAGAATAGATAAGTTACTAGATCACCTACAAGGGGCAAAAATCTTCTCAAAAATTGGCTTAAGGTCAAGGTATTACCAAATCTGCATCAAGGATGAGGATATTCCAAAGACAGCTTTCAACACCAAATATGGTCATTTTGAGTTCACATTAATGTCCTTTGGATTAACCCATGCTCCTGCTACATTCAATAGGCTAATGTAGGATATATTTAGACTATAGCTTGACAAGTTTGTACTTGTTTTCTTTGATGACACCCTGGTCTACTCCAACGAAGAAGAAGACCATGAGCATCAACTTCGCATTGTCCTTAAAACCATGAGGACGCACAAGCTTTATGCCAAAAAGAAGAAGTGTGTCTTCCTCAAACGAGAGATTGAGTATCTAGGATTCATTATATCAGAAAAAGGGAATCTGCGTGGATCTTGCAAAGGTTAAAGATGTACAAGAATGTCCCCCACCAACCACTATTAAGGAAGTGTGTAGCTTTCTTGGTCTAACAAGATGGTATAGAATCTTCATCAAATATTATGCTTTAGTTGTGGCACCCCTCATAGATCTAATAAAGAAGTAGGTTTCCATAGTGTGAACATCCACTAAACAAGAAAGCTTCAACCAACTGGAACATAGCTTAGTGACAGCGCCAATTTTGAAGCTCCTAGACTTGAGCAAGGAGTTTGAAGTTGTTACAGATACCAGCTCACTTACACTAGGCTATGTCCTAATGCAAGAAAGTCATCCCGTGGCATATTCCTCAAGTTAAAAACCCATGAGAAAAATTATGCTACCCATGACTTGAAACTATTG
This sequence comes from Lygodium microphyllum, assembly GCF_053477565.2. Lineage (NCBI taxonomy): Eukaryota > Viridiplantae > Streptophyta > Polypodiopsida > Schizaeales > Lygodiaceae > Lygodium > Lygodium microphyllum. Next base: position 16,562,038 of record NC_141154.1, on the reverse strand, counting down.
GCTATCATTCATGCCCTCAAACTCTAGAGGCACTACTTGCTCAACAACAAATTCTCCTTGGTCACGGACCACAAGAGCCTCAAATGGATCTTCTCCCAGGTTGCTGACCTCAACATGAGGCAACGCCACTAGATTGAGGTGCTACCAGAGTATGACTTTGAGATTAGATATAGACCTGGTAAGGAAAATGTGGTCGCTGATGTCTTAAGTCGTAAAGTGTTCCTCAACTCTCTCATTATGGAGGAACCTTCGAATCACTAGCCACCATGGTGTCAATGCCATGCAACCCTATCCTTGAATTGGCTAGGGAGGACTCTAAAAATGACCCACAATATTAGAAAATGATAAAGGAGATCCTAGAAAAGGACCAAAGTCCCAAACTCAAAGTTAAATACTAAGAATACTCTGTCTATGAAAGCCTAGTCTACTTTAGGACAAGACTATGTATTCCTTCGAGCCAAAGACTTAAACAACAGATACTTTGGGAAGCACATGATTCCCCTTTCTTAGGTCATCCACGATATGCCAAGACTCTTAACATGGTCAGGAAGAGCTATCATTGGGAAAGACTTAAGGGAGATGTACTCAAATATGTGACGAAATGTTTGTCTTGCCAACACGGCAAGGCAGAGCATATCAAGATTCCTGGAAAGCTGCCCCCTCGACATCCCTAAGATAAAGTGGAAATTTATCAGCATGGACTTTGTTGTTGGGTTACCTCCAGTTCCAGGTGGGTACAACTCAATTATGGTTGTAGTAGATATGCTCATCAAGGTTGCACATCTCATCCAGTAAAGACAAATTATAAGGCTTTAGATATTTCCAGACTATTCATTAAGGAGATATTCAGACTCCATGGTCTATCCAAAAGGATCATCAGTGACAAGATTCCCTTTTCACATCTCATTTCTAGAGAGGGATATTTGAAGCTATTGGGACTCAGCTTTGTTTTAGTACGGCCTATCATCCTCAAACTAATGGCCAAACAAAAAGGGTCAATCAAGTGATTGAAGATATGCTTAGAGCATATTGCTATCACGAACCTAAGAAGTAGATCCAATATCTACCCTTGATAGAGCTCACCTACAATGCTTCCTTCTAGCAAAGCATTCAAATGACACCTTTCCAAGCATTGTATGGGCATGATTTATGTTCTTCATTAAATTTCTCAGAATCTACTTTAAGGGTAGAGGCTTCTAAGAAGATGCTAGAAGAAATGGATGAACGAGTTAAGGCCATTAGGCAAGACATCAAAGCCACAAAGGATAGGCAAAAGACTTATGCGGATTTGAATAGGAAAGAGCATCTCTTCAATGAGGGGGATATGGTTTTCATTCATGTACAACACAAGAAGAGTTCTTTATCCTTGTGAGAATTTAAAAAGCTTAGCCCAAGGTATTGCGGGCCTTACAGGATCCTCAAAAAGCCTAGGACCTAGTGCTTACAAACTTCAACTCCCTAAAAATGTAAAAGTTCACAACATATTTCATGTTAGTCTACTAAAGAAATATGTGCCTAATCCTAGCCATGTACTAAGTGATCAACAAATTGTAATGCCTAGCCAAGGAGTCCTTGAGCTGCAGCCAAATAAAATCCTAGATACTAGGGAGAGACAATTGAGGAGTAGAACCCTTAGAGAATACCTTGTTCAGTGGAAGGATTATCCTGAAGAAGATGCCGCATGGATGTTGAGACTTCAAGATCATGTGTGTGACCGACAGAGTCTTACCTCTGTGTCTAGCTGTATCAACAAGTGTAGGACATTGAATAAGTCAGTGATTTTAGGCTGTGTGTGAATGGTCTGTAGAACTTAGAGTGTTGTATTCACTTTAGATATATGGGTTATGGAATATGAAGAATGTGTGAAGAGAGCATGCGGCTTCTCTCTGTTGCTCCAATACTTCTATCAGTCTATGTCTCTCAACAATGGATAGATGAGAATTCTCTTCATAAAAAATACCCATGGTTTCTCTCGAGATGAGAACATCTCAATTTCTCTAAGGGGAGGAGGATGTAATACTTCCACGCAATTAAAATTAGTTGGTTAGTTCGAAAGTTAGTTAGTCAATTAATAAGTTAGTAAGTTTAATAACTAAAGTAAAAACTAACTAACATTAATAACTTATAGTTTTTATTTAATTAAAAATATTTTTAAAAACTAAGAGTCGTAATTCGATATTATTCCCAGATTGACAAGGAGTGTAGTCACCCTTCACACGAGTTACAATGTGAACAAGATTTATGAGCCATATTAATCACTAGTGTTAATGTGTATAGTATGGATGGTCCAAAAATATTAGATTTTTGGGCAAAACTAGCAAATTTTAGATATTACTTATTGTAAATATCCTAAAAATATATGGAGATTTCTATAACAAGATGTCATGTAAAAAAAACCAAGTGGTTTTTTCAGCTTGTTTTGGAGATTTAATACAAAAAAAGAAGGATTGGCAAAATCGTGCGTTCCACGATCGCAATTTACAAGCAGCAAATAACACTTAGAACAAGGAAAAGAAGAAGTGTTCTTGAAGATTTCTAAGCAAGTGTCTTGGAGTTTTACTCCCCTTTTAGAGCCAAAAAACTATCAAAATTGCGATGTATCAAATTGCTAAATTTTCCAAGATCCCCTCCATAAAGAGCTCTTCTTCTGAGCCACAACCCTTCCTCTCTTGTTTAGCTATAAAAATGAGGGATGGGGAGCAATTAGGAAAAGATATAAGGAGACCTCAAGAGGCTGCAAGAGAGAGGTAGAGAGAGGGAGGTAGAAGGATATCCCTCCAAGAGATTGCGAGAAGGAAGGAGCTTGAGAGAGAGAGAGAGAGAGAGAGAGAGAGAGAGAGAGAGAGAGTTACCCCGAGAGGCTACAAGGGAGAGAGTTAACTCAATTCTCCCTATCTCGGACTTTGACTAAGCCATCTTCTCTTACGCTCTCCCATCCCAAATTCATTCCTCCTTCTTTATCTCTCAAATCCACTTGCGAACGATAGTCCCCCAAGTGAAAGACCTCTCCAAATACTGAAACTCCCACCACAACCAACGGGACCGCAACTACGGAAAACACATCTCTTATGAATTAGGTGCATCCCATTGTATTAGGGAAAATAAATTAGGAAAAAAGAATGTTTACATTAATTATCACAACTTAATTGAGCATGTTTCGAGATAATGAGCATACTAGGAAAATTTGTTCATTAAAATCATCTTAGGTGATCAATTAAAATTGCACTTAGAAATTGTTAAATTGCACATAAATTACATAGAAATTTCATGCTAATATTTATATGAAAAGTTTCAAGAATACGCATTAAACTGCAATTAAGCCAGATAGATTTTATGCATCCGCATTTGTTTGCTTGGTTGAAATAACATGAAATCCTATTACATCTCACAAAACATAGATTGAACTTGTGATAGAATATGTAGGGTTTTGTTGTAGGAAAGTCAATACCCCAAATTGCAATCAACATTGCAAGGATACTCCTTCACTCAAAAGAATAAGGAAATTAATTTAGTTTATCTCTGGAAATCTCAAATGACAACGGGGATAAAGCAAAGACTAGATGTTATCGCATCAAATCGAAATTTCCTTCGGCAAAGAGAACAAAGATTTTTTTAGTACATATTGTGCACTTCTACTTGTGTTTGTACTTAGGAATACTTGTTTGGAAAATGAGTCATTTAACAAAGGAATTGATAAGAAGAAAATCTTTCAAATTGGATTCAGGTTGAAACACCTAGGAAATGCGTGTTGAGCACCCCCAGCTAGCCGCCAACCCTATCCAAGGGGGTTTTTGATAGCCACGTCGGGAATGTGAACTAAACCCATTATGAGAGGTCCCTTTGTAGAAACGTATGTTCATAGGAGGATGCTGTCAAGATTGTGGGAGAGAAGGAAGGACTCTCACTTGTAGCTTTCTTGCTTGCACAATGGGGGAATACACATAGAGGTGGAGGCTGAAAACAGTTTTCCTCTTCTTAGTTGTGTAAGCCAAAAAGAACTCTCATACAAAGAAATAGAAGAACCCTATATATGGGTCTCAAACCAAACTCAACTAACTAAGGTGGCATACTAACTGAGCCACGAACTAGAGTAGATAAAGGTAGCTATCATCTAGCTGTTATTCATGGGCGGTGTACCAACCGCGTCTACAACTGACAAGTCGGTGACATAAATGCACAACGGTCACCCTGGCATATCACGAGTGGAGCTCAATATCTCAACACTCCCCCTCGAGCTCAATCCCAATTTTTGCACACCAAGCAGGTCTCTGAACTTGCGCAGCTTCTCTGCGCCCAATGCCTTCGTAAATATGTCAGCTACCTGATCCTCTGTGGTGACATAAACTAGATCAATAAGACCTAGTAAAACCCTCTCCCGCATATAGTGATAATGCACCTCAATGTGCTTTGTTCTAGCATGATAGACTAGGTTATTTGCTAAGTGTATACTACTCATGTTGTCACAGTAAATGACAACTGTCCCATCTGTAGGCTGATGCATATCATAAAGTAGTTTATGCAACCAAGCTACCTCACATGTAGCCATTGCTGCACCCCTGTACTCAGCCTCTGTGCTGGACAAGGCAACTGTAGGCTGTTTCTTGCTGCTCCAAGTGACTGCAGCACTCCCAAAAGAGAACACATATCCACTGGTAGATCGTCTATCAGAAATGCTACCAGCCCAATCAACATCAGTGTATCCATGCAACGGTATCTGAATCCTAGTCTCATAAAATAGTCCATACTGCAATGTGGACTTCACATACCTGAGTATGCGTCTAGCCGCATCCAAATGCAGTTTCCTTGGAGCCTGCATAAACTGACTTACCAATCCAACAGTATAGCTCAAATCTGGCCTGGTAATAGTCATATAAATCAAGCTTCCTACTATGCGTCTGTACATAGTAGGGTCTTCCAGAAGCTCACCTACATCTGCGCTCAGCTTCACATTCTGCTCCAAAGGAACTGAAATAGGCTTACAGCATGTCATCCCATATTTGGACAGCATGTCCAATCCATACTGCCTCTGCAAGAGCTGTATCCCACTTGGTGATCTAATCACCTCAATGCCCAAGAAATAACGCAGCTCTCCCAAATCCTTCATCTCAAACTTCTGCTTCAGTAGCATTTTCACATGAAGGATATCTTCATCACTGTTACCTGTCATAATCAAATCATCAACATAAATGACAAGTAGCATAATACCTTTCTCTGTTTTTCTCACATAAAGTGAGAAATTTGCCTTGGAAATCTGAAAGCCAATAGTGACAAGATACTGTCCTATCTTGTCAGACCATGCTTTAGGTGCTTGCTTCAAGCCATACAAGGCTTTCTTCAACCTGCAAACAAACTCAGGATGAACAGCATGCACATAACCTGGTGGCTGCTCCATATAGACCTCTTCTTGCAAATCACCATGCAAGAAGGCATTCTTTACATCCATCTGATGTAAAGACCATCCCTTTGATGCAGCCATAGCAATGACTGCTCTTACAGTTGCCATCCTTGCAACCGGACTGAATGTTTCTTCATATCAATGCCATATGTTTGTTCATACCCCTTGACTTCTAATCTTGCCTTGTATCTGTTCACAGAACCATCTGCATTGTGCTTCACCTTATAAACCCACTTATAGCCAATTGCATTCTTACCTTTAGGCAAAGGTACCAATTCCCATGTAGCATTTGCTTCCAAGGCATCCATTTCTTCATCCATGGCTTTCTCCCATTTTTCTTTTCCCATGGCTTGCTCAAAAGAAGTGGGTTCTGGTTCCTGTATCGCTTTGACCATATATGCATAGTGAATGGATGTAAATCCATCATATTTCAGCCTATCCACAGGATACCTAGATCTCGTAGACCTGCGCAAAATAGGTTCACTCCCAGGTGCTCTCAAAACATCCGTGGTCTTCCTTACTCCAGGTGTAACAATAGAAGGAATACCCAACTCATCATCAATGTTCTGTTCTGAGCCACTGGATTCACCATCCACATAAGAGTGACCTGCATTCACATCAAACATGGGCTGATCAACCTTCTCTTTTCCTTTTCGTGATACCTGCATACCACTATCTGCATTGCTTTGAGAAGATTCTCCTGATCTCAATCTGCCTGTCCATGGCAAAGAATGTGAACCACTGCTAGAGGACGCTCCAGGTCCACTAATATTTTGTGACTGCTGCTGTGAATTCTGTGCAGCATTACCATTTTGTGCATCTACATCATCAATCACATTTACTGGTTTATACCAGCTACTCATCTCATCAAAAACAACATCTCTGCTCACTGTAAACTTACGAGTAGAAGGGTTATAGCATCTATACCCTTTTTGCTACTGCAGAGAGTAACCAATAAAGATGCACTTCTCAGCTTTTGGATCCAACTTGGATCTCAACTCATCTGGCACATGTACATAGGCAATGCAACCAAAAATTTTCAAATGAGAAATATATGGTTTCCTACCAGTATACCTCTCCTCTGGAGTCATCCCATGTATTGCTACAGTGGGAGTCCTGTTCATTATATAGACAGCTATAGCAACTGCTTCAGCCCAGTAAAAATCAGGCAGGTCTTTTTCATTGAGCATGGCATGAGATACCTCTCCAATATGCCTGTTTTTCCTTTCTGCAATTCCATTTTGTTGTGGGGTATGACTGCATGAATATTGCTGCTTTATGCCATGCTCCTGTAGGAACCTTGCAAACTCATTTGAGAGGTACTATCCCCCTCCATCTGACCTTAGGCATTTTATTTGCAGGCATGTCTCTTTTTCAACCATAGCTTTAAGAGTTTTGAAATGCCCAAAAACTTCACTTTTCTTTTTCATAAAATACACCCAAACTTTTCTGCTATAGTCATCAATAAAAGTGACAAAATAATGACAGCCTCCAAGAGATGCAACTTTAGTAGTCCACACATCAGAGTGGATTAATTCCAATGGCTTCTCACTCTCTTGAACATGTCTAGAAAATGGTTTCCTTGCCTGTTTTCCAAATTGGCAGGCTTCACATACCTTATGCATTTCTACAACCTTGAATTTAGGCAATCCTGCAACAATATTTTGGGCCTGCATTGATTTAAGTCGTTGTACATTAATATGACCAATGCGTTTATGCCAGATATCAATATCTGCAACTACACCGGTTCCATGTGCAAACATTGCTGCACTCAATTCAGGCATGTCTGCATCCAACGTAAACATTATTCCCTTCTTCTTTCCTTTTGCTATCAAGCGACCTTTATTTTTCATATCCTCAACAAAGCATCCATGAGGATTAAATCTGACCAGCAAGCCCTGCTCAACCATTTGACCAACAGAAACTAGATTCTTGGTGATATTCGGGACATGAAATACATCGGACAGGTATTTCTTTTTTCCATCCTGCATAGACAAAGGAATTTTTCCAATCTGCACAATAGGATGTGCAGTATCATCACCAGTCTCCACAAATCCTTGTTTTTCCATTTTCCTTGCATCCTCCATCCATTCTGCATGACCTGTCATGTGGTTTGATGCACCTGAGTCAACATACCATACATCGTTGCTTTCTTCTGCACTCGTCACACAATTGTTCATGTGCTGCACCATAAACAAATGCTCATTTCTGTCATCACCCTGTCTACTAGAAGATGCATAATTCCCTTGTTGCAATTTCCCATTCATGATGTCATTCTGCTTTTTATAGCAGCCTTTAGCCATATGACCCATTTTACCACAGTAGTAGCATTCAACATTGCTGTTTGCATTTTGGTCTCTTTGCCATCCACCACGACCTCTTTGGCTCCCCCTGCCTCTAGAGTTACCACGTCCTCCTCCATAGGACTGGTTTTCTTGAGTTTGCTGCATATTCTGATTTCTACCACGACCTCCAAATCGGCCTCCTCTACCTCTGCCTCTACCTCTTCCAGCATTTGAATAGAAGACAGCTTCTTTTGAAGTTCCTCCTGAAGAAGATGCACCACCATTTCTCTGCTCCTCAGAAATTAGAAGAGCAATCAACTCCTCAAAATCGGGAAATCTTTCACGGACGGAAATGGATGTTCGGAACTGTGCATAATCCTTTCCTAGACCATTCAAGGTCATAGAAACTAAATCATCATCTTCCACTGGCGACCCAATGGAAGCAAGTGCATCTGCAATCTTCTTCACCTTCATGTGGTAGTCATTGATGCTCATATTTTCTCTTTTCACATTATGCAACTCTTGCTTGAGCTGCATTTTCCTGGCTTGCGTATTTGTGCTATACATTTTTGACAAAGTATCCCATGCCTCCTTTGGCGTACTTGCATCTTGAATATGCACAATCATAGAGTCTGAAATGCTGATAGACAGCCAATACATAACTTTCCTGGCTCTCTCATGCCATGCTTTAAATGCCTGCATTTCCTGTTGATTGGGAACATCAGGAAGAACTGGTTTTTCTTCATTTCCTGCAACAAATTCCCAATATCCTTTTCCCATAAGGAAATTCGTCATTCTAAACTTCCATGCTTGGAAGTTGTCCTTGTCAAGCTTTTCAGTGACAATCTGTGAAAGAGAATCAGACGCCATTACAGAACACTGCAAAAAATTCTGTCACTGCAAAGAACACAGCTTCAGCCTCACAAGGGCAAATCTGCAAAACTGGCGAAAGTGGTATTTGACCACATAGTCACTTCCTAGTGACGATTTTGCATATACAGGAACCAAGGATGATTCTGTAACTCCCAATGTCTCTGCACACGAGCATACGATGCAATATCTGTGGTAACTTTTCACCGACCTGTAGAACAGTGGTCTCACAGCATAAAACAGGGCTTTTTCTTGAGTGCGTGCAGAAAACTTCCGCCTCCAAAACAGGCCCCGAAATGGCCTCAAATCAAAAAAATAGGGTCGCCGAGGGTTAAAGCCCTCGCCCGCAGCATATACTGCCCTCTTGCTTCACTACGAAGGGCGTCTTAACCTGAGACAATGCACTCTTGCAATTTTCGGCTGTGCTACCTACAGAGATTTGCTCCCAAAACAAAAAATGAAAGCAACACTGCTCCTCTTACCAGAACACCGCGAGCTTGGCTTGCTTTCTTGAGCTCCTTACCACGAACAAGGCTCTGATACCATGTCAAGATTGTGGGAGAGAAGGAAGGACTCTCACTTGTAGCTTTCTTGCTTGCACAATGGGGGAATACACATAGAGGTGGAGGCTGAAAACAGTTTTCCTCTTCTTAGTTGTGTAAGCCAAAAAGAACTCTCATACAAATAAATAAAAGAACCCTATATATGGGTCTCAAACTAAACTCAACTAACTAAGGTGGCATACTAACTGATCCACGAACTAGAGTAGATAAGGATAGCTATCATCTAGTTGTTATTCATGGGCGGTGTACCAACCACGTCTACAACTGACAAGTCGATGATGACATAAATGCACAACGGTCACCTTGGCATATCACGAGTGGAGCTCGATATCTCAACAGATGCTCAGGTGCCAGGGGGGACTCTGGCTGTAAATCCTCTGCCTCCGAGTCCTACTCTGATGGTCTAGATGACTCAGGAAGAAATCTCAAGGACTTGTTACTAGTGCAAGGGTGGAAACTTGGAGGAAAATAAGATGCATCCTTATGGATTGCGAGAATCATCCCATGGACGGGATTTGTATCTTTGTTGAAATGTTAATGTAAAGTTTACTTGCAATGAATTTGTCTGATCTGTTTTCGTGTCAGTGCATAAAATTACGTAAAGAAACATGTGAGCAACTGGTTAGTTAAGGAAGCTGCTTGTATGTATTACCACTAATGTGCCCTTAGGTAAGTAGGAAACTAAAGCTATCAAGGGAAGTGGGTGGGCAAAACCCCCGATGGGTCCGTCCTATGACATTGTGGTCCCAGGTAATTGGGAGGCTTCTCAACATTCAAATCACGATGACGTATTGACCTTAGATAATGTAGGATAGAACCTTGGCTCATATTGTTTTAGGAGACTGGAATGGGACTTTACCCTACAGGTAGAGGTTGAGTGATGCATCCCTCTTGTTTCCCATTCTCTTTGAACCAAGTGCGATATGAGTCCACTTTGGTTCAGATTCTCTGTGCAAAGTGGATCGACGCTAGAAGGCTATAGAGTGACCTGACCAATAGAGACCCAGAAGGATCCAGGTTGATCCTAACAAGGTTGGCTAATACATTCCATTGCGGAGTAGACTCGAGAGTTTCTTACTGATGACAAACCCTGTGACACTCTGTGGGAGTGCCAAGCAACATCTTTTAGACCTAACTCCTAATGGACTACTAAAACGAATCGAGACCCAGGCACATTACATTATGGAAGCAGCATACTAGGAACGAGCATCTTCAGCCAATTCATGAGCTATATGGTTGTTCTCCCTGCCAATATGCCAAATTTAAATTTTTTGCAAGTGCCTCATGAGGCCCTTTACCTTAAATAGCCAGTTCTTCAAAATATATTTATTTTCTTTCCAAACACATTGAACCTGTCTAACCACCAACATAGCATCTCCTTTTGCAACTATCTTCCTGTATCCCAGTTGAGTACATTGTTTTAGGCGAGCATGTAAACTTGCATATTAAGCTTCATTGTTACTTTGTATCTCTTTACTTTCTTGACTTCAAGAAAAGACTTCTCAATTTTTAGTGTCCATTATGACAAAACACAATCCTCCCTTTGTCAACACTCTTTTGTAAACTGCCATGAAAAAACAAGGTAGCATCTTTATCCTTCATCTCCTCATGAATTTGCGGATGCAGAATTAGTTTCCATCTTATAAGAACTGCACTTTCAATAGGTTCTTTATAAGTCAAAATATCAGCTAAGCTAGCTCTTACAATATCCTCCTTCAAACATGTAAATTCAAATTCTTGCAGAGCCAGAAGCCACTTAGTAACTCTTGGAGCATTTTCAGCAGATTGCAAAACTTGTGGAAGCAAATGAGAACTAGTAAGTACTACAAATGGTTTTTGAATCAAGTATGATTTCCATATTTTAACTGCATATACTAGTCCCCATACCAACAATTCTTCTTCCATCCAAGCTTTTTCAGTCGCTCCAATGGATCTACTTATATAAAACAAAAGCCTCATATAAGACATTCCCTTTCCCTTCTACATTAAAGTGGCTCCCACTACATTTTTCCCAACACTGATGCTAATGAAGAAAGGTTCATCCTATCTTGGAGGCATAAGAATTGGCAAAGAGCTTAACTTTTCTTTAATTTGCAAGAATGCATCCTCTTCAGCTTGCATCCAAACTAAAGGATCCCTTTGAGTTGCTTTCTGTAAAGGATATGCATACTCACCCAGCATATGGAATGATCTTGATAGATACCTCAACTTTTGAACAAAGCTCATCAGTTCTTTTATAGTTTTTGGAGAATTCATAAGAAGTAAAGCCTCAACTTTACTAGGTTCAGGTGAAACACCATTAGCACACACTTCATGACCCAAGAGTATCACTTTAGTTCTTGCTATTTTACATTTATCAGGGTTCAGCTGACTGCCATCCTCATCAAGTCTACAGAAAACTTGATTAAGTTTTTGAGAGTGTAATGCCCTCGAGCTGTACACACAAAAGTCATCCATAAACACCCGCAAAGATTTCCCAATGAAAAGGGGAAAACATCTAGCTAACCCTTCTTAAAAAGCTGGTGTATGCATTCATCAGACCAAAGGGTATTACTCTATAGCAGAAGCATCCCCATGGGGTAATGAACGTTACTTTCTTCTTATATTCTTCTGATATTCTGATCTAGAAATATCCCGAGTATCCATTGCACACATTGTAACATTCATGACCAGCCACTTGATCCAAGATCTTGAAACGGAAGAGGATAGTAGTCCCTCTTAGTCGTTGCATTAAGATGCTTGAAATCAACATATGCTCTCCACTTTCCATTCTTCTTTGGCCTGATTACAATAGGAGACACCTACTCTGCATCATCAATAGGATAGATAAATCAAGCAACTTTTGAATTTCAACTTTAAGTACATTTTTTTGAATTGTACCAAGTCTCCTAAGTTTTTGAGCCATTGGTTTATACCCTTCTTTCAATTTGATATGGTGCACAATGCTATTAGTACCCCTCAATTGGTGATATTCTATTAGTACCCCTCAATTGGTGATATTTCTAAAAAATGTCTAAATATTTATCTCTTTCATCATTAGTCAAGTCCTTTCCCAGCATATTCATAAGCTTGGATTGTCCAACATTCATTTCAAGTTGCTGATCACATGTTTCCTACATGAGGTGTGTACTTCTTGCACCTCTTTTTTTGAACCTTGGATTGACAACCCAAAGAGTTCAACATCCCTAGAGAGTAGGCTAGCTTCCCATTCTCTATCTTCCTCATCAAGGTTGGAATTTTCTGAATCACTACTTTCATAACCTCTAGCATCACTTTCATGTCCATTTTGAATGACATACTCTATTTTCATGTTAAAGATTACCCTCTTATGAGTTGGCTTCTCTAGATAGAGTTCCAATTGACATCTATACCAATCTCATATGGAGCTCATACCAATCAGCCACGGTTGTCTCAAAATGAGAGGATATGCCCCAAGTTTTGCAGGTATAACATGGAAATCCAAACATGTTTTTTGGCCTCCAATGTTGATTTCCAAGTTCTCGATGACTCCCAAACATTTCACTTTTGAGCTGTTTGTCATTTTAAGCTCTTCATCTTCTCCTCTCTTCTTCTCTTCTTCTCTTCTCTCGTCTTGCATGCGTGGCTATGTAGGGAGGATGGAGCAAGGTGGAGGATTGAGTATGCTTGAGCTTGCATCTCGAATCATGGAGCTATCGGAGGGCTTGAGGGAGAAGACTACTCCATTCAGCATCGATGTAAGCTCACTACACTCGTAGGATGATCGAAGGTGTGTTGGCTAGGTGAGAGATAGCCATTTGTGCTCCTTGAAATGCTTGAAACAATAAGCTATCTGTGGGTCTTCACGGTTGAGCGTGAGCTCCCACTACACTTTTCTTCTATTTTGCTAAGACCAACGGATTCAAGCTTGAGCACTTGTGCACTTCAAATCGAGGGTTGAAGTAGTGTTCATCCCCAAACTAGTGCTCTTTGTAGGTAGGAGATTGGGGAGTTTAATCTTCGAGGAAAGAAGGTAAGTATTTTGTGTTTTAAATGATTTGGGAAGTAGGAGGAATCATTTCAGTACTTTGGTTGTGATTTTTGTTGCATTTAGAGTAGCCGAGGATTTGAAAATCAAAGCATACCGTTGTAGGCTTGCTAATGTATACAGGCCCAAAATAGGGGCAAAAAGTGGGAAAAAAAGGGGCAAAAATCCTTTGAAAAAGCAAGAGCAAGCAGGGGGCAACCCTTAGGTGTTGGCCTAGTGGTATAAGATCCAAGGAAGGGGGAAGGAAGGCTCCTTTTCAATACAATAGTGTGTCTGTGAGAGAGAGAGAGTCAGGTTTTGTTACAGGGCATCGTAGGAGTTGACTCCTTGATCCTCGCATACGTGTGTTTCCATCATCATAGGTGAGCTAGACCTAACCCCTGGTCTTGGATCGAATTGAATAAATTTATGCCTTATCGGTGAGCTCATCACTGTAATGAAAGAGACCTAACTGTCCTAACTAAGGGAGAGAAGAGAGAGAAGGACTGCAGGAGAAGAGGAAGAGGAGAGAGAAATACAGGAAGAAGAGAGAGAAAGAGAGGAAAGGAAAGAAGAAGAAGAAGAGGAAGAAGAAGCCATGGAAGCTTGAGAAGGTGAAAAGAGAGATTCTTGATAATTTCTGTGGTGCCTAAAAATACCCTCTTACACCTTATATACCGTCAGTGTGACTGGTATGTTCCCGGCCAATTGCCTTGGGGGGTAAATCGGCCCGTCCGATTTGGATGACGAAATTGGACTGTCCAATTGGCAAAATTGGCCCTCCAAAAATCAGCTACTATCGGCCCAAGAAAAACATCCCGTCCGATTCCCAGGATTAGACAATTGGCTCGGCCAATTGCCTTAGGGGAAAATCGGCCCACCCAATTCGGACGACGAAATCAGACCATCCAATTGGCGAAATCGGCCCACCAAAAATCAGCTATTGGCCCAAGAAAATCAACCAGTCCGATTTGGCCCGATTCTGAGAATCAAATGAACCAAAATTGAACAAAACCTAGAATTGGACACCTAAAATTGGCCAAAGTTGATAATCGGCCTGTCCGATTCTGAGAATCGGTCGAGACTGTATTAAAAAAAAAACAAAAAACCACAACTAACTGACTTGCCAATCAATGCATACAACCGAGTAGGATGATGCAACATAAATCCTACCAAAGTAGCCAATAATCATGCTTAGAGCCAAACTAGGCCAGGATGAAGAGAGTGGAGTAAACGTGATTACTGTTTATTTGCATTCGCACACCACTCTCATATGAACACTTGAAGCGCACTGAAGAAAGCCGAAAGTCTGATTTCGCACTATGCATAGAAAAGACACTGCACATGCAATGGGTGATTATAAGTTGAGGATTGGTTGCAATAAAAAGGAACACACTTAGAGATAATAACACAATAAACCCACTAGTAGGAGATGACCCCAAACATAGAATGGAACCTCGAACCATGAGACCACCAAGAAGGGCAAGAAGCAAACGCCATTGGAGCCGCAATTGTCTCTGACTTGCTCAACCTCATAGGTAGCCTAGTGGACCAAGAAACCATTAGCATGGCATGAAGATGCACGAACTTCGCGAAAATGATGAGCTAGATGTGAGGGACTTCCCGATCGAGATCCAAAAAACGATAGGGAAATATGACCTCCAAGCGAAGGTAGATCATCAAGGTAGACCAGCCCAGGGGATCATAGCTGAACTTGAGGAAGAGAGAAAGCTAGCATGACAAGCGTTGCAGCGCATGGCAGCATACAACCAAGAGCAACGAGCTAGGAGCTTGCAACGAGACATAGAGATGCAACCATCACAAGACATAGAGGCAAAGACCATCACCAGCAAAAGTAGATGGGATTGATAGAATGCAAGATGTATGCACGAATGTATTAGAGGTGCATAGATTCTTGGATGCATGTGTGTTCTATTTGATATGGATTCCTCACTTTGCACATGTAGCTGATGCTCTATATCAGCTTCCAAGGAAAGGTCAAAGATTTCATTGGGAAAGGAAGCATCAGAAAGCAATGAAGAAATTGAAGCAACTCTTAAAATTAGCTCCCACATTGAGAAAGGCTGATTATTCACATGGAAAGCCTATCATTATTACTGTTGATACAACCCAATTGGGATTGGATGGGCAATTGGGCAAGATGATGAGGAAGGGCAAACATATGCAATTTTCTTTGGTGCTAAAGTATTGACTGAATGATAGAGAAGGTATCCACAAGTAAAAAGAGAATTATGGGGAATTTTGATAGCCCTTAAATGTGATAAGGAGTATTTTATGGATGCTCGTGTAGTCGTTGAGACCGATTGTTTGCAAGTTTTGGGTATGATTACTAGTTGTGCTACCCCAAACATTGCTATGCTCTGGTGGATTGCATATATCAAATCTTTGAACCTTGAATTTCATCATATTGCAGGAAGAGATACCCAGTGGTAGACATGTTATCTCGGGCACGCTATGAGAATGAAGATGGGATGATGGATGAAGAGAAAGAAGATGAATTTCTTGTAGTTGAAAATGATGTTGTAAGAGTGAATTTAGCAATTCAAGGAGTTACTATAGCATTAACAGAAGCTTGGATAACAAAGAGAAGACACTTTAAATGTTTTATATCTTGTGTAGAAGTGTTTCTGGAAGACAAATATACAAGAGAATGGCTGAGAATTGGTCAATACCTGAGTACATTAACAAGGAGAGATGAATGGTTAGATGAGGAGTTTAAGAAGATCAAGAGGAAATCCTATGGGTTTTTCTTAAAAGATGGATACTTATGGAAACATGCTAAAAAGAAACAAGGTACGCCATTGCGAGTTTTGGGTGACAGAGCTTCACAAGTAAATGTTATGTAAGAATTTCATGAAAGCTTATGGGCTGGCCATAGAGGTCTTTGGGGTACTTTTGCAAAGATCAAAGAAAGATATTGGTGGCAAGGTACTTATAAGGATGCTGCTCACTTTGTGGAAACATGTATGACATATCATATATTCATCTATGAGACATCAAGATGGATTGTAGCCCACATATCCATTGTCTCTTCATTTTAAGTAGGTGGTGGATTTAGTCATGATGCCTATAGGTCTTTGGCAAATGAGATATCTTGTGCTTGCCCATGAAGACTTGACTAATCAAGTGGAAGGGAGAGCTCTATGCACTAAGACAACAAATGTTGTGTGTACTTTTCTCTTAGAAGACATCTTTTGTCGGTATGGTTGTGTGGGAAAAATTACTACAGATAGGGGTGAGCTAGATGCAAATAAAGCTCATGATTTCTTTGCACGGTTGGGGATAAAGCTTGCTTTAACTTCAACCTATAACCCTGAAGCAAATGGCAAAAGTGAAAGAGGTTACCCACCTATTGTGAAGGCATTGGCAAAAGCATGTGGAGAGAAGGTAAAAGAGTGGCCATAATTGCTCCCTTATGCCTTGTGGGCTGATAGAATAACTCATAGTGCTATTACAAGATATATGCTTGCAAAATTGATGTATGGTCAAAAACCTATCATGTCGATAGAAGAGATGACAGTCACATGGAGTGTGCTACCTTGGGAGGAGGAGTTGAATCGAGAGCAGTTGTTGGCCTTATGTATTAGATAGTTGGAAATAAAGTTAGAAGACATAGAGGAGTTGAATCGACAGTCACATGAAGTGTGCTACCTTGGGAGGAGGAGTTGAATCGAGAGGAGTTGTTGGCCTTATGTATTAGATAGTTGGAAAGAAAGTTAGAAGACATAGAGGCAATGATTGCAAAGTTAAGGGTAGCAAGGATACAGAACAAGAAACGGTTTGACAAAAGACATAGATTGAGGCCAAGAACCATACAAGATGGGGATTGGGTGTTGGTTTATGATAGCAGTTTAGACAATCAGCATAGTACCATGCGTAAAGTTTCCAAAAGATGGTTTGGACCCTATGTGGTAAGATAGATATTCAATAGCGCTACTTATGTAGTAAATGAGCTGGATGGGACAACCATAAAACTTTCGGTAGCAGGGAAAAGAATCAAATTATTCAAGAGGCGGGAATCTAATGCCTATGAGTTCCCAGAATTGGAAGAAAATAGTGGACATGATATAGGGGGTAGCCAGGAAGATATGGAAGATGAAGAAGCAAAGGATATGGTTACAAAGGATGAGGAGGACTCAGAATCTGATGACAACTAGGATTTTGGCACATACCAGAGGATGTGCAAATTCAAAGGGGGTGGATGTCGTGCCACGATGTGGACACGGTATGAAAAACTCTGGAGTGCATCATCATCCAACTTTCTTATTGATCAAGAGAGTCAATGACATCTGAGTCATTAGTGCTAGTATGAGTGATATGGATGGTCCAAAAATACTAGATTTTTAGACAATTTTAGCCTATTTTAGATATGTTGGATATTATTTATTGTAAATATCTAAAAAACTAGAAAAATGTCTAGATTAGGATGGCATGCAAAAAGAAAGTTGCTTTTTCAGTCAGTTTTGAGATTTTTCATAAAAAAGAAAGATTGGCGAAATCGCGCATATCGCGATCGCAATTGATGATAGGCTAAAAACTTCACTTTGAACTGGAAGGAGTGAACAAGGAGATTCTAGAATAGGTGTCTTGTAGTTTTACCCCCCTTTCAAAGCCAAGAGAGCCATCAAATTTGGATTTCGAGAGCAGCAAAGAAGAATGTGTTTTTTTAATACACGTTTTTGGTATACGAAGGAGCTCCAAGAGATCTAATGCTTGGAGATTGTTTCTGAGTAGTGAAAGACAAGGGATTTCAAGTTCTGTCAATACATATTGATTCGATTCATTGCGATTTGTCTTTATTATGTTTACCTTTTGTTTATTCTTTTTCTTCTCTTCCATCTCCTATCTCTACTTCCTTCTATCTTTGATCCCCGATGGATACGACCTTTTGACAAAAACCCCTCCGACAATGCGTGATTCTATGGAAGAAGAGGAAGGAGTTGGATGCAATATGCTAATGGAATAATGGAACCGAAGCAAAGGAGATTGTAGATCGGGCTGTGAGAGAGCGTTACGGCCAAGAATAAGCAATAGCGGTCTCCCAACCAT
The DNA here is from genome assembly GCF_053477565.2 of Lygodium microphyllum. NCBI lineage: Eukaryota > Viridiplantae > Streptophyta > Polypodiopsida > Schizaeales > Lygodiaceae > Lygodium > Lygodium microphyllum. The sequence goes on along the minus strand of NC_141154.1, from coordinate 16,543,870 downwards.
TAAATACATGCCTCCAAAATTGGGTTTTTATGCATAAGCAATCATTTCATTTGTTTTATGAGAGAAGTTTGATGGAATTGTTTGTAAATAGATGCCTTTGATTGATAATGCTAAAATTTATTAGAAATCTTAACGAAAAATAGAAAATTTAGTCATTTAAAATTTTATATCAAAATACGCAAGACCCACAATTATGCAGTTTTCATGAAAATTATAAATTTTGGGGGTTTTGTTGTGATTTTGGGATTCATATGGATTATAAATTAATATAAAATCAATTCTCGGTGGTTGTGATCAGTCCTAATCCATAAATCAAAAATATTAAAAAAATTATTTAAATAAATGAAGAAAAATAGTGAAAAAATAAAAAAATTTAACTTTTTATGTTTGAAAATTAAGAAAAAATGTTTTATGTTCATGGATGTATGGCATAGCTAGAGCATGAGGAATAAGCCTCAGTTTAGCCTTGTCTTTATGTTAAAGTATAGTTTTTACTGCTTTTACAAAAAAAATCTACAAAAAATTTGCTCTTTACACCTATCAACAATGCATAACCTGAACGATAGGGGGAAGAGGGGTTTTGATGTTGATTAGTTGTTGATAACATATGAAATGATGATCTATTTCGTTGTGCATACCATATAGGACATTTTTAATTTAAGTGTAAAAGGGTCGAGAAGCATGAGAATGCTCGGTGCTAACCCTTAGCAATGCAACATGACATGTAGGCTGAAATCATTGAAAGAAATGTTTTTTGCACTTCACAATGCTAATTTATAAAACATAAATTTTTTTAGTACTATGGCATACATAATCACATTGCCCATATTAGGTGGTGTAATTCCTGGATACATTGTAATTGGTTTTCTATACACATGACCTACGTGGAGTATGTGAGATACCTAAGCTGTAGGTTTAGACAATTGGGTTCCTTGGGAAAATCTTAAGTGAGGAAATATCTTATCTCCTGGAACGTTTGAAAATAAGAGTGGGGTTAGTGGCGTACGTGTTATTTGTGTTAGCGGTGCATCGAGGGGCCAATCCCCAACGTGTAGGAGAGCCGTAGTGGGGTCATGACATTTAGCTAAGGGGTGCCTCGTTCTATGTGTTACGATAGAACAATAGTGGATATGTGTTTTGTAAAAGACTTGTAATACTGAATACTAAATAATACTTGATAGTAAATAGATAATGGCAACTTAGATAGTATTAAATAATATTTTTTGGTAAAATACTATTAATTTTATTGAACACAAACAAAGCTATACTAAGGTAGTTTTAATTTATACTTAAAAAATAAGGTCAAATAAATAATAGTATACTAAAATTAGATTTTGTTTGGTTGATTACTCATTGGTTCCCAACTACCAAATGGCCCATACATGCAACTACCAAATGGCCCATACATGCAACTACCAAATGGCCCATACATGCAACTACCAACAATCCCCAAAAATACAAATGCCAACAATCTTAAACCAGTACAATTGCCATTGAAGATACTACCCATTGTTTCTAAGCAACATTTTGTGAATAGCTATTTCACTATAGATGCCTAGACTATCCCTTGAGTCGTTTTTGTATACATGATAACTACTCAAATAGCCTACTCCCCCTCAAATAAGTTATTGTAAAACTTTTCTCGAGTCCCAGTATCCTCCACTGCCTTAGAGCATGCTTCTAAATATTTTCTTCATTTTAATCTAATACTCTTTAGCCTTATGTGGAGATATAGATACTCAATTTTTAATAAAGTAGAGTATTAAAGAAGTGTTCGAGAAAGTGGTGTCTCATCTTATCATGCAAATTTGGTTAGGACTTGAGGAATTCCTATTAGACTACAACCTAGAATATTTTAGCTTGTAAAGTAAATGTCCAAATCATTGTAAATTGTGAAAAATATATGTCCAAATTTTTTATTTTCAAGATCAAGTAGAGTCAAAACATAATATCGTGTCATTGACGTTAAATTTCCCATAGGAAATGGGCTCAAATAAACGTCCAAATGGGAGTAGGTATGCCATTGGATTCCCCATAGAAGTTCTTTCCAGAATTTCTTGTGGATGAAATTTTTAGATAATGATATATAGAAATTGGAGAGCCTCATTGTTAAACCTGCAACATAAAAAAAGGTGAGTGATAGTTTCTAATTTTGTTCTATATGGAGGGCATAACCCATTACATCTCATGGCCTTTTCCCATCCATAATCCTCTATGAATTATAAGTCAATTAGAATTGTATATGATTCTCAAAAACATTTTTCTCAAGTCACCCGCATCTATCTATTGGAATATAGTGCCTACGTAAAGGATACTAATGCAAAGTGAAATAGTACTAACACAAACTAAAATTATACATAGAGGCACAAGTAGTTGAAAATCAATGATTGCCCTATATGGGGGCACAAAAGTGCTTAGAACCAAATAATTGAATCAATGGAGTTGTTGCTCTCTATTATAATCTAGATCAGGAGTTGCATGGATTAAAGCATTCCACATTCTTCAATCTATTTATTATAACTATTATTAATACAATATCATTTCCCATCTAAAATCACAAAAATCCCATGACTATTAGTTTACGGATGAAAGGCAAAGGCTAATGTAAAATGAACACTTTGATTACCAAATATATACAAACGTGTCTACTTTTTATTGAGAAGAGCTTTGTATACAATGTGTGTATATTGTTATGCACACATGGCATCGTTATACACATGGTATTTTTTGAAACTAATCTATAATGGTCACCAACTCAGCCATGTATAGAAGGGAGACGTTAATCTGATGGACCTTGTGAGATTGAGTGAGATCATCCAAATTTTCTCCTTGACTATTTCTCAATCTTTTAGTATTAGATCATCTTTGATGAGATCCATAGCACATTGGATGTTCTTAACCCCAACAAAGTCCTTCTAAATTTTATCCAATAGTGCTTGAAGAGTGTCTCTTTTTTTCTCAAAGAAATATTCTCAATAATAAAATATTCATAAGGACATGTATACATGAACTGTGGGAGTTTTGTAGTGCCCTTAAATCTATACGGCCCCTATAAGTATGGCAACAATGTGTCCTGAAACTTTGTGTCAGTGCAATGACCATGATACGTGTTGACACAACAAGTTGTCCCCATTAGATTCATGCATGCCTTAGATGGCACGTCATCCACAAGTAGTGTATGCTGAGTGTCCATGTCAATACCCCTATGTCAAGAATTGCGTGGTGGGGGGACTTGCTCAAGATGCTGCACCGAACACACACAAAATGCACAAGGAGAAGCTCACTTAAGAGACAAGAAGAGAGATGGAGGCCAAAACATTTTCTTGCTGGTTTCTTATTCTTCTTCCACACACTTTACAATGTACACAAAGTATAGATAAGATACAACATAAAGGAAAGTGGCCTACTAAGTCAAACAATGCATAACCGACTACATTAGTCGACATGCGTTATAACTATGCTAGCTGTAAATAGGTGTAACAACTTGAATATAATAAGTAATGAGTCAGTGGCCATGTGAGAGCTATAATGACCACCAATGTGCTAAGTGTAGATGTGTGGACCCATCTAACTAGGCGGTCCATCATCAATGTCCGCATGTGTTGAGCTTGTCATCTCAATACTCCCCCTCAAGCTCAATTGCATCTCTGTAACTCCAAGTAAGCTTCGAAACTTTTGAAGCTTCTCTGTACCCAATGCCTTCGTGAAGAAGTCATCTATCTGATCCTGTGTGGTTGACATACACTAAGTCAATCTCACCTGCTAGTACCTTCTCTCTCACAAAGTGTACCTCAATATGTTTTGTCCTAGCATGGAATACAGGGTTCCTAGCCAACTGTATACTGCTCATGTTGTCACAATAAATGACAACTGGACCTTCCACCTGCACATCTAAATGAGCCAATAACTTTTGCAGCCATACTACCTCACATGTTGCAACAGCAGCACCTCTATACTCAGCCTCTGTACTCGAAAAAGCAACTGTAGATTACTTTTTGCTGCTCCAAGTAACTACTGCACTACCAAGAGAGAACATGTATCCGCTGGTAGATCTTTTATCAGATATACTACCAGGCCAATCTACATCTGTGTATCCAAACACTTGTACATCTGTTCCTGCCTCATAGAAAAGTTCATAATGTAATGTGGATTTCACATATCTCAATATACGTCTGACTGCATCCAAATGTGGCTTTCTAGGTACTTGCATAAACTGACTCACAAGACCAACGACTTAGCTCAAGTCTGGCCTTGTAATGGTCATGTAGATCAAACTTCCCACTATCCTCCTGAACATAGTAGGGTCTTCTATCTCATTCCCAACATCAGTACTCAACTTTATATTCTGCTCCAATGGGACTGAAAGTGATTTGAATGCTGTCATACCATATTTGGACAACATATCCAAGCCATACTGTCTCTGGGACAACCATATACCATCATCACATCTGATCACCTCAATGCCAAGGAAGTACCTTAGCTTACCTAAATCCTTCATCTCAAACTTCTTCTTCAAAAAGTCACCGACTTCACCAATCCCACTCTCACTATCACCTGTAATAATCAAGGCATCCACATAGATGACTATGATGACCGAACCTGCATCTCCCTTTCTCACATAAAGTGAGTGATCAGCATCAGAAACATAAAAGTCAATATTGACAAGATACTCTCTGATCTTGGCAGACCATGCTCTAGGTGCTTGCTTGAGCCCATAGAGCGCCTTCTTCAACCTGCACACATACGTGGGATGCTCTAAATGTTCATAACTTGCTGGCTGATCCATATACACTTCTTCCTGCAAATCACCATGCAAGAAGGCATTCTTCACATCCATTTGCTGCAATCTCCAACCTTTGCCTGCTCTGCCAAAGCAATCACACATCTGACAGTTGCCATCCTAGCAACTGGTTTGAAGGTTTCATCATAATCTATGCCATATGTCTGGGCATAGCCTTTTGCAACCAGCCTAGCTTTGTACCTACTAATAGAACCATCTGCATTGTGCTTAATCTTATAAACCCGCTTACATCCAATAGCTTTCTTGCCCTTCGACAATGATACTAGATCCCAAGTCTTATTGGCCTCTAATGCAGCCATCTCCTCATCCATTGCTACATCCCAATGAGTATGACCAACAGCCTCCTCAAAACATGTGGGCTCAACATCCTCAACTAGTTTCACCATATAAGCATAATGGTGAGCTGCATAACCTTCAAAACCAAATCTTTTAACAGGGTATCTGACCCTGCTAGATCTGCGTACCACTGGATCACTCAATGGAGCCTTTACATTGCTATGAGCTCTCTGTACACCTGGTGTCTTGACTGAAGGAATGCCAAGCTCATCATTCAAGCTCTCTGAGCCATTGGAGTCTCCATCAAGAATTGCATCAATGCCATCTGACACTTTATTCTTTCCTTTGTCTTTACCTGTAGTGCTACTAGATGCACCTGAAGATGTCGAGGTACTCCTTAGTCTCCTAGACCAAGGACTACCAGATGATGTCTCTGGTCCACTAAGAGTTCGTGATTCTTGCTTTTCAACCTGCACATGAGTGTCATGATCATCATCATCATCCAATGCATCACCACTAAATGCATACCAACTTCTCATTTCATCAAAGATGACATCCCTGCTCACTCTGAATTTACATGTGATAGGGTTATAACAGCGATACCCTTTCTGCTCTAAAGAGTATCCAATAAAAACACATTTTTTTGCCTTTGGATCAAGCTTCTTCCATAGCTCATCTGACACATGAACGTATGCAACATAGCCAAATACCTTCAAGTGCGATACATCAAGCTTCTTGTCAGTAAAGCATTCTTCAGGAGTCATCCCATGAACTGCAGCTGTGGGAGTTCTGTTCATAATATAAACAATAGTATGAACAGCCTCAGACCAAAAATGCTTAGGCATATTCTTTTTAGCCATCAAGGCGCATGCAACTTCTGCAATATGCCTATTTTTCCTTTCTGCAACCCCATTTTGTTGTGGGGTATACCTGCATGTGAACTGTCTCTTTATCCCATGAGACCTCAGAAAATCACTGAACTCATTCGAGAGGTACTCTCCCCCTCCATCTGACCTCAAGCACTTTACTTTCAAGCCTATTTCTCTTTCAACTGCAACCTTGAAAGTTCTAAAATGCTCAAACACTTCACTCTTTTCCTTGATAAAATATGCCCACAGCTTTCTAGAACAATCATCAATGAATGTGACAAAGTATAAACTGCCTCCAAGAGATACATTTTGTGTAGGCCCCCAAATGTCTATATGTACAACATCAAGGATATTTCTGCTTACATCTCTGTCATGTGAAAAGGGTTGTCTTGCATGCTTACCAAACTGACATGCTTCGCATACCTTATAAAATTCTACAACTCTAAATGTAGGCAAACCTATAATCAACCCTTTGGACTGCATTAATTTCAGCCTTTGTACATTTGCATGTCCAATGCATTTGTGCCAAATTTCAATATCTGCTACAACACCTTTTCCTTTAGCATACATAGTAGCATTCATAGTAGGAATTCCAGCATCCAGAGTAAACATACGTCCAACTCTACTTTCCTTTGCAACTAATCTGCACTTTTCATTGAAGTCTTCTACAAAGTAGCCCTTTGCATTAAATCTGACTTGCAGCCCTTGCTCTATCATTTGACCAACTGACACCAAGTTCTTTGTAATAGATGGCACATGTAATACATCTGAAAGAATCTTTGTCTTACCGTAATGCAAGGACAAGGAAACTTTTCCAATCTGTGAAATTGGGTGGCATGAATCATCACCCATCTGCACATAACCTGCATTTTGCAAATCCTACATCTCTCCAAACCATTCTGCATGGTTGGTCATATGATTGGATGCACCTAAATCAACATACCAAACATCATCATGTGTTCCCTTTCTCGTAACAGCATTCAGCATATGCTGCATAACAAACAGATGTTCATTTTTGTCTTCATTCTGTTGTGAAGATGATGCATAGTTTCCTTGCTGCAACTTACCACTGCGAATATCATCTTTCTTAGTATAACATTGGGCTGCAATATGACCTGCTTTGCCACAGTAGTGACACACAATACCAGAGTTGTTAGAACCTCTATTCTACCATCCACCTCTTCATCTAAAGCTCCCGCTGCCTCTAAAGTTACCACGACCTCCTGAAACCTGCATATCGCCAAATTGTTGATTCAATCTGTTTTGCTGGTTATCACTACCAGGTCCTGTACCACAGCCTCTTGAAGAGAACCTGCCATGTCCCCTTCCTGAAGTGGAGTAGAAAGCTTGGACCTGTTCACCACTTCTTTCAGATGTTTCACTCTGCATGTTGATCTCTTCAGTGATCATAAGGGAGACCAACTCATCGAAATCTGGAAATGGATTTCTGACATGTACAGAAGTTACAAAAGACTTCCAAGCCTTTTCATTGTTAAGTCCACCCAAGGTAGACGACACCAAATCATCATCATCGGGCATTGCATCAATTGCTGCCAAGGCATCTGCAATGCTCCTTACCTTCAGTGCATACTCATTGATAGACATCTTCCCTTTCTTCAATGTATTCAACTCTTGCTTGATTTGAATCTTTCGTGCCTTTGTATTTACGGAAAACATACTTTCAAGTATGGTCCAAGCTGCATATGAATTCTCTGCATTTCTAATATGTCCCAGCATATTATTGTCAATTACTGTAGACAGCCAATACATAACCTTTTTGTCTTTTGCATTCCATTCCTTCCGTGCCTTTGTCTTTTGCAATTGGAGGATCACTCACCTCCGGCTCCTTTTCTTCACCTGAAACAAACTCGTAGAGGCCTTTTCAAATAAGGAAGTTCGTGACACGGAACTTCCATGAAGGGTAGTTGTTCTTGTCGAGCTTCTCAATGATGTGGTTTCCACTGTTCTTTGCCATTATCACAAAACTAATACCAAACAGCAAGCAAATCTTCTGCAATCCTCAATCTATAGTGCACAGCAATACACCAGACAGCCTTTTTCACTATCTGCTCAACAATACATGCAATCTGCAACCAGTTTGCAGATAAACCTTGTGTTTATTCGCTGCTAAACACCTTTGAACTTATAGATCTGAAATGTGTAACATGTGCACATGTATATGGCAGACACAACTGAAATTGCAGGGTATCTCAAACTGCTGTCTACAACCTTGCGGCTCTAAAACGGGGCCTGAAACGGCCTCAGATGCCCAAAATAACTACGGGTTAGGCCTAAAAGGCTAGTCTACAGAATACACAGCGCTCTTCGTGCATACCAAATCTCACTGCAATCTGAGATTTTTGCTCTGCCCTACTTTCGGTGCCTCCACATACACTATCCAAGAGAGAGAGTGGAAGGATGGGAGAGCTTCTTACTCGTGGCTTGCTTTCTCGAACCTTGCTTCTTCTCCTTCACTTCAGCCTTCGAAATCAGCCTCTCTCACAGTGGTGCGGCTCTAATACCATGTCAAGAATTGCATGGTGGGGGGACTTGCTCAAGATGCTGCGCCGAACACACACATAATGCACAAGGAGAAGCTCACTCAAGAGATAAGAAGAGAGATGGAGGCCAAAACGTTTTCTTGCTGGTTTCTTCTTCTTCTTCCACAACTTTACAATGTACACAAAGTATAGATAAGATACAACATAAAGGAAAGTGGCCTACTAAGTCAAACAATGCATAACCTACTACACTAGTCGACAGGCGCTATAACTATGCCAGCTGTAAATAGGTGTAACAACCTGAATATGATAAGTAATGAGTCAGTGGCCATGTGAGAGTCATAATGACCACCAACGTGCTAAGTGTAGACGTGTGGACCCATCTAACCAGGCGGTCCATCATCAATGTCTGCATGTGTTGACTTGCTATCTCAACACCCTAGTCATAAAAGTATAGAGAATGACTTTGGGAGCAAAGTCTCATTAATTCACTTTGAGTGGTAGATGCTTGGTTGTTGCACATAGTCATCTTGCAACAACTTGAATTTGAAGCACATACCTGAACCAACTACTGCTAGTTTCTTCTTTACTAAATCAATGATGGGCAATAGGTTCTTGGGGGTCATGATGCTCCAAATCCCCACATCATAATGGGTTTTCAACTATAGAAAGAACTAGGCCAGTCCAGGCCTTAGCAACATAACATGCTTATTGGCTTTGTGGAGCACTCCATCATCCTAACGCATGTGGGTTGTGTTGAGATTCAAGCTCATTAATCTTCTGTCAGTTGTTTACCTTAGTGAATAAGGTTAAGTCACACTGACTTAACCATGGTTAGATCTAGGTCATTTTGATATTTAGTGTGTATTGTACGCAGTTGACTTTTGAGACTGTGTGTTGATGGAATGGAATGAAGTGAAGAGAGCATGTTTGCTTCCCTTATTGCTTGTGTCTTGGTCCACCTCTCTCTCTAAATTCTAATATGGTATCAGAGCACATGCAGAGGGCACTGCCATTGCTTCTGTTCCTCCTACAAGCTCATAAGCTGCAATGAAAAGGATACAGGATGCCGATTGAAGCTGGAGGACAACCTAGTTGTAGGAAATGGTGCTTTTTTAGTTGGCATATTAGGAAACAATCGAGCTGCAAACTTTCTGCAGCCATCAATTGCAACACAAATGCGAATGTTTTAGCATTAATTGAGCATTTCTCTATCTTCATCTCTTCAAGCAGCTGGTCTAGCATGTGAAAATGCTTGGTTTTACAAACAGAATTGATCATTGCCTTGTATGTCGCATTGTTATGCTTATATCTGCTCTGTCCATGAGCAAGCTTGAAGAACTCGTATGCAATTTCGGGGTCAGCTTGGCCCAGCACATATGCTCGTACAAGCAGGGGTGATAAGCCTAAGCCATATTTCAACAATGTCTATTCTTCCGGGCTCAAGCTGGAGACTTTATGTTCAAAGTGATTTGCAACCTGCAAAGCATGTTTTAAGTGGCAACCAGGCGGTGATGCGACAACTATGCTTGTCACATTGATGGGCTGTACTAACTTTCCAGTGAGCAACTCACCCAATTTTGCAACTATAGGCATCAGGAGTGTATTTGAGAGGAACTACAACTCAAGCAGAGGGAGATTCAGGAGCAGCATCAACAAAGGATGTCTACCCTTTAGAGCAAAACAAGCTAAAAGCAGAGGAGGAGGCTTATGAAGGTGTCAAACTGATGGATGTGGAGGGCCTTGAATTGCTGCAAACTCACGTGCATATGGAAAAATAGGTGTTTTTTTTTCAAAGGTCCATCACGGCATATTGGAGCTTCATCTTCTGGAAGCTCATGGGTTGTTGGATTCAAATACATTTGGAAATTTTGATCCCTATGCAGTTATCTTCTGCCACAAGGAAATCCAGAAAAGCCATGTGATTAAGTCTACTACTGATCCTGTTTGGGATGAGTAGTTCACCTTCAATATAGATAATGAAGTGACCGAGGATTTGATCAAGTTTTTTGATAAAGATGATGCTCGAGCAGATGATCCACCAGGAACTGTTGTGGTTCCATTGCATAAAGTTTTCTTTAAAGGTGGCATTCCTCCCACAAAGTTCAAGGTGCTTGGATAGAAAGGGCAGCCATAGGGCGAGATCAATGTTGTCTTGAAATTCTCACCATGCGATTAAGAAGGCATATGTTGGTCTGTCTACTGTGCTAGATAGACTGGTGCTTCTAGGTGCTTATGGTGTACAAAGTGCAGAGCACTTGGGTTTTGTTGTGTATGCACATTGAGCTAAAATAAAGCAGACATCTGGGAAAGAACATTTTGTACCAAGGAGCCATTCATGTGAACCTGAATTGTAGTAGTGGTTATTGTTGAAAGTTTTACAATTTTTTTAAAAAAACTAGTTGCATTATAGGGTATTGAAGTACATTGCATGTTGGCACCTTGAGAATTTAACTGGTTTGTAAAGGTGGAATGCTGTAAGCATTAAATGCTCAATTTGGAACTGATTTACTATAGTCTTTGCAGTGGGGTTGACTGTCAACAGTTTGCAGCAAGCATACAAGCATTGGGTCTATTGAGTTATGTATTGACTCCCAGAGATTGTGACACCTGGCTGTTGTGGTTTATGGCTTGGTTGAGCTGAGATTAACCTCATTTGGATATAGAGAATATATAGTTGGTTACTTACAGACTGCTGATTATAGATTGCAAACTGTAATCAGATGTCTACTGATCAGACAATGCTACTTGGTTGGAATGCTATTACATTTAATGCTTTGCCACATGTTTGGAAATGTATGACATTGTTGTGAACTAAAATCTACTGGTTTTGCAAAGCTTAAGACCTTGAAAATGGCAAACACAGAAGAGAAGGATACTATCACTCAAATAGTTGGTGAGAAGCTGGACTATAACAATTTTGTTCTACGGAAATTCAGGATGTCTAATTTCTTAATTGGAAGAGGCTATTGGGACCTAGTCACAGGTCTTGAAGATGAGCCCAAGCTATAGAAGGATAGACCTCCAACACAGGATCAGTTAAAGGCACACAAGACTTAATTGGAAAAGGCCAGCAAGGTCTTGCATTGGTTGTCATTATGTGTATCAAACACAAAAGCTATGCAAATTGCAAACTGTACCTTACCAAAAGCTGCTTGGGACTTATTGATGAAGAATTATGGGCATGTCACTCATGCGAGAAAGGCACAATTGAAGTGAAAATTCAGCCACATATCCAAGAATAGAAGGTCTATTGAAGACTATGTCAATGAGATTAGATCCATTGTAGAACAACTAGGCTCAATTGGAGTTGAAATTGACGATGATGATTTGGTGGCTACTACACCCCATGGACTTGGACATGAATATAAGCAATTTGATACTTCCATTTCAGTGCATCACGAGCAGCCTGACTTTGATAAACTTGTGGCACTTCTATTGCATGAAGAAGTGAAACTTGGACTCAATACAAGTTCCAGTGGGCCTAAAAACAGCAGGGATAGTGTCTTCTACTCCAATCAAAGGGGTAGAGGTGGAAGAGAAAGATCAAATTTTAGAGGAAGAGGTGCTGGAAATGCATATGCAGCCCGTGGACAACAAGCTACTAGATGGCAAAATAGGCAACCTCAAGTAATATAGGTGCCTCAGATGCTCGTGGAAGAGGAGGTTATTCACCTAGAGGAAGAGGCACTTGGCAGCAGCCTCAAATGAGTCATGGACAGCAATCAAATGCAAATAAGGATTGCCATTATTGTGGCAAATACGGGCATGTACCTAAGGATTTCTACAAGAAGTAGAATGATCAGAGAACAAGAGGGAAGCAGCATGGTAATTATTATTCTTCTAGTGGTATGCAGGAGGATGATAGTTTTTTTACTATATGCAACATGTAACGAAAGGGTTGCCTGCACAAGGTAAAGCAGATGATGTATGGCATATAGACTTAGGGGCATCTAACCACATGACTCCTCATGGAGAGTGGTTTGATACATTGGTACAAGGTGCTCATGGATATGTTTGCACAGGGGATGATATGCAGCATGACATTATGCATACAATACATGTATTATTCCCTTGATGATGCATGGTGACAAGAAAAAGAGTCTCTATGATGTGTTACATGTACCCTCCATAACCAAAAACTTACTTTCTGTGGGACAAATGGCTGAACAAAGTCTTCAAGTTAGATTCAATAGAGATGGATGCTACATTGAAGAGTATGGTCAAGGATTCAAACTCATTGCTAAAGGCAAAAGAAATGGCAAGATGTTTACATTGGATACGAAAATTCCAGTGTTGAATGATGCTATGTACTCACATGACAATGCTGCAATAAGGGATATTGAGATATGGCATAAAAGGACCAGTCATGTAAATGTTCAAAAGTTGAAGAATATGCAGCATACGCAAGTTGTACTTGGACTTTCTAAGTTCAAGCATGTGGAATTGGGACATGTATTTCAGTCTTGTCAATTTGGGAAGCAATCAAGGCTTCCATTTATGAGGAATGTAAGCACTACTACTAGACCATTACAGCTTGTACATTTTGATGTATGGGGACCCTCAATGCATCTCTTGGGGGATCATGTTACTATGTGTCATTCATAGATGACTATAGTAGGTACACATGGTTGTATGTGCTGGAGCACAAGAGTGATGTCATGGATGCTTTTCAAGATTTTAAGAGACATGTGGAGAAAGAATTGGCTTGCTACATCTCATGCTTGAGATCTGATAATGGAGGAGAATATGTTTCTAAAGACTTTGATCACTTCTTGGCAGCTCATGGAATTAAAAGGCAATTGACATGCAGGCACACACCACAACAAAATGGTGTGGCAGAAGGGAAAAATACGGTGATCATGGAATCGAAAAGAGCCATGTTGAATGACAATAGCCTACCAAATGCATATGGGGTAGAGGTTGTAATGACTGCAGTGTATGTCATGAATCGTACACCAATAGCAGGTATACATGAGGTAACGCCTCATGAGAGGCTTTATGGGATAAAGCCAGACATTGGATGCTTGGCTTATGTATATGTTCCAGATGAAAAGAGAAGGAAGCTTGATCCAAATGCAGAAAAGGCCATCTTTATTGGGTATGCACAAGATAGTAAAGCATGATGATGATGTTTCTCAGGACACTTATGTACATGCAGGTACAAATGAAAGTGCAGAAATACCTAAAAATCGTGAAACTGTTCATTTTTGTGGAGGCTCACATAAACTCAACTTTACATATTCGAGGTTGGAGGGTTGAGCTTAACTCATATGTATATGAGGAAGTGACCCGTGTAATCCCCGCCGACAGGATCAAGGTGTTGGGGTGCTATGAGAAGAATGGGTTCCAAAGGAAAGGATACCCTGATCTTCCGATTAAATTTTTGGGCCTTCTAAAGATGCTACTTCATTAGTTGGTCCTTGGACAGGTAGATTGAGGACTTCAACATCTTTGTCCATTGACATGGGTATGTCAGTAAGAGGGAAAAATGTGGATAAAGGCAAAGGCAAGTGATGGGACCTAACATGGGCCAGCATTGGCTATGGCACTAGCCAGACCTCATGCATATGACAAACAATCCCACCACATGGCCTCGTGAGCCAGGATCATCTAAAACTCACTTTGCACTAAATACTTATGATGATTTTGCGTTTGTATCCAATATGTAGTCCAATGTTCACCTTCCCTTCTCCTCAGAGGGAGATCCCATAACATATAGGAATAATGCCTCGTAATACACACATAGGGAAGCACCTCTCGGGGCTGATTGCCGCAGCTCCACTGCGACTCTCCTACACCTCAGGGATTGGCCCCACGATGCGTCACCGCTAACACATATAAGATTTGCACAAACTCCACTCTTTCATAATTCAGCGTTTCAGGAGATTTTTATTTGCCTCACAAAACTTTCCCCAACGGAAGCACTCGTCTAACCGACGACTTAGGTTTCCTGTCCTCTCAGCATTGGTCAAAGTCTATCAAACAATTGCAATGCATTCCAAGAGATACCACATGACATGCTTGATCCACGGTGTATGATGATTGTGGACAACCATTTTATGATTAAAAAATGAGCCATGTGAGGTGCGGTAAACAACCCTTTCATGAATTTTAACTAAGCGTTATGTGCTGTGCTGCTTTAGGGACTAGCATCGGAACTTCCATACTACTATCGCCTATATTTAATTATAGAATGATCCCTAGATGCTATGCACAAAAAGGGAAATCAGAATTTGTATCTTTTCAGCAATCAGATCGTCGCACAAACTTCCTCCCCCCTCACCATTTAGGTGTTGCTACGGTGCATAGGTATAAATGGTTGTTTTGTATCATTTTTATATGTAAAAAACAATAAACACGTACTATAATACAAAGGAAAAGGCCAAACTGAGGCTTGACCTCATGCTTTAACCTTGCCAAACATTCACGCACATTAATCTTATTTTTTTATATTTTTTGAGCGCGAAAATCTTAATTTTCTTTATTTTTCACTATTTTTTCCTATTTATTATTCATGAAAAATAGGTATTTTCTGATTTATTTGTGTTGGCTTACTATTTTGACTGAAATTTAACATTTTCTCTGAGTTTATCCCATTTTCATTCCTTTCTCAGACCTTAAAATTGAAAAAAACCACTAATTTCCATTAAAATTTACATTTTACGGGTTTTAAAGAATTAATAACAGCCCTAAACCATTACAGGTTATGCATTTTTGTAGTTACAGCCCTCAAACATGATGCAAACAAGGTTCAAACAAAAATTCATTGCATATGAACAACATTTGGACCATGAAACAATAAAAACAATCAAATTTCTTTGTAAAATTGGAGCATACCGCATGTCTTGCGTGTTGCGGGTTTTTTAATAATTATTCTGGACCGACTAGCAACCATTCTTCAGTGCTGAACCTCTTTGCTCAGCCTTCTCTTCATCTTGAAGCAATCCGATCACAGCCGGACAAGCATCCTTCAGCCCCTCTTCTTCTTGATTTCTTGCACATGAATTGCCTCTATGTAGGAGAGAGAGGGAGAAGAGAGAAAGACTGGTTTTTTATCTCTTTACTTAGTGTACCATTCCTTGATCCATTTATGGCAATGGAGGGCGAAGGATAGAAGCATCTCAGGCCCAAGAGGATTCCTCCTGCCTCAAACCGATCAGAAAATGATAAAAATTGGGGAAAAAAGGGGGTGCAAAAAATTGACGCCTCTCCCCCCCCCCCACAACATTTCAAATCGTGAGCTTCTTTTAAGCTCTCAATTAGATCCTAAGCTTAAAACCCCAATTATCTAGTTCATGCCTTTTGCTTTCACACTTCCGACAAGTGGTTTTTTCGCTTTTGGAGGGGCAAACTACATCGGATTTGAGATCCGTCTAGACGGGTAGTTCCGTGGCATCGAAATCTACAAAGCTAGGGCCTGTCACGCTCTTCTCAGCTTCCAGATCCAGTAGTCGCTTCATAACCCCGAACCTTGAGGGGATTAAATGGGGGATCAAACGACCTTGGAATTGAGATCTGAGACTTGCGTTGGATTCCTGACCTCGTTTTGCATCTAGGAAAACTCCAACTCGGCCATTCACCATCATTTGATTTTCCATGAAAATTAGCACTAGCGCTTTAGGGACTTGCCACTTAAAATTGTATTGATTGCCATCGTCGCCTTCGATGAAGTCTATTTTTTCCCTGATATTCGTAATTTTTGGCTATTTTTAAGCACTTCTCGGCATAAAAAATCATCTGTAATTGGCGACCATGGGATAAGGCGACTCAGCTCGTCGAATCCCATGAATAGATCTGCACATAAACAACAAAAAGGAGCATCAAGCTGATACAAAAAATACACAACATAACACATCACAGCTCATACCCTACCCCCTAACAAAACCAAGGCATGAAATCCATGAGGAGTAGGCTCAACATAATCTGATAGAAGGCTCGAAGCTAGTCACTAACCGACTACTCCAACACGACCAAACTAAAAAGAACTATCAAAGAGGTCACCCTAAGTGGTGGTCTAACCTACCTACCTAAATAAGGACAACTCAACTAGGAAGTCCCACTAGGTAAGAACTCCTATAGCCTGATCAAAAGATATTATCTTTTTTAGCACAGTTTTCCCTTTTAGCATCTGATTGTCCATACTCGGGCGTGTAAAAAGGAGGGAGCTAAGCATAGTGACCCAAGGAGAATAGGGCATCGGCCTCAGGTCTTGTATCGGTACCCAAGAACCTACAAAGCCCTCGCAAGGCGACACTTAATCCTTTTCTAACGCTCACTTTTATTTTTGCTCCAACCTTCTTTTATTTTCTTTTTTTATGGCAAGATGTTACCCCAAGGAAGGGCAAGGCATCGGTCGCGGATCTTGTCTCATCCCTAGGAACCTACCAATCCTTCGCAAGGCGATAGACACTGTACTAGAAATTTTTCTTTTCTTCCTTTTGTTATAGGGGTTAAAACCCCTTTTTACACACCTTCGTATATTCATATATTGTCTTTCAGATCTTTAGGGTTTTGTCTCTTTCCATCATTAGTTTAGTAGGCTTCTCTAACTGCCTCACAACTAACAGGAACTCCAAGAACGGCAGAACTGCCTTCTAAAATAGGTCTTTGAATGCTTGGCAATGCCTTGTAGGAGGCAATGACTACTCAGACCTCCCCCAGACATACCTAACCTAAACTTGGGACTTCATGCCTTGATTGCCAGTCCCCAACAAGAAAGAAAACCCTCACCCGCACAATATCATTAATTGATTAAGGGAAAAACTAGAAAAGGGGACGAAACCACCTGGAATGGTCACAAGAAGCTTCTTCGCAGCAAAGGTTCCCTCCAATGACTTCTTCAACCTGTATGGCGCAATCACTAAAACAACAAAGCATTAAACGTACCTGCACCAAAAAGAGATAGGGCTCTCTTGGCCTAAAGAAATAGCACTTTTCACTGCAAACTAACAAGCCCTCTTGGCCTAAAGAAATAGATTATTAAAACTTAAAAACAATTGGCCCTCTTGGCCCTAAAGAAATCAGACATTAACTACTTAAAGCTACTAGCCCTCTTGGCCTAACGAAATCAAACAAAACAGCTCATAAAGATCCCTCCTTGGAAGAAGGAAGATATACACAAATATGCTCCATTCCAAGGGAAAAAATAGGGCTCTCAGCCCCTAAACTAAATGCATCAAATTGTGGCCCATACCTCCTGCATATATAGCAAGAAGCGTACACATAACATGTCGTCTGATCAACCTATGGGTCCAAGATAACAATGGTAGATGGGCCTTGGCTACTCTTTGCATTACCCATATCAACCATCGCCTGCCATATAACGCGTGGTCTGATAACATCCCCCACAAGCGACTAGGTCCTGTCTCATTACCAATACCAACATCCGGACTAGGACCACAGTTGAAAAAGAGGTCCTCTTCATAAGCAAAATTAGCTAAGGAATTCGCAAACTGATTCCAATAACGTGGAATGAGCTGAAGAGATATGCTGAATATTTTCCCTTGTGCCTCCCCCCCATGAGAACCCACCCTCTTAAATTTTTTTAAATTAACTTAAATTTTTTTACTCTCCCCCTGCCGACTGCATAGCGGAGAGAGAGAGAGAGAGAGTGAGTGAGTGAGTAAAGGGGGAGAAGGGGGCATGCAGCCCTAGGTGGAAGGGGTGGCGGCTGTGAACAGTAGTTTGTCATGATTGTGGGAGAGAAGGAAGGAGTCTCACTTGTAGCTTTCTCACTTACACAATGGGGGAATACACACAAAGGTGGAGGCTGAAAACAATTTTCCTCTTCTTAGTGTGTAAGCCAAAAGAAGTCTAGTACAGAGAAATAGAAGAACCCTTTATATGGGTCTCAAACCAAACTCAACTAACTAAGGTGGCATACTAACTAAGCCATGAACTAGAGTAGATAAGGATAGCTGTCATCTAGCTATTATTCATGGGCAGTGTACCAACTGCATCTACAGCTAACAAATCGGTGACATAAATGAACAACGGTCACCCTGGCATATCACGAGTGGAGCTCGATATCTCAACATCGTCTCCCCCCCTCATACCACCTCCCTCCCCAACTCTATAAAAGGGAGCCCCCTCATGGGGTTGAAAGGCAGTGCCCTCCCCCCTGGTGGTCTCAACGATGGCCTCCTCCTCCTCCTCGTCAGCACGCAGCCCCCCCTCATCGTTGGTAGCAGCTTCCCTCCTCCTTGTCTCGTCAGGCAGAAACCACCCCCCGCCCGTGATCACACAGATATATATATATATATATGTATGATATATATATAGAGAGAGAGAGAGAAAGAAGAGAGAAGAAGAGGGGGAGAGAGAGAGAGAGAGAGAGAGAGAGAGAGAGAGAGAGAGAGAAGGAGAAGAAAAGAAGAAGAGAAGAAGAAGAAGAAGAAGAAGAAGAAGTAGAAGAAGAAGAAGAAGAAGAGAGAAGAAGAAGAAGAAGAGAGAAGAAGAGGAAGAAGAAGAAGAAGAAGAAGAGGGAGAGAGAGAGGAAGAAGAAGAAGAAGAAGAAGAAGAAGAAGAAGAAGAAGAAGAAGAAGAAGAAGAAGAAGAAGAAGAAGAGAGAGGGAGAGAGAAGAGAGCGAGGGAGAGAGAGAGAGAGGGAAGCTTCTTCCCCTCCTTAAAGAGAGGTCACACACCCCTCTATATTGCCAAAAATACACCCCTCCCCTTCGTTATCTCTTCCTCCACTCAAGGAAAGGCGGCGAGAATTTTGCATAGGAGAGTGCGAGAACTCTATCACTCGTACACGCATCTTCAAGTATGGCCCCGGAGAGTAGTTCCACAAAAATCGCTGAAAACCCTGCAAGGGTGGATGGAGGTGCGAATCAAGGTGGCACCGCAACCGGGAACGGTTCATCAAGCATCAATACCACTGGAATAACGGCATCACTCCAAATCCAGGTTGCTCTATTATTAAATCATAGGCTATAACTATCACGGTGAAAAATCATACTCATGTGCATCGCATTAATTGCGTGTTTGATAATTTCCTAGGTATGAACATAGTTGTGATGTATGTAACAAGCAAGATAATTCCTGTTGTAAGATGACATCATAATAGGTGAAATTGATTAGATAATTGCATCGTAAATTACCAAAAACGTCTTGCAAGAATTCTTGCATAGAGTGCATTGTTCCTTGCACAAGTTCTTGCTTAAAATGCATTTTTAGAGGACATCGAAAGAAGAAAAGTGCATCTCCATATCACAAGAAGGATTCTAAGGTACATGTAATAAACTGTAGAAAAGATTAAAGTGCAGCTAGACTCATGTAATAATCACATAAAGTTATAAAGATCAGATCATTCAAGAAGGTTATAGATCGTGTAAATAATTACATAGAGGATAATGTTAAGATTACATGCATAGAAAGTACCTTCACATGTGTGGCATAAAATATCGTATGGATTATATCAAAATTGTAAGCATTGAAATGAAGGCATGGCATTACGTTGCGTGCATTAAAGTTGTTGGGAAAATTCAATGTTGTTTGTAATTTACCAAATGGGACTAAGATCCATGAACCCCATGACAAAGTCCTTGGTGACTTCAAGAGGGATAGGTAAAATCTTAGTGCTTGTGAGCATTATCAAGAAAGTCTTAAGAAGATTATACTTTAGGATAGAGTAGGAACTATTCTAAATAGAACCATCTTGACCAACCATGGTCAAAGGGATAGAAAATCTTGATCAATTAAGATCAAAGATAAAGGTACACATGTACTTCAAGGGATCTAGGAGATAACCAACAAGTTGACCAACCAAGGACAACAGGGTTGTCCATGATCTATTTTACAAGGAGACCTAAGGTAAGGATAATTAGGGTCGGCAAGGTACAAACCCTAACCTAAAGATAAAGGAAAAACAAGCAACCTAGCTTGCCAAGCCCTTAGGATTTCGCCAAGTCGCGAACGACCCAGAACCGAATGTTGGGAGCAAGAAGGAATCACATCTTAGCAGTTGGTCGTACGAATGACCTCTGAAATGATCGTGATTGTACACTTAGGTACATTGTTTAAACTTCTTTGCTCAAGGAACTAATTCAAAGAAAAATACTTAATGCTTCAGGTTAAAAGCTTGGAGGGAAAGGCAGGTTCAGTTACCTTCGACTGTCTGCCTAGACCTATCCAAGGGGGTTGTTAACTGTGCTGGGTATATGGACCGAACCCGCCATGAGAGGTTTCTCCGTGGATGCTGCTTGGAGAGGGAGGATGCTTGGGTGCCAGGGGAGGCTCTGGCTGTAACTTCCTTGCCTCCGGATCCTGCACAAGAGGTCGAGGCCGACGTGACTCGAGATGGGATCTCAAGGCCCGTGTAGTAGTCTACGGGCGGAACTTGGAGCAGCAATCCTATTGATTGTTGGGATAGTCTTCGGGCATGATACTTGATGTATTCCAGGACTATGATAAATAAAGATCAGATATTTGAAAAAGGAAGTTGCTTGACCATTTTTGTGTGTCAGTGCATAAGTTACGTGAAGAAACCTGTGTTTAAATTGACTAATTAAGGAAGCTGCTTTTGCATGTCAAACATAATGTGGTAGGTAATTAGATAACTAAGCAAACTGAGGAAAGTGCAGTGGACGTGCCTTGGGTTTGTCCTACGGAAGGGTGGTCCCGGTTAGCTGGGAACTTTTCTCAAAAGATGTGAAAATGATACTGTGAAGCCCCTAGAGTCAGTAGAGTTAGAATCCCGATTTATGTTGTTTTAGGGGAACTGAATGGGACTATGCCTTATGGGAAGAGAGGTTGAGCTTCGCATCCCTCTCGTTTCCCATTCTCCATGAACCAAGTGCAGTGTAAATCCGCTTCGACTCTATTGTTCCTATGTAAAGAGGTTCATCAGGAGCTTGACGCTAACTACTGCCTAGAGACTTGGTTGATAGGAAAGAATCCCTAACTTCAGGTTTGCACAAACCCTGTGACATTCCTTGCGAGTGCCAGGTGGCGCTTTCTAGACTCTCTTCCCGATGGGCTACTAAGACGTGTCCCACAAGTGGACGAGCGGACACATTACGATTGGTATCAAAGCGAATCAACGAGATCTAAGGATTACAAGGGAAATTAATGGAGGAAAATAAAGG
The DNA here is from genome assembly GCF_053477565.2 of Lygodium microphyllum. Lineage (NCBI taxonomy): Eukaryota > Viridiplantae > Streptophyta > Polypodiopsida > Schizaeales > Lygodiaceae > Lygodium > Lygodium microphyllum. Next base: position 16,522,332 of record NC_141154.1, on the reverse strand, counting down.
GTATAAGGGGATAAACAGGGGAAGGTGAGTTGAATAGAGCAGTGTTTTCCATTGAAAACATTTCTTTACTCACTTATGGATATTGGGTTGCAAAGTCACGAAGCATGGAGCAAGTTCTTGGTGTTCCAGGTCATGTTCATGACTGCAATGCATGCTTCAAATTATCGTCAGAGGCTTGACATGATGAATATTCTGGACCACATCTATAATCCTTCGCCCCTATAGGCGAAGTACAGATGGACGAGAGACTCAGGAATATACTACATAGCAGCCTACGGACTCGCGTACCTTCAGACCAACTTGAAGAGAATCAAGTGGATGGAGGATTTAAAGACCGTGAAGCTGTTCATCTTTTTCGAAGCTCTCGTAAATGCAACTTTTCACGTTAGCGGATGGCAAGTCAAGCATAACAAGTATGTCTATGAAGAAGTGACCCGGGTGATCTCTACTGACAGGATCAAGGTGTTAGGGCACTATGAGAAGAACAGGTATCAAAGGAAGGGATACCCCAATCTTCCTATGATTTATCATTTCCTGAAAATCCATGACCCCACTCCATATTATTATTCCGTCCTTGTAGCCAATTGTACTACAATCCTATTTTCCCCAAACTGATGTATCAATCAGCCTATCCTACTTATCCAAAATAAATGTACTCAAGGGGTTATGCCTTCATGAATAAATAAGACTTTTTACAATTGTCTTGATCATAAATGTTAATTGAGATGTTAAGTGATTAAATCACTTAGCTAAAAAGCTATGCTAGTCATATTAACATAATATGCGAACGTATAATAAGATGTTAACATAAAGAATCTTATTGCCCAGACGCAACCCCAAGCGCAGGTTCCAAACCTGACTCCTACACTAAGTCCAGCTGTGATTCAAGAGAAGAAGTTCCTTCTCAAACAGATTAAGCCACCCGAGTTTGATGGCAAGGGAAGGATTGTTCAAGCCGACACCAAGATCTGGATTGAGTCCATGGAGGACTATTTTGAGGCAGCAGGAACTGCACCTGCTAACCAAGCCATGCTCCCCAAACTTAAACTTACAGGCAAAGCGAGACTTTGGTGGAAATAGTGGTGTAAAGATCAAGCAATCTCGGAGGGGACAGTCACTTGGGATAAGCTTAAGGAAGCTATGCGAGGGAGGTATCTGCCACTTGCCTACCGCACACAAAAGATGAATGAATTCTATGACTTGAAGCAGCTAGGATTAGTAAGAAGCAACCGACCATTTCTTTATCTTGTATAGAGGTAGAATACAAGGGTACAGCTGTAAGGGCTTTGTAGCTATACCATGCCGTTGCTACCGAATGCACCTATATAGGGAGTAGTAGTGACTCAAAGCCCTGCCTTGTTTCCACACTACGTGTGACTCCCTATACCTAGTGGTGAATCCTCTTATGCGCAGCGTCACGAGGCTGTAGTCCTAGGATGTGTCTATGTTATCCCACTTTTTGGATTGAATAATAGAAGAGTATACCTTGAGCTCATATATCGTGTTACCTTTTTGTGCCGTGTTGAGTGCGTAATGAGTGCAGGTCTATCACACTTGGTATCAGAGCGACTCTTGCTCGGAGTGAAGCAGTGCTCACTAAAGTAGGAGAGAAGATCCAATCCCCTGAAGAGAATGAAGTCGTAACGACCCATAGCGCGACACCCCACGTCACGTCGCCCAACATCGCATCAACCCCCATTGCGTCACCCCACGTCGCATCGTCCCCCGGTGTGACGCCCCAACCTCGACACCCCACCATCTGAAGACGTGACATGGCTTCCCTGCGGCACGGCCCACCCCACTACAAGCGAGACACGGCTTCCCCGCGCCAACCTCATCGCGGCTTCCCCGCACCGACATCACCACTAACCACATGGAGGATGAAAGGGAGAATGTCACCCTCCCAACAATGGAGGAGAGGAAGAAGAGTAGAGGGCAAGAATGGAGAGTGGCCCAAGAGGAGAAGGTGGCCGGACTGGAAAGGCAATTAGATGGCATGTCAGGCATGCTAGAGTCAATATGGAGGAACATGCAGATGAAGGAAGAGGAGGAGGAAAGGAAGAAAAAACTAGAAGTGGAGCAGGGCTATAGAGAATGGGTGATACAACAGCAAGAGGAGGAGAAAAGACACAGAATGCAAGAGGAGATGGATAGAATGGGTAGAGAGGAGACGTCTAGGAGGGTGCAAGATACAAGGAAAGAAAAGGAGAAGATAGTAGAAACAAGAAGTAAGAAGAAGGACAAGAAGCACCACTGTAAAGAGGAGGAAGATAGTGACAGTTCAGAAGACGACTATGGAAAATTCAAGATACCCCAACCAGCCAAGTACAAAGGAGAGAGAGATGGGCTGGTCCTGAAGAAATGGATCACAGAGGTGGACAGGTACTTGAAGTATTCACGAATAACTGAAGACAGGAAGGTGGAGGTGGTAGCCATTTACTTGGAGGAGGACGCTGCCAGTTGGTATCTGCTGGAGCAAGAGCAAGGCCACACCATCTTTTCGTGGGAAGAACTCCAGGAAGAACTGAAGGACTACTTCATTCCAAAGATGGAAAAATTCAAAGTGAGAGATGAATGGAGGAACCTCAAGCAAACACAAGGAAGGATGAAAGAATATGTTAGCAAATATAGGCAGATTATGATGCAGCTACCAAACATGGATACAGACACTAAATTACATGGATTTTTATTTGGGATGCAAGAATGGGCTAGAAGAGATGTGGAGAGACAGGAGCCAACAAGCTTAGCAGAAGCCATGAGAATGGCCGAAAGACTAGTGGACCTGGAAGGCAGAAGAATAGCACAGGGGAACCAAAGCAGGTTCAACAACAACTTCAACAACAACTCATGGAACCAAAGACCCAATGCCCCTAGAGGGGCATTCACAGATACAAGGAGCCAAAACACCACCACTACCACGGCCGTGTCACAAACCACATTAGTACCAAGGGGAGCAACAGGAAGATGGGGAAACAATCACTACAGGCCAACCCCTAGCACATCGTATGGACCCGCAAGATCAAATACATCATGGTGGAGACCCCCAGGCCCGTCCGTCGGGATCAAATGCTTCAAATGCGGGGGCCCACACTACCAAAACAGATGCCCGATAGAAGATACAGTGTCATCAAGTGGGTCAAGGGTGAATGCGACTAGCGCATATGGAGGAGAAGAACCATAACCACCGCACATCCAAGAAATCCCAAATGGAAGTGAGGAAAGCATGGACCACCCAAGGGTAGGGACAGTTAGCGCCTGACCCCAATGCATGGCAGCCAGAGTAGCGGCCGAGTGAGCGAAGGAAACCAACCCATCATGGTGGACACAAGGGCAACACACAACTTCATGACACCAGAGTGCGCAACAAAACATGGATTAAAATTATCTAAGGCCCCAGAAGGATTAACAGTAACATTCGCACAAGGAGAAGCCAAGGAAGTGAAACAAGTATTTGCAGTAGAAGCTGACAAGTGGAAAGCAAAACTCAACTTCTTAATAATCCCCATGGATGATTATGAAGTGATATTGGGCTTGGAATTCTATGACAAGCATGTCATTGTAATGTTCGGTAAAGGTATAAATGAGATGATGCTAGATATACAAGGAGAAGGCGTCAGAGTACCCTGTGAAAGAATGCAACTGCCTGGCAGGACCCCAATCAAGGTGCAAATGAAGGAGAATAAGCCATGAGTGTCATGCCAAACACTGAAGCCAACTACAACCCAACCAAAGGGCCAGACCCAAAATGCACCAGTCCAAGGGACCATTATCAGGCCGCATATCATGACATGCAGTGCCAAGCAAGTAGAAAAATCAGTCAAACAAGGAGATATGGTCTACCTATGTATGATCCGACCAATTGAAGAAGAAGAAGATGGCAAGAAGCCCAAACAACAAAGCAGGAACACAGAAGTGGCAGAAATACTTGAAGAATTTAAAGATGTAATGCCAGCTGAGCTACCCAATGGTCTACTGCCCAGGCGAGATGTGGATCACAAGATTGAGTTGATCCCAGGGTCTGCCCCACCGGCCCGATCTCCCTATCACATGAACCACATTGAGCTCATGGAATTGAGGAAGCAACTACATGAACTAGAAGAACAAGGGTTCATCCGCCCTAGTAAATCCCCCTTTGGTGCCCCAGTGTTATTTGTAAAGAAGAAGAATGGGGGACTTAGACTCTGTGTAGATTATAGGGCCCTTAACAAAATCACCATAAAAAACAAATACCCAATGCCCCTAGTGGAAGACCTCTTAGATAGATTGCACGGGGCTAAGTACTTTAGTCGTATTGACCTTAGATCAAGATACCATCAAATCCGCATAGCCGAAGAAGATATCCCAAAAACAGCCTTCCGCACCCAATATGGTAGTTTTGAGTGGTTAGTATTAGGATTCGGCCTAAGCAATGGGCCAAGCACATTTTGTGGCCTCATGGATGGAGTCTTTAGACCGGAGATAGATATCTTTGTCATTATCTACATAGATGACCTCCTAGTCTCTATAGCAAAACCTTAGAAGAGCAAAAGCAACACTTACGACGAGTTTTTGAGAAATTGCGGCAACATCAGTTATATGCCAAGCCTGAAAAATGTGAGTTCACAGTGAAAGAGTTGGAGTTCTTAGGCTTTATTGTAGGAGCAGATGGAATCAAAGTGGACCCTAAGAAAGTGGAAGCTGTCCAAAGATGGCATGTACTGAAAACTGTAAGAGAAGTGCAAGAGTTTCTCAGCTTCACAGTATTTTGCTGGAGATTCATCAAAGATTACAGCCTCATCACAGCCCCCCTCTCCCACCTCACCAAAGAAGATCACTCTTTTACATGGGGGAATGCACAACAGGAAGCATTTGAGCAGATGAAGAAGTGCATGAGCCAAACTCCCATCTTAAGGGTGCCGAATTTCACCAAACCCTTTGAAATTTCTACAGATGCATCTGACTACGACATAGGAGGTGTACTGGTGCAGGAAGGTCACCCCATTGCTTATGAGTCCAAGAAATTTACCGATGCTAAAACAAGGTGGAGTACACATGAGAAGGAAATGTTGGCACTCATCCACTGCCTCAGAAAATGGAAGCACTATGTTCAAGACAAGCACACAATAGTCTTCATCCACAATATCTCCCTCAAATACTTCCAATCTCAACCTAAGTTATCGGCAAAGCAAGCCCACTGGCTAGACTTCCTAGCAGAATTTGACCTGGAGATTAAACACAAGCCCGGCTCCACTAACAAGATAGTAGATGTCTTGAGCTGGAAAGCTGACTTGAAAGCTGTCAGTATGATCAGCAACAACTTCATTGAGCTAGTCAAGGAGGCCCTAGAGCACGACCAAGAGATGCACAACATAATCAGAGATGTGGAAGCAGAGAAGACCCCACATGGAATGTACACCCTAGAGGAGGGTATCCTATTTTTACGCAAGAGATTGCATATTCCCAACAATTTGGAGTTGAAGAAACTCATCCTGCATGAGATACATGATGGCAAAATTGGAGGCCACAAAGGGCAAAGTAAAACCTTGGAGGCCCTTAGGAAGAAGTTCTTTTGGCCAAATATGAAGGAAGAAGTAATAAACTACATCAAAACTTTCCCCACTTGCCAAATGGTCAAAGCACCATGATCAAGACCAGCAAGATTACTACAACCATTACCGGTACCCAACCGCCCATGGGATGTCATCAGCATGGATTTCGTTGTGGAACTACCTGAGTCCCATGGGTACACAATCATCTTTGTAGTGGTGGACTATTTTTCCAAACAGGCCCACTTCATCCCGGCCAAACCACCACTAAATGCCAAGGAGGTAGCACGCCTCTTCTTTACACATGTATTCAAACTTCATGGCTTACCACTAGCCATAGTATCAGATAGGGATGGAAGATTCATGAGTGACATGTGGAAGGAACTTTTCAAGACCCTGGAAACACAATTGCGATTCTCATCATCCTTCCACCCGGAGACAGATGGACAGATAGAATGAGTCAACCAAGGCATTGAAGACTATCTCCGGAGCTATGCCTGAGTGGACCAGAAAGATTGGAACCTGTACCTTGATGTCTTGGAAATCCACTACAATAGCTCTATCCATTCGGCAATGGGGTACACCCCCTTTGAGTTAGCCACAGGAAAAGAAGTCATCACACCACTGGCCTTAGCATCCGGAGCAGCCAAAGCAAAAGATCAAGATGCAGAAGATTTCCTGAAGAAATGGAGAGATCGGAATGTAGTAGCTAAGCAAAGCCTCGAGCAGAGCAGGATCACCATGACCAAGCAAGCCAACAAGAAAAGAAAGGCCGTACTATTTGCCAAAGGAGACATGGTCCTAGTCAGCTCTAAGAATATGTCACTTCCCAAGAACATGACTTCCAAGTTCAATCGCCGCTACTATGAACCCTACTGAATCACTCAAGTGCTGAACGAAGTCACCTACAGACTAGACCTGCTAGACAGTGTTTGTGTTCATAATGTGTTTCATGCTCGTCTTCTACGTAGATTCTATCCAGACAACCAATGGGGACGGCGCGTACCAATGCTCCATTCCAACGGTCCCTTCAAAGTAGAAGCATCCCTCCGACACCGGGAACAAAGAGGCTTCCTCGAATACCTCACCAAGTTTCACGGGTGTCCACTCAAGGAGGCCACTTAGATCTCAGAAGCAGAGGCTCGTGAATGCGGCAAAGATGCCTTCGTCCTTTGGCTCGAGGAGAAACCCCCTGCCCCTTCCAACGACCCTTGAGCCTCTCCAAAAAACCAAAACAAAGCGGTTCTCAATCATAGACCCCCAACGTGCCTCCACTCCTCAAATGTAATTGAGTTGAGGGTGGACCCGCATGGTGATAATAATCAATAACTCCGAATACAAAGCCCCAATAATCCAGTCTAGATGGGTAGACATTGACCAGCTTGCTAGAAAAGGCTATGTTAAGACCCCCAAGTCCTAGTTCGGCAGACACTGTCCAGTCTGATAGTATAGACTGTGTTAAGACCCCGCGGTCCCTTAGACCGGCAAACACTGACCAGCTTGATAGGAAAAGCTGTGTTAAGACCCCGGATGAGTCAATAACAAACACTACCCTTAGATTGCCGAGGACAGCAATCCAGTAAGCGGGGGTGAGTGTAAGGGCTTTGTAGCTATACCATGCCGTTGCTACCGAATGCACCTATATAGGGAGTAGTAGTGACTCAAAGCCCTTCCTTATTCCCACACTACATGTGATTCTCTATACCCAGTGGTGAACCCTCTTATGTGTGGCGTCACGAGGGTGTAGTCCTGGGATGTGTTTATGTTGTCCTGCTTTTTGGATTGAATAATACAAGAGTATACCTTGAGCTCTTATATCATGTTACCTTTCTGTGCCATGTTGAGTGCATAATGAGTGCAGGTCTATCACAACAGCCTTAGCGGCATGCGAAGTAGTTTGTCTTGTGAAACTACTACATGACTTGGGTATACATTTGGATAGCAAAGTTACATTGCATTGTGACAATCTCAGTAGTGTGATGCCAACTAGCAACCCCGTCTATCATGCTAGATTCAAACACATAGAAGTTCATTACCATTTTATCAGGGAGATGTTACTTATTGGAAAGATTGATCTACTCCATGTGAAGACAGAAGACTAGGTAGCAAATATCTTTGCCAAATCACTTGGTAAAGAGAAGTTTGTGCATTTAAAGGAGCTATTTGGAGTACAACAGTTAATATGAAGATATGTTCCTGCCATTAAACAACTTTATCTCATGCTCTACTACTTGCAGTGCATTCATCACAATCATTTTTATTTGAGCAAAAGCTTGCATCACCTATTATTGTTGTTGTACTTGCATAAACATGTCCATGTTCTGCACTAACTATTACAAAACATCACTAGAAACTATGCTTGATGATTCTCCCATCACACCTTTCCTTCCAACGACCTCTCAAGTCAAGGTCACTAATGTCAAAGGAGTTTTAATTGAAAAGTCGTATCCATCAGGGATCAAAGAGAGAAGGAAGTAGAGAATTAGATATAGAAGAGAAGAAAGAGAATAGGTAGGAGATTCAAATGGATCCCAAGAATGCTGGAAATCAAGTCTCTTCAAGACATGTCCATACATCATGAATCGATCATAAAACCTTCTATCAAGTCTGCCAAAGAATTTACACATGATAAAGATCAAGGTCAATGATTCAGACTATGCTTGTATCACATGTAAATTCTCTTATATATCCAAGACAAAGAGTCCAAACAATCCAAATGTCAATAGGTTTAGATGATTTCTTGGTAGGAGATGTCCAAGTGCTTCTCCCACAAGCACTATGTATTGATAGAACCTGAGAAGATAAATAAAATCCTTGTATGGAACTCCAAATACACTTAATCCCTACGTATTCCTAGTTATTACAACAGTCATAAGCTGATCTTTTGATGTTTAAACTCCAAGAAAAATGGTTCTCAAATTATCTAGACAATATCTACTACTACTTAGAAGCAATATCCAAGCATTAGGTCTCATGGAGCCCCCTGTTATACTAAACAATGCACACCAAACACTAGCTTCTCCTCTATTTCTCAGATGACAAATTAGATGGTTCTGTTTGCTTTGAAAGGGGGGGTAAAACCCCAAGACACCTGCTCAAAATTCTCTAAATCACACCTTCTCCTCTCCTCCCATCCGCAATATTTGTTTGTTATGCTTCTGAAAACTATGATTGCATGTGGCATGAATTCGAGAGTCCTCTTTTTGCATGAGATCTCCAAAAATGGTTGAAAAGCAACTTGCTTTCTACATGTCACCCTATTCTAGAAGGTTTCTATAGCTTTTTTAGATATTCATAGAAAATAATATCCAAAATATCAAAAATAGGCCAAAATTATAAAAAATAATGTTATTTTGAGCCATCCATATTACAAACACTAACACTAATGCCTAATATGGCATTAACTCTCTATATTAAAAAGACAATCATATGATGATGCACTCCAAGGTTTTTCACAATGTCTCCACATAGCAGCACGACAATGAGGTTATGGAATACCCCAAGCTTGAATGATGTTTAATTATTTGACCTTTTATGGTTCCTCAATAGGTTCATCGAATGTGCCTTCACACTTAGCTCCAAGCAATAATACTACTTGATTGCTTATCTTAAATTTCATGAAGCGAGGTGGTAGGTTCTATTGTTTTTTTTTTTTTTGCTTTGTGATTCAAGTTCAACACTATATGCATCCTACTTTAAGTGTTTTTCCTCAAATGGATTGGGGATTTGGTTTTTGCTTTCATAGGTATGGATGGCTAAGCAAATTCTAAGTCAGAATCCTTATCTTCTTCTTCTTCATTAGAGTCAGAGCTAGCCATAATGTCCTCCTCGATTTTCTCTTTGTCGTGTTCAACTAAAACACCTTAAGGTTAGGACATGGTCCATCACTTTGATTTCCAATTTATCCATAATAATCAATAACTTTGAGATATTCTAGTCATTCCAATCCAGACATCACTCTGATGATTGTAGCATCAATGAGCAAGGTCTCAGATTATGAGGATTTAAAATCTAGGAAAATTTGCTCAATGATGTAGTCAACATTGAAAAAAAACAAGAGAGGAGAGAGATGAAGAAACCATGAGCACACACACAAAACAATGGAGACTTGAGCACATAGAGAGATAGGGCTAAAATTTATTCTTCTTCAACACAGAAGAACTAAGTCTACAACATGATAAAAGACTAATATGAAAGTCCCATAACCTATATACATATGATCACTAAAGTATGAACCTAGTAAGGAAAAAAGAGGTAGCAAAATGGATGTGCCATAACCGAGGGTGGACTACATGGATATATTCTAGTTGTAGAATCATTGGCATATCCTCATATCAGTCACCTAGAATGCCAGTGAGTAATATCATGCCACATCATCAAGCTACATAGTGGATGCTAGCTCATGCAGAGCTCAACATCTCAACACTCCCTCAAGTTTAGCATGAGCTTGTGAACTTCAAGCATAATCCTGAAGTGTCAAAGCTTCTTAGCTCCGAAGGCCTTGGTTATAATGTCAACACCTTGATCCTTTGTGTTGACATATATCAAGTCAATATCACCTGCCACAACCTACTCTTGAATGAATTGGTAATGGACATCTATGTATTTGGTCTCTGCATGACACACTCGATTCTTGGCCAATTGAATGCTACTAAGGTTATCATGGTAGATGATAACCTTCTTATCCACCTACATCCCCAAATCACCAAGTATCTTATGTAGCCAATCTACCTCACATACTACAATTGTAGCAACTCTCTACTCTACCTTTGTACCAGACAAGGCAACTATTATTTGTTTCTTGCTACTCCAAGTAATAGCAATGCTACCAAAGAAAACATAAAACCACTATTAGACCTCCTGTCTAAAATACTATAGCCTAATCTGCATCTATGTAACCATGCAAGTCCAATGGTATGCTTGCACCATAGAATAAGGCATAATCCAAGGTGGATTTGACATAGCCCAATGTGCACTACATTTCTTCCAAATGTGGCTTTCATGGAAGCTGCATAAACCGAATCTCTAAACCAACTCTGTAGTTTAGGCGTGGCCTAGTAATTGTCAAATAGATAAGGTTGCCCACAATCTTCCAATACATAGTGATGTCCTGAATCAAGTCACCTTCATGTATATTAAGCTTAGCATCAACATCCAAAGGCATAGAAATAGGCTTGTAATAAGCCATACCATACTTCTTAAAATATCCAACTCATACTATCTCTATGACAACCATATGCCCTCTAGAGTCTTGATTATCATAATGTTAAGAAAATAGTGTAGGTTTCCCAAATCCTTCATCTCAAATCTATTCTTGAGGAGACCCTTCACATGGTTAATCTCTATCTCAATACCACCCATAATGATCAAATCATTCGCATATATAGTAATGACTACAATACCTATATCACTTTCATATACATAGAGTCAATTATTAGCTTGTGCTCTGTGAAATTCAATGCTAACAAGGTATATCACATTGGAATATAACCCTATAAATGCACAAAGGCGTCAAACTTATGATACCACTCCCTAGGCGCCTACCTAAGTCCATAAAGATTCTTTCTCAACTTGCACACTAAATGTTCCTTGCCCTTTTTCATAAAGGCCTTAGGTTGTTATATGTAGATATGCTCATGTAGATGCCCATGTAAGAAAGGCATTTTAATATCCATCTAGTACAAGTCCAAATCTATTGGCGTAACCAAGGCCAAAACCAAGTGAAGGGTTTTCATCTTGACTAGAAGGGATAATATCTCATCAAAATCAGCTCACTTTTTCTATTTAAAACCCTTAGCAAGAAAACATACATTATATGCTGGCTTAGGGGACCATGGGTGCTCTTCAACTTGTACACCTACTCGCATAGTAATGCATATTTTCCACTGGGCAATGGAATAAAATCCCACATATGATTCTTACATAGTGAATCAAACTCACACTACATGGCCCTCTTCTAAGAGTGACTACCACATTGCATAGCTTCCTCATAATGCATAGCTTAGCAAAATCTATCACCATGACATAACGCATAGAGAGATCATAACAATCACAAAGGATGTGGGGCTCTAGTAGAGCACCTCAAGACTAGCTAGGGGGCCTATAAATCCTATCCTATCTATCCAATATCATGATCATGCCCAATATGTAATCCACAATATGTTTTGATTGTATGTTTTTAGCCATTGCACATTCACATAACTAATTCTCTTATGTCAAATTTCAACATTAGCAATAACACCTAAACCTTGTGTAAATATAGTAGCATCTATTTTAGGTAGACTTACACCAAGAGTAAATAAGTTGCTAGTATATTTTCCTTTTGCAATCAACATATAATCATTTTTAGAATCTTCTACCTAAACAACCATCATATGTGAACCGAATCTGCAACCCTTGTTCTACCATATGACTAACCAAAAATCAAAATTTTTGTAATATTTGATATATCTAATACATCAAATAAGTACTTATTTTTACCATCCTACATACTGAAATGAACATTTTCAATATGGGTATTGAGGTGAGTTGTATCATCCCCTATTTCTACATAGCCTAGAGACTTTAGATTGCATATCTCTCTAAACCACTCTCTATGAGAAGTCATATGGTTAGAGGCACCTAAGTCTACATACCACACATCATTCTTTGATGAACCATCAACAATCATAGTATTCATAAAGTGATGCATAGAAAATAACTATTTACTTTTTTCATCATTGTTTATGTTACTATTGAATGCATAATTGCTTTGCTGCTTTTTTTCATTTCTAATTTTAGCCTTCTTTTTTATGCCATTTTTAGAAATCTTGCCTTTTTTTTATCACAATTCCAACACTCCGTGTTATCACTAGAATTATATTTTCTATTAGAATCTACAACTTGGCCTCTTTAACTCCCTCTTCCTCAAGACTATCCTCCTATATTTTATTGTGCATCATAACATTGACCATGACTACCACCTTGGTCATGATCTCTACCTCTATTAATATAATAGAACACCTGTCTACTTGCTTGGAGAAGAAAAGGAATTCAAACCAAGGTCTTTCTTATCAAGTATCAGCATAGAAATTAACTCTGCAAAATCAAGGATATCATCATCCCTCGTATTCACAAATAACCTAAACCTCTTGTACATATCTCCAAGTCTATCCAAGCATGCATGCATAACATCATCATCATCAACTACCATTTCGATAGATCTAAGAGCTTTCACAATACTATTGATCTTCAAGGCATCATCATTAATGGACAACTTTTCTCTTTTCACTTGGTTCACAGCTCTTGACTTGAGCTACAACCTTTTGGCTTGGTATTTACTTCAAATAACATTACAAAATTCTTCTATGAAACAGTAGGGGGTATCATATTCTTGCAAATAGCCCATCATGATATCTCTGATAGACATCTAATGCATTGCTTTACTATGTGCCTGCTCCCAATCTTTCATAGCCTTTACGTATCCGTATTAGTATTTTGCGCAGGAACTTTCGAGTGCTACTACCATGCCTCCTTCAATGTAATTCCAGACACCTTTGTCCTACAATTTTTCTTATTAAGCTTCTCACTAATAATTTGGTTGAAGTTGTTAGAGATTTTGATAAAATAAATAGCCTTGCAAAGAAAATTGTAATTTGGAAGCAAGCTAATACCAAGTGCACCATAACTAAACATGTAGTATTTTTCATTAACTACACAAATAAAAAGTTCAATCTACAATTTGTATGTAAATGCCTTTTGTGCTTGTAGCTCAATAAACACCTAAAACCTGATAGATTCAAAATTTGTAACTTGTACACTTGTAAATGGTTGGCATAGCTAAAACTACAATATATCCAAAAACTAATGTCGATTCACTTATAGGCCTAGAAAAAGGCCAAAATGACCTCAAATACCAAAAACGACAATAGGTAAGCTCTATAGCGTTTATTTGCAGTATATACATTGTTCTTCTTGCTCTCACGAAGTTTCACTACAATCAGAGACTGTAGTTGTGCCAACCTCAAGAGCCTCCCTGTGGCTATAATCTAAGGTAAATCGAGCAAGGTGGAAGAGCTTCTTACTTATTGCCTAGTTGCTTGCTTTCCTGCTCCAATTCCTTCACCTCAGCCTTCAATCAACCTTCACCCAGTTGTGGGATGGCTTTGATACCATGAAAATAGACAAAGAGAGGAGAGAGATGAAGAAACCAAGAGTACACATACAAAACAATGGAGACTTGATCATACAAAGAGATAGGGCTAAAATCTTCTTCTTCTTCTTTTTCCTTCTTCCATACAAAAGAACTAAGTTTACAACATAATAAAAGACCAATGTGAAAGTACCACAATGTATGTACATGTCGTCATTAAGTGTGAACCTACTAAGTAAAGAAGAGGTGGCACAATGAATGTGTCATAACCAAGGGTGGACTACATGGGTGTAATCCAACTGTAAATTCACTAGTGTATCCTCATGTCAGTCACCCAAAATGCTAATGAGTAATATCAAAGTCATGTATCTCTTCAGTATCTATGCCTTGCACTTACATTAGCAAAATGAAAAGATTATTGTGAAAATCAAATAAGACTTGGTGCAAATATGTCCGGCCATGTGGGGTTGTTTAAAAGGTCTTCAAAGATAGTCAAATTAGCATTGGATCGGTTGTGGAACCATGGCCTCCACTAGCTCAACATCTTATGCAACACAAGTCTATCTATTGGGATTGAATAGCCCTAAAATGTGATAGGTGCTAATTCAAGGGAAATCATAAAGAGAGGCACTAAAATGGGTCTCATAGATGGTTCAAGTGTAAGAACTATAGATTCTTGTGCATCTTTAACTCATGCACTCATGGCCTAATAAATACTCCAACTTCTCCATAAATGGAAATTTTAAGGTTGCAAAAATGTGCATCCAATCTTTATTATCCTTAGGGGAGGGAATATATCTCACCAATGGTCGAGTGGTTGAAGGGTCATTAGAATCACCTTTCGATAGTGTGTTGAGATAGCATCAAGATCAATAGGGGTTATCTTCTAGGATTCCATCTCAATGTAAATTGCCTCCTTTCGATTGCATAGGAAGACTAGACCATTGCCTTAGTCTTCGATGAGACATGTGTTGTGCATCCATGGTTGACCAAGCAGTAAGCCGTAGTCTATTCCTTTCATTGCCCCAGGCTTGGAATACACTGTGGTTAACTACACTAACACCAGCTCTAGTATTATCTATAATTCCTTAACACATGTTGTCTCCAAGGGTTTCCATGAGAAGTATTGTGTGCCGCTCAACTCCCTCCCAACACATGTTGTCTCCAAGGGTTTCCATGAGAAGTATTGTGTGCCGCTCAACTCCCTCCCAGAATGTGTTTACCCCTAAAGCACTTCATGTAAGAGGTGCATTAAGATTAGATTTTGAAACATGGTGGCATTGTTTAGGATTTGGAACTTCTATGTAAAATTCCAATCCTTGCTAGATCATTGGACTATCTTTAAGTAGGGTTTTTAGTGGAATGGCAACTAGGCTTGATGCAAGTGTGGCAATTATGGAGGAGTCAATGTTTTCATACGTGTATTGCAATCGACTTGAATTGGGGACTAGAGAAACCTCTTGTTCCCTGGTTTGTGACTTGCATGGTGGCTTAGTTGTGAGCTCATCTAATTGCCATGTCATTGCTTGAATAGGTGTATTAGGAATGTGAGATAGGCTAGCAAGGCTAATTATTTCATCAGTTTGTGCTCCTTGCAACCCTTCTTGTATTTCTTTTACCCATTCTTTGACTTTGTCAATAGTAGTAGAATAGGGTTAGGATAAGCGTGATCCTTGTGGTAATAGTATCCTTTGTAGTTTGCAATGCTGTGGTGGCTCTGTTTGCACTAGAGATGGGAGCTATTTCTGGGATTCAGGAGAGGCCTTCACTTTTGAATTTGAGTTCAACTTGCCTTCTACATTTCTTGGTGCTTTTTTTGCCAATCATTGAACCATTCATGGTTATAGGGCCTTCAATACTAACTCTGCCTACTTTGCATTGAGCATGAGTGATGGCATGCACTAGGATGGGGATACTATCCTCGTCATTTAATACCTTTATTGAAAACAAGCTTAAAGGCACTGAAGACCTTTGTTTCCCTTGGCTTGCTCTTGCTTTTGTGGAGGGTTGTCCTATGCGAATGTCCATGCAAATAGCCTCGTCAAGGACTTCGTTAATGATGGATCAATTTAACTCAAAATATCTGGCTAAGGTCTCATTAATCCTTTCATCACGGATACCCTTGATGAAGTCTTTTGTAATTGCCTTGGTGTATAACATCATGAATAATCTAAAAGATCCAGCCTGATTGAAGGGAATACGAAAATATTAGTCATCACATATCCAAGAACGATCAAATTCCTCACTCAGATCAAAAGGTATCCCAATATAATGGCTATCCAAGATAGATGAACTATCGCTAGTCGTACATAAACTCACAACCACTCGAACCAAACAGGTATAAGGAATGATCCCCATAATCCACAATATCAATATCAAAAACATCAAAGTCAAAGGAGGATTCATGATCAACCGCATCAAGTGTAACCTGAAACCCTTCCCTAGGTACACGTATAACTTCATTAAGAATGGGTTGAAGTGCATCATCATTAAGCTTCTCATTAGCCATTTCATCTTCCCTAGGTACATGTATACCTTCATTAAGGATGGGTTGAAGTGCGTCATCATTAAGCTTCTCATTAGCCATTTCATCTTCCTTTGCTTCCTCTTCATTTGCTTCTTCTTCATCCTGGAACTCTATAACAAGTACCAATTTAGCATTCCTTTTCTTGCATACATCCTTATGATCAAAGGACATTGGTTCAGCACATCTATAACATAAATCTTGAGCATGCAATCCTCTGATATCATCATTACTTAGGAGTTTTCTTCAAATAGCACCATGCTTTCCAATATGATGCTCATACCACTCATAATGAAGTGGCTCTCCATATTCATGATCATAATGCTCCTTATAAAGGTATGCATAATCATTATATGCACGTTGTCCAAAATCAAATGACGGTTGTCCATACCACTAGCATAACGCATCTCATGTCCATAACTATGATCATATGCTAGTGGTATGGTTGTCCATACCACTAGCATAATGCTTCTCATGTCCATAACCATGATCATATGCATGGTGCTGCTCATAGTATACATGTTGCTCTCCATGAGAGTAAGCAGGACCATCACATGCATGCTAATGTTCAATAGACTTTATATCACTATCATATGCATGTTGTTGCTCATACCAATGCTCGTTGATGATCATTGTGATGCTATCCATAATGCCCATCTTAAGAAGAGTGTTGCTCCTAATACGATTGATCATGGGGTTGATATCCTTGCCATGCATATGCTTCATGATGTGCATCCCATGCATCTGCTTCATGATATGCATGTTGCATGTCTGCGTAGTATACTTGTTCCTGCATAGTTGCCCCAAACTCATAGAAAGATGGTGGCATTCTCCTCACCCTACTTACGAAAACCTTGCAATAAATCTGCCCCAAATACGCCAATAAATTCTTAGTGCGTACTTTTCAATTTAGCCCAGCTCTACCCTGCCATTCTGCAACAGCAACTCCTGTGATGAATCTGTATACGTGTGCTTCATAGAGCAAATTTTAATGGTTTGAAATGCTTCAGATTTGCCTTACAAATATGCATTCTCCACAGTTCGTTCTAGGGTGTTGAAGTAGCATTGGAAGAAGGTACTACCTTCCATGGCCATGGCAATTCATGCAAAAGTAAAACTCACTTAGTTGTGTAATGGGTAAAACAGTAGATTTGGAAATGCTAGCACAGTTTAAAAAGTGCTTCAACAAGGCACAGAAATAACATAAAACGTCACTAACTGCAAGTAATGGTAAATATACTCTCTAACTGCCAATTTCCTGATTCAGCTATGCCCGCAAATAACCTTGGAAGATGCGCTTTAGTACAGCACAGAAAAAGTATAAAAACCTCCAAACTAATAGTGATTTGAAGCACTCTTGGGGGGTGCCTTGGTAAGAGAGAGCACCCCTACAGCTGGCCCAGCAGCCTTGATGTTCCATTCTCAAACTTGTCAAAGTTGCAAGTTGCATTCAACAATGATTGTCTAAGCCTCTATTCCCTTCAGAAAATGCTCAAGCAGTCTCAATAGATACTTCTCAAGAGCAAAAATTCAACATAGACAAACTGAGATCATATTGTAAACTGATGGCAAATAGGTTTATTTGTAGTCTTTTGAGAAGCCTTCACTTCTGTCAGGACTGAGACCATATGCTTTCTTGGGCCATTTCATTATCACCCTCATTATCTTCATCTCTCAATTAAGCACATTGCTCTATTTATTGTAGCTATAGAAAATGAAATAGATCATCCATTTGCTATCTAAAATGTACATGCATGGAAACCTTTTGTTGCATGTGTATCACCAGCCGCTCTTGAATTGATTGCAACTTTGGAACATTTGATTAACTCCCTGAAGAATGTAGAAGCTAGAGAGATTGTGGTAAAACATCTAACAAAAGAGCAAGAGTCAGACCAATCTCACTTCGGGGACTATGCCTTCACAATAGCTCGAGACATTCTTCTCAATCAATCAATCCATTGAAGCTTTTGTTCACTACTACTATCGAGCTGACCATTTACTAATAAAAGAAGACAAAAAGGAAAATCTAGAGAAAGACTTTTACTGTGATGATGATTGCTGATACATCCGAGTCAAGTGTAATAGCAACTTTTTGCTCTTGAAAACACAATGTATGGCATAAACCCCACTTCTATTCCCTGCAACACGCTAAAGATGTGTAGGAAATGGAGACAAATCTGCTGGACCTGTGTATGGCATAAACCCTCACTTCTATTCAATCAGACCCATCAACATTTTCACTTCCTCCCATGTGAGATGCCTTTGTTTGAAATCCTCCATCAATCTGAGGCAATATTGATCCCATATTGATCACAAACCACAAGTTGGGGAACTGAAAAACACTTTATAATGATTGCTTGAGCATCATCCAAGGGTGCTTGGAGAAGTTCTACAAGAGCCTAGTACTTGGGCTGTTTATCGTTGTTCCATGGAAGGACACTACCCTGAAATATGCATCCAATTGAAGTATCCTATCTAGTGCTATTGCTGCAACATCAAGGAGGACTGGCTCAATTACTTCTTGTTGGACTTAATTTGAAGCACAACATTCTCTCTGAAGAGGTTGTTCATCAGTCATGTAAATCAGCATATTCTCTCTAATCAAGAGAAGATGTTCTTCTCCTCTTCCAAGTCTGCCCCAGATTGACTACTGAAGATTGTTGCTCCATCTCAACTAGATCTCAAGATTCAGCCTAGCAAGATGCACAGGAAGAGTGTCTATGTCCACAACAATTATAAATTACCACCATATCATTGCAGTTGCACACCAAATTTATGCAGGTCACAAAGACAACATTCATGTGTCTGCTTTTCAGGCCCCTTCAATAATGACATCAATGGAGCTTAAAAAGAGATTGGACTTCGCTAGTGCTATAGTGATGAAAGTCTTAGTCATGCCTTGCCTGGTTTGTAATATGCTTGAGCCACAATCTTTCTCGTTCTCCTTCATCTGATTCTAGTTTCAAGCTTCTTTTTTCAGATATGGCGTTTCCTGGCTCGCAACTGATTTGACAGTTTGCTTCCAAGCTTTATGAGCAACCTTGCACAAAAGAAGCAAGCTTGAGGACCTTCTCTACATCACCTGATCCCGTTCCTGAGGTAGGCGTGCAATAGCAACCTATCTAGCACTAATTTAGATGCTAATCTCGACAGTTCTTGTTGCGAACAGTGTCCTTGTCGACAAAGCATTAGGGCTTCATACTTCATACGGATTACATTGTAGCTCCTTTCCTGAAGGGTAGAATAAGCAGGGACTCCCTCAAGAAGTTTGCGGAAACAACTAAGAAATGTTTGGCAGAATTAGGGCTTGATAGGCCAACAATGGTGATGTATTATGGAATTTTTGCTAGAACTAACTACAACTTTGAGAAGCCATTACTCTATCTTGTAAGGAAGCTTGTTGGAGATCCAAATCTGCACTTTGTACCATCCACATCTATGCCTTCTTCCCTTATCATCCCAGGAGCGGAGAGCACAACCCTATGAAATGAAAGCCTGCACTAGCTGTAGTAGAAGGAGGTCCCCCAAGTTTTCAGGTAGTTTTTATTCGTGCTCTTACTACAATGGAAACAGGACCTGCAATTGAAATGCTTGAAGATTATACTGTCACAGAAGCACCTGGAAAGGTTGCAGACCAGAGTGTGCAAAAAGTGGCAGAGAATTTCTCCTGTCTTCTTCTTCTTCTTCTTTCTGATGCTTAAACCAGTGGTGCTGCTCCTTTTATTAAGAATAGCACTTGTAACAGTGCACTTGGAGCCGGGATGCAGACCTATTGTATTGCTTTCTTCTTCTTCTTCTTTCTTCTATGTAATCAACTGTTGCTGCTCCTGCATATGAATGCCAAGAAAGGCAATTTTATAAAGATAACAGTCTTCCTAATCCTCCTATGCAATAGCCTTGAAGCCTTTGAAGTTCAAAATGGAGCTAAAGAGTGCTATCCAGGATCTTGTACTGCTATACCGCAGGGTTTTGTCAGAGGAAAG
The DNA here is from genome assembly GCF_053477565.2 of Lygodium microphyllum. Taxonomy (NCBI): domain Eukaryota; kingdom Viridiplantae; phylum Streptophyta; class Polypodiopsida; order Schizaeales; family Lygodiaceae; genus Lygodium; species Lygodium microphyllum. Next base: position 16,502,169 of record NC_141154.1, on the reverse strand, counting down.
CCAAGAACAGGATGATCTTTACCATTCTTTCTTGTCCTATAGAGCTAATGTCTGGAGTCCTAAAAGCCTTCAAGCAACAAATCAGGGATCATGGAGCTGTCCCCAACCTATTTTGCTGCCTCTTGATAGTGTATACTACATTGATCAATAGCCACATTTCATTGTCTTCAAACTCTCTAACAATGCTAGAAAGCATGCTCCATTTGTTGAGAAGAACAAGACTTGGATAAGCAACCAAGCTCTTGAATATGCATAGGAGAGGAGATATTGGAGTAGATCTACCATAGAAGCTCAAAGGAAGAGCTTGAGAAAGATGAGAAAGAAAAAGATAAATCCCTACTTTCAAAAGGTAGAGGTCACTTTAGTTCCCTCTAGTCTCTTGTAGCTCTCCTTTTGTCAAAACGTCCTTCAAAATAAGATGAAATTCGATGACGACCTGCGAAAATAGGAAGAAGACCACCATTCTTTTGCAAGATCCTCTACAATGTTTTCAACTGTAGCCATGGTTAATGGTAGAAGTTTCCCAATCAGACTTGATATAGCAACCAAGATTTGTAACCGCAGTTACATGTTCTAACCACAAACACCATATCTAAATCTTCAATTTGACCTACTGGTTGGATGTGATTATAGCTCTGATACCAATGAAAAGAAGGGCTGCTCTAATTGAAATTAATCCAATAATGAATGTTAGAAAGGATGGAAACTTAATAGAAAATGCTAAATGTGGCCATGTCATGGAGAAACTTCTTCCATTAATCCATTACATAATGGAGCCATAGTTGCCACAAGAAATACAAGATGATAATTATTGCTAAAACTAGTGGTCACTAATTAAAAGTACTTGGTAAATTTTCAAATGATCCAAAAAAAGTTATTGCATTGACACCTCATGCCCCTTTTATACTAACCCCTAAAGCCTCCAAAGTAAAGGTTCTCTTCCAACTTTAATGCAAAGACTTATGGGCAAATTTCTTGCATTACAACTTGCAACCTTAGGAACCATTAGGTCACTATGCAACCTAGACCTAGATAGGGCATCACCACATGCGAAATAATTTAGTAAGCACATCACATGTCATCACCTCAAATAGTTGCACTGTAGAAATTCAGATAGCCCAAGCTAGGCCTTATGGTTACATCCCTAGGGTCAAGAGATATCTAACCACACTTGACTAGTAGTTAGGGTTACTTTCACAATTGACCAACCTTAGTACTTATTGCTAATTAGAGTGCAACTAGGAGTGCATAAACTCATAAAAACATCGTACAAATAGGGAATCCACCATATACTCTAGGACTTAGAAAAGCACATTGCATGACTCAACTAGCTACAACAAAAGTGCTTAAGAGGCCATGATCAAATAAAAAATAATATCATGCTTGGAATCCAAAGGAAAAGAACACAATGCATTTCATTCAACAATAGGTTATGTATCAGAGCCTTTTGTTTGGAAAGAGAAAGCTTATTGGTGGCAAAATTGTGTCCAGCCTCACACATTGCTTGAGAAAGGAAACAAATTTTTTGTGTACAAAGCTCATAATCACACAAGCTATCATGCTAATAAGAATTTGTAATGTGCTCAATTGATGACCCCTCGATGGCACAGATTTAGTAGCTTATCAAGAAATAATCCCAAGTGATGATGCATGCTGCTTCTCAAAATAACATAGGGTTTATGACCTAGGTTTGCTTGAGTCCACTTTGCAATGGAAGGTTTTGATTGTAACCTATAAGGATCGACCTTAATCTAAGTTCCTAATTCAATGCTAAGGTCACCTAGTAGCTTAAATAGCATCAAAATTTGAGCCATTGCATTTGCAAGTCAACTCAAACCAAAGTAGATCAATGTTGCACTTGGTTCATAGTGAGTGAGAAATGAGGGGGAGTGATATGCATCAACCCCTCTACCCATAGGGTATAGTCTCAACTCTGGTCCCCTAAAAAAACATTGATTAGGATTTAAGATGATAACCTGGGCAATTAAGCATGTTTATCTAACCCTCCCGCTTTCCTCAAGGATGTATTTTAGTTATCTAATTATCCTAACATGTTTATGTTTTGCATGCAAAGACAACTTTCTTGATTAACCATTAACACTAGTTTCTTCATGTAATTTTTTGTCATAAGCACAAAGACAATGTCAAACAATCATTTGAAAGAAGTTACAAAACAATGTATTTATCTTGCACCTTCTTCAATGTACAATGCCACCTTGGCATTCTGTCCCTTAATCCAGGACTCATATCCAAGTCTCTTGGCATATGATCCACCAATCTGCCCATATCTAGTATTAGGGCCTTCCAAGAAGTTCATACTTAGCTTGTAGGGGTTACACTAGTTGTCCCAAGGGATTTACAGCTAGAGCCCCCTAGCATCCTTGTCACCTCTTAGTCTAAACATCCTCCCTATGGAGAGAGCTCTCGTATCTAGGGCTAGTCGTAGTCTCCAGCATGATCAAACTGGCCCCTTTGGTGAAGGGATCCTACCAGTAACCTTGGGGAAGGTTTAGTACATAACCATGTCCTCCTTATGGAAAGACCTCTGATATCCGAGGGCAGTCCTAGCAATGCAGTCAAACCAACCCCTTGGTGAAGGGCTCCCACCCCTTGGGGGAGTTTTAGTGTGTAACCAGAAATCCACCCATTAGGGTACAAGAACTTTTGTGCAAATACATAACCAAGGCAAATAGCCTATCATCAATAGCTAGGAATAAAAGGGATGTAGGAGACGCAGGAGAGAAGAGCACACACAATGTAGGTGCTCTCAACAATGTTATGACCGCCTTATTGCACTTTCATATACATATGAATAAAGAATCAGCCATAAAGCGCACTGAACGCACATCAAGAGGCCTGAGAGGTGTCTGCATCTCATAAAAGACAGCATGACGGTTGCGTAGAACCTGATGGTGGGCATCTAAACCCCAAAACCTGTAAGCCGTAAAGTCACCATCTCCATAAACAAGGAGTATGCATCTGCGTGGCATAGGCTCATGTGGCATACTGACAAATGCCTGGCAGCCAAACATCCTCAAGTGATCATAGGAGGGTCTCATGCCACTCCATGCCTCATGCAGAGTAATAACATCCAAAGAGAAACACGACGTCCAATTAACCAAGTAGACCGTCGAAAGGGCCTCAGCCCAAAATCCATAAGACAACCTAGCTGTGGTAAGCATAGAAGCAACCTTTGCCTATAAAGTCAGGCACATGCCATGAGCAATCCCATAATACAGTGGGCATAAGAAATCAATGCCATATTGCTGACAAGAGATCTGTAAGCTGGGAGAGATAGCATGACTCTCATAATCCATCTGCAAGCATCTAGGCCTACTACCAGCAGAATCCATAATCCTGTCAAGCATAGTAACAGCATCCTCAATTCGTACCAAAGGGTAAGCCCAAACACGGTGGGTAGCATGATCCATGAAGGTCACAAAAGAGGACGCTCCACCAAGTGACTGGGAAGGCATAGGCCCATATACTGCAATATGGACTAGATCTAGAGGAGCATGCCTCACACGATCGCCATAAGCCAAAGAGGCTTTGCACGGACCATGAGTACAATGAGGGCAAGTAGCATGGGGAAGAGCATGCAATAAGCCCATATCACATAAAGCATCCATCTCAGTGCGGCGTACATGGCCTAGGCGACAATGCCATAACAATGCATGTGGTATTTGGATCTCATACTTCATGTAGATGCCGGGAAGAGCTCGCGAAGGAGTGGCTCTGATACCACTTGAAAGGGATGCAGGAGACGCGGGAGAGAAGAGCACACACAATGTAGGTGTTGTCAACAATGTCATGACAGCCTTATTGCACTTTCATATAAATATCAATAAAGAATATGGGCGGTCACTGTACACGAGCAGGCCCAAGGGCCTTTTACCCCAACAAGGAAAACATTCATTTTCTATAACATCAATATAAACAAACACTTTGAATATTACATGTGAATCAACCAACTTATATTGGTTAGGAACACTATCTCTTTCCCAAACTAGCAAGCCTTTTCTTAAAAATACAAAGTTAACAAACCACAACAATGTCCTTTGGATAATTTGCAAAAGGACATGCAATCCACACCATCACAAGCTTTTTCCCTAAATAATTTAACATGCATAATTCCCTTCATTCTAACCCCATGAATAAACTTTACTTTCAATGAATGATCATTCCTTCATGCAATAATCATGAAGAATTTAATACCATTGGGACTCAACCTAAACATTAGAATCATTCCCATGAAAGACAACTCGCTTCCTACTCCTTTTAGGATTAAGACCATGACAAATCTCTTCCTTTTCTATTCAATCACGTTTAGGATCGTTGAAAATAGGAATAGAAGCGTAATGGGTACCCAAGGGTCCTTTGTGAATTGTGGGTCAAATGTTGCTTGGCTTGATGGAGTAGCTAAGTACAAGACATCATCATGATGTCATCTCAAGTTTCCAATCTCAATAGAGCTTTCGCAAGACTACAACATGTATATGCATTGCTGCCCTTTCAAACTTCCTCAAGAAATCCTCTCTCTCTCTCTCTCCTCTCTCTCTCTCTCTCTCTCTCTCTCTCTCTCCTTTTCTATCCGTGACTCTCTCTATTTCTTTCTCACTCCCTATCTTCCTTGTCTCTCTTCTTCTTTATCTTTTCTCTCTCCCTAACTCTTATCTCTCTCTTTTTCTCTCTATCTTCCTTCCCTCTTTTATTTTCATCTCTTCCTCTACTTCTCTCCTCCTCCTCCTCTCTCTCTCTCTCTCTCTCTCTCTCTCTCTCTCTCTCTCTCTCTCTCTCTCTCTCTCTCTCTCTCTCTCTCTCTCTCTCTCTCTCTCTCTCTCTCTCTCTCTCTCTCTCTCTCTCTCTCTCTCTCTCTCTCTCTCTCTCTCTCTCTCTCTCTCTCTCTCTCTCTCGTAGTGAAATTAAAAAAGAAAGGACTAGCCTTTGTAGCCTTAAGCTAAGGCTTGGTTTCCTTTTGATGCCTTTGAGGTAGATTCAATGGTGACCACATTGTAGTTATGGAGCTAGATGCATTCAAGGTAAATGATCTAATTGTTGGATCCAAGAGGGAGAGACTGTGATCAATTTGAGGGTAATGGTGGCACCCAATATTGAATGTAATATTGAATGTAACTTTTTTTTAAAAACTTTCTTTTAACTTTAAAAAAAAGTATTTTTAAAGATTTTAATCTTTGAAACTTTCCCCCTCCCAAGCCACCTCGAGTCACACTAGTGGGAGAAAAAGAAATCGGATAGCTACATCCTCTTCTCCTTAAAGGAATCGAGATGTCCTCATCTCGAGATAAATCTAGGAGTTATTGTTGTGTAGGATAAGTTTGTATTGTAGGATCTATGTGTTGGGACTTGTCAAGCTTCTACGATTGTGCTACTCTGATAAATAAATGCATGTATAGAATTTTTCTAACTTATTCATGTTTTTTTGCTCTAATAGCACGTATAACATGCCCAACTGTGGAGCCCTTAGTGGTATGAATTTAGTGGCCTATAAAGAGATAATCCTAAGCAACTCCACCCAGTACTCCTTAGAATAACACAGGGTTTGTCACTTAGGTTTGCTTGAGTCCACTTTGCAACACAAGGTTTTGGCGGTAATCCATAACAATCAACTTGAATCCGAGTTTCTAATTTGATCCTAAGGTTACCTAACAGCTTAACTCAAATTGGACCATATCAATGACACGCTTAGTTTATAGCAAGTGAGACACGAGGGGGAGATATACACGTCAATCCCTCTACCCATAGGGTATAGTCTCGACTTTGGTCCCCTAAAACAAAATTGAGTAGGATCTAAGATGACACGGTTGGTAGTCAAGCATTCAACCCTTTCCTAATTCCATTGCCTTGAAAGAAAACTCTCGGCTAACCAAGACCACCTATCCATAAGATAGACTCATTGAGGATCTCACCCTTCTACTTTTCTCAAGGACATGTTTTAGTTATCTAATTATCCTAACACAATTATATTTGACATGGAAAGATATCTTTCTTAATTAACCATTAACATTAGTTTCTTCATATAATTTATTATCAATGATACAAATACAATGTCAAACAATCCTTTGAAAGTAGTTACAAAAAAGTCATTAGGGGGGATATGGACTCAAAAAAGGCATCATAAGAAATTGATTAGTAGAAGGATTACTTTTTCTAATGGATCAACATGGTGGGTTTGAAAGCTAAGATGAGAGTAATTGTGATTTTCTCCTAAAAAATAGGTTTTTTTCAATGGAAAATAATGTAATAGACATAGCTATTTTGGTTTATTTGGCTATAGGCCATGTGTTCTTTCAAAATTGGCTCTTCACCCTAGTGGTAAGAACCTAGGCCTTTGAAGGAGAGGTCATAGGTTCTATCCCCTGCACAAATTTAAGGTATTTATTGCTTATAATGGCTAATGGACCCCACAATTCACTTTTCATGGTGTCATGACGCTGCACGTCTACCATTGCATACTTGAGGGCGGAGTTTTCACCACGATTTTCAACTCTTTAGTCAATGTCATTAGGAATTTGTTTTCCGTTGTGTGTGTCTTTTGTGTTTGCATTTTGCATGACGCACGAGCATATGTAGTTAGGCTAGGCACATTCTTTTTAGCGCATTCATAATTTTTGTGTGGACATCGTTTTATTGATTGCATCGCATGGATCCAACATTGCAAAATTTCTCGAATCATGAGTGAATGAGCACAAAGATCTGCTTCAAAGCGTATTTCCTTGTTATGGCACAATGCATGACTCAGGACAGGAAGTGATGAAAGTGTAGCTTCTTTAGATACAGCTCTTCCTAACACAGGCAGTAAAGGAAAGAAATGGGAGAAACATTTGAATCTTGGAGAACCCCCACAATTGACTTGGACATTGGCTTGTAGTTTTTTTAAATGGTTTTCCTTTTGTTTTATGAAGTTAAGATCAAGAGTGATTTGTGTTGTGATGGATGTTCTACCGCTTTCAAAGCAAGAGTAGAGTATGAACTTGGATGCTTCTTTCAGTCAACAACTGAATGTATCAATAGAGTCTGATGGGAGACCACTACATTGTATTGGAAGTCTTCAAGTTCAACGTCAATTGAAGCTAGAATTTCTATGTGAAAATCTCCCGTTTACTGCAGACAATGATGCTACAACTTGTGGAATCTCATCAAGCTCAAATGCAACAAATGTTTTTGCAAGAAGTCTCCAAAATGAGAGGAACATTGCACCCCGCTACAGGATGCTCCCTTCATAAACCATATTAAACACTCTTCTCTTGTCGTGGAAATTCATGGGAAATGATGTTTTGAAGAAAAGCAATGCGAGTGACTCAAGCAAAAGCTTGAATGCAAGTAGAGGAAGTTCACAAAAGGTTCATAATCACAAGTTTTGGAATTCCTTTTATCCCTCACTTTACAAGTCCAGTATGAATGGAAGATCACCGGGATAGGATAACGATAGAAGAGAATAGCTTTTGTAAATATAAAAAGCCTTACCTTTAATAAGAAGAGCTACAAGATTTTCGGACTGTGTGTGGAGGAGATATGCAACTATGGAAGAGAACGGAAAAAAGAGAGGAGAGGATGATAACTAAGGAGGACCAGCATGGCAGCTTCCGCCAGGAGGGAAGAGGACAAGCCTGCCCACGAAGCTGGGATTTTGATGCAGGAAAGAGCTCTCAGTTAAAACTGCAAGATCGACAATAGTTAAAGGATTGTCAGGGCAGTTGCTATCTGACCGAGGATTATGATATTGATCAGAGGGTGGCGAGGATTTAAAGGCAGCTGGTAGCTGGCAACAGAGATTCACAATCAGAACACTCACACGATATTGACGGTCTATCCTAGCTGTCAGAGGAATGGAAGTAACTCCATCTCTGAGGGAAAGGGGGCGCCAGATATGATGATTGCTAGAGAAGGAAAATGTCTGATCATCAGGCAGATACAAGAGCTTACAGAGTTCAGACCACAATGCAGAAGCAATTCGATGACGATAAGCACGACACAGCTTCCAATATGCAGAATTGCAGTTACGAAGTTCATCATGCAGGAAATTTTCCCCGTCTTCTATTCCCTGCTCACTGGAAAGCTTTGTGGATCAAGACACCATAGACACAGATTAGATCATCCCCGCTGAGCACCTGAGAACCTTGACCCGTCCAAGTTTGACGAGTATGAGAAGCTGGGTTGTCTCGCCCTCATTGGTCTACCTTCCAATGTATGAGAAGCTGGGTTGTCTCGCCCTCATTGGTCTGACGACGCGAGTATGAGAAGCTGGGTTGTCTCGCCCTCATTGGTCTACCTTCCAATGTATGAGAAGCTGGGTTGTCTACCTTCCAATGTATGAGAAGCTGGGTTGTCTCGCCCTCATTGGTGATCTGACGAGTATGAGAAGCTGGGTTGTCTCGCCCTCATTGGTCTACCTTCCAATGTATGAGAAGCTGGGTTGTCTACCTTCCAATGTATGAGAAGCTGGGTTGTCTCGCCCTCATTGGTGATCTGACGAGTATGAGAAGCTGGGTTGTCTCGCCCTCATTGGTCTACCTTCCAATGTATGAGAAGCTGGGTTGTCTCGCCCTCATTGCACCAAGTACCCTCGGTGCATCCGGAGTTCGTGCTGACGATGCAGAATCGTATGCAAGGATCTTCTTCAGGAATTCGAAGGAGTGCAAAACGGAAGACATCGTTACTTTAGATTGGAAAAGAATGTGCTTATTAACGACATTCAGAATAAGCAGTATACGCGCTGAAGGCTTTGAGAGAAAGAGAGGAGAATATCTCGAAGGAATAATGGTGTTGTTTATGCAGAACTCATGCTGTGTACATGGCAACTAACTGACAAGAGATAAAGACGCAGTTGATGACGAGTATTCTGTCCAGCTATGGTGCATGGGAAAGGAGTGACAAACCTGCCAAACTTTTAAATGGATTTGGAGAATATGATTATTTGGATGAGACCTTCACACCCTTTGGAACCTTATTACTTGGAAGTACCATATCTACATTGTCAAAACACTTTCAAATCCCTTCTCTTTTCATGCATATTCATGACAAATTATGCTCTCTTTGGTATGCTCTCTTTGTGACCAAACTTTGAAGAACTCTTGTGAATCGATTCATTGAACTTCTTCTAATCTATCCTTTGCATGCATCAATCAAGAATTCTATGTATGAGAATATGTGTTATGATGTATTGTGAAGATTGAATTCCCACTTCTTTTTTTATGCCAATGTATGTAATCGATCAAATATGAAACCCAAGCATTATTTTTGCTCCATGTATTTACCTTGAGTTGAGTGCTCTTCATCATCCTTTGCTTCCATCTCGCAAAGTGTCCCTGCGGGCGAGCGACTTCACGAACTCTTGCACGTATCCCGTGTGGCAATGGGATATAATATTTCACTCATCATGGTTCTTGCCATTGGGCATATGCACCTATATTTCAAGCAACTAATAAAAAAAATTAATATCGAGGAAATCAAGTTTGAATTTAAAAAATCAAAAGTCCCTCCAACTCCCTTTATATGTGGCATGTCACGAGATATTATTGGGAAGGGACCACAATTTTAAAATAGGAAAAGAACCCAAAACCACTTAATTTTTTAGAGAAACCACCCCTGTGAGTCAAAGATGGAAAGCAAACTAGATAAAATGTGTACTCTATCCCCTCTTATATTGGTCCATGCCAAATCTCTCTTGCTTGAATAGGATATTAACTCCTAATCTAAAAGGCCGTGTTTTAGTCCATACCTCCCTTAATGATTTATCTTGCACCTTCTCCAATTTGCAATGCCACCTTGGCATTCTATCCCTTAATCTAGGACTCATGTCCAAATCTCTTGGTACATGATCCACCAATCTATCCTTATCTAATATCAAGGCCTTCCATGAAGTTCATCTTGGGCTCATAGGAATTAGGCCAATCCTTGCCAATCCTCGACAGAACCAATGGATTTATAGTTAGAGCCCCCTTGGTGCCCTAGTCGCCTCTTAGCCTAATGTTTACCCTATAGAGAGACCTCTCGCATCTAGGACCTATCCTAGCCTCTAACATAGTCAAATCAACGCCTTGGTGAATGGGCTCTTGCTACACGACACTAAGGAAAATCACCTATCATTAATAACTAAGAAAATATTTCTATCTACAAACATTAATCCAAATGATTACTTTGAATATTCCATGCAAATCAACCAACTTATCTTGGTTAAAAAGGCCATCTCCTTCCCAAAACAACAAATCTTTTCTTAAAAATACAAAGTCAACAAAACACAACAATGTCATTTGGATACTTTGCAAAAGGAGATGCAACCCACAACATCACAAGCTTTTTTTCCTAAATAATTTGACATCTTATAATGCATGATCCATGCATGACTTCCTTCATTCTAAGCCCATGAATAGTCTTTACTTTCAATGAATGATCGTTTCTTATGCAATAATCATGATCAATTTAACATCATTGGGACTCAAACTAAACATAAGAATCATTCCCATAGAAGATAGCTTGCTTCCTTCCACTCTTAAGATTAAGAACATGACAACTTTGTTCCTTCTCTATTCAGTCATGTTTAACATTCTATTGTGAGAGGAAGAGGGAAGAAAAATCAACAAGAAAACCTTTTTTGGCCTCCATCTCTCTTCTTGCATTCTTGAGTGAGTTTGCATTCTTAAGTGAGCTTTCTCTTATATATATGGTGTGTGAATTCGATATAGTAGCTCAAGCAAGTCTCCCCACCACGTGATTCATGACATGGTATTAGAGTGATACCATTGAGAGAGGTTGGTTTTGAAGGCTAAAGTGAAGGAGAAGAAGCAAGGATTCAAGCAAGCAAGCAATCAATAAGAAACTTTTTTATTCTCTCTCTTTCCCTTGGATAGTGCCTATGGAGGTACCAAAAGTAGGGTAGAGCAAAAATCTGAGATTTTATGTACAGGTAGAACAATGTATATTTTATAGATAAGTCCTTTAGGGTTTAGCACTATGTTTCTAGCCATCTAAGGCCATTTTGCAAGGGGCCCATTTTAGCTCTGCAAGGTCGTAGACATTAGTTTCAAGGCATCATATAATTTGGAATGTGTGGATTATTCTCTAGTGCACATGTTATAGATTTCAAATTTGTGAGTTTTGAGGTATTTGTCAAGAAGAAAACATAAGATTTATTTGTAAATAGGCTGTAGATTATATATATTGTTGAGCAATCAATGAAAAAGACTATCTAGTGTATTGCTATTTAGTACTCAATATTATCATAATGGCTAAGAATAGTGAAAATCCTATTATTGAGAAGCTAGACAAGAATAACTACCCATCATGGAAGTTGTGTGTGACAAAAAAATTTATTGGAAAATTCCTCTATTTGTTTCAGGGGAAGAAAAGGAATCAAAGCTAAGTGATCCTGCAATTGTAGAAGAACTAAAGACATGAAAAGAATGGAATGCAAAAGACAAAAAGGAAATGTATTGGCTATCTACAATCATTTGATAACACTATGTTGGGATATATTAGAAATGCAAAAAGTTCACATGTAACTTGGACAACCTTTGAGAATATGTTTTTTGGTAAATATAAAGGCAAGGAAGATCCAACTCAAGTAAGAGTTGAATACTTTGAAGAAAGGGAATATGTCTATAAATGAGTATGTTTTGAAGGTGGAAGCATTGTAGATGTCTTAATAGCTACTGATGCAATGCTTGATGATGATGATTTGGTTTTATCTACTTTGGGTGGCCTTAATGATGAGAAGGCCTAGAAATCTTTTGTTACTTTTATGTATGTATGGAGCCATTTCTAGATTTTGACGAGTTAGTCTCTCTTATGATTATAAAAGAGATCAAGATACAAGTGAATTATCTAAAAGAAGTAGCAAATCAGTCCATGATTTTTAGTGAAGTTTAGAAAGGGAATGCAATAGATCCTCTTCAAGAGGTTGTGGTGACCCCTCCTGCTAATGGTAACCAACAAAACCAATTAAATCAATTGTTTGGTTATATGCACATTTTAGGAGACTGGTAATTTTAGAGGCAATGGGAGCTCTAGAGGAAGAGGTGGATGGAAGAATAGAGGTTGTTGCAATTCTGGTATTGTCTACCATTACTATGGAAGAACATATCATATTGTAGCCCATTGTTTTTATAAGAAGGATGACATTTATAGTGGGAAATTGCAGCAAGGAAGTTATGTATTATCTTCGAGATAGAATGATAATAAAAATGAGTGTTTGTTATCATGTAGCATACGATTGAATACTCCTAGGGAGTACACCTTATAGAACATGTAAGATACCACATGAGTTCAAAAGAAAGCATATTATATTTAGTAAAATTTACAATATTATATTTACAAAAGAGAGTTTTTAATTACATTTTGAAAAAAATTGTAAGTTTAGTAAAGTAAAAGGGGTTTTTTTAAGGCCTCATAACATGTAAAGAACGGGTATTGCTTAATATATTTTGAACGCACATTTTATAGATGATTTCTTATAGGTGGACTCCCCAAGTGAAAACTGTTACAAAAAAGGGATACCTGATTATATATGGTATGTTGACTTGGATGCATCTAATCATATGAACAACCATGATGAATGGTTTCGAGAGATGCAAGATTTAGAAAGTTTAGGATATATGGAGACATGTGATAGTTCATGCCATTTGATTTCATATATTGAAAGAATTCAATTGTCCTTACATGATGGTTAGACAAGGTATTTGTCAGATGTTGTATATGTACCATCCATCACAAATAAATTTATATCTATTGATCAAATACAGTAGAGCAAGGGCTGTAAGTTAGATTTAATGCAAAGGGTTGTTTTGTTGAAGACTTTAATAATAAGTGCAGGTTGATTGCAAAAGGAAGCATAGTTGGCCACATGTTTACTTTGAATGCTCAATCCCTATTATACATACTGATATGTATGCTAAAGAAAAAAGTGTGGTTGCAAACATTGACATATAGTACAAATGTATTGGACATGGAAATTTGCAAAGGCTAAAATTTATGCACTCTCCAAAGGATTGGTTAGAGGTTTACCTATATTTAGAGTTGTAGAATTATATAAAGTTTGTGAAGCATATCAATTCGGATAGTAGGCAAGGCAACCATTTTCACATGCTAGCGACGTAAGCAAGAATATACTTGATGTTATGCATATAGATGTTTGGGGACCTACCAAGAATGTATCTCTTGGTGGAAATAAGTAATTTGTTACATTTGTTGACGATTGCTCTAGAAAACTCTGGATATATTTCATTAAGGAAAATAATGAAGTATTTGTGCACTTCAAAACTTCCAAGGCTATTTTTGAAATAAAAATAAGCTTGAAAGTTAAGTGCTTGAAGTCAGATAGAGGGTAAAACACCTCTCTAATGAGTTTAGTGACCTTTTTTAGGTCTCATGGGATAAATTGACAGTTTACATGCAGGTATATCCCACAACAAGTGGAATTGTAAGAAGAAAAAATAGATATAATACAGAAGCTGCACATGCATTGATGGCTAAGAAAAATATGCCCAAACATTTTTGGTTTGATGCTACTCATACTGCTATCTACATTATAAACAGGTCTTCCACAATTATAATTCATGGTATAGTTTCTAAAGAATATTTTACAAGTAAGAAACTTGATATATCACACTTGAAAGTGTTTGGTTGTATTGCATATATTCATGTGCCTAATGAGTTAATGAAGAAATTAGACCTAAAGGCTAAAATATATATTTTCATTAGATACTCTATTGAGCAGAAAGGGTATAATTGTTATAACCCTGTTAATGGTGAGTTTTGGGTGAGCAAGGAGGGATGTTATTACCTTGTTAGTAGTGAGTTTTGGGTGAGCAAGGAGGGATGTTATAACCTTGTCAGTGGTGGGACAGTTTTAGATGAGCAAGAAATGGGATATTCTACTGAGCAGAAAGGGTATTGTTGTTATAACCTTGTCATCAGTGGTGAGTTTAGGATGAGCACATATGCTATTTTTATGAGATGAGAAGTTTGTATGTATCTAGTGGAGGTGCATTGAATGATGTTGATGATCGTGATAGTCATGTGGACTAGAGATATCATCTGGTAGTAGATCTATAGTTAGTCCTTATGGTCTAGAAGACTAAGGAGTAATCCCACATCTAGTAGCATTGTAAATAATGACAAAGAGAAGAAGAAAGTGTCAGATGGTAATAATGCATCTACCAGTCATGTGATTCTTAATGGAGACTCTAGTGGCTAAAAGAGCTTGGGTGATGAGCTTGGTATTTCTTCAGTCAAGACACCAGGTGTGTAAGAGAGCACATGGTAATGTAAAGAATCCATTGAGTGATCTAGTGGTACGAAGGTCTAGAAGGGTGAGATATCATGTTAAATGATTTAGTTTTGAGGGTTATACATCTCACCATTATGCTTATATGGTGAATGTAGTTGAGGATATTGAGCCCACTTGTTTTGATGAGGTTGTTGGCCATGCTCATTGGGATGTAGAAATGGATGAGGAGATGGCTACATTAGAGGTCAACATGACTTGGAATCTAGTACCATTTCCCAAGCATAAGAAATCTATTGGTTGTAAGTGGGTCTATAAAATAAATCATAATCCAAATGGTTCTATTAGCAGGTATAAGGCTAGGCTAGTTGCAAAAGGCTATGTGCAGACATATGGCATAGATTATGATGAGACATTTAGTCCAATTGCTAGGATGGTAACTATTAGATGTGTGATTGCTTTGGTCGTAGCCAAAGGTTAGAGCTTACAGACCAAATGGATATGAAGATTACCTTCTTGTATAGTGATTTCCAAAAAGTTGTGTATTTCTATTTCAAATATAGCCTTAAAAGTTTCTTAATCACCTATGTAAACTTTCTATTTGCAAAAAGGCTTAAAAGTTAAGGTGTATGGTGATTTGCACACAAATTATGAGGATACAGAGTATTCCACACATGTGTGTAAGTTAAAGAAGGCACTTTGTGGGCTGAAATAAGCACCTATAGAGTCTAGTCTAACAAGATCAAAGAGTATCTTGTCAACATTGGCCTTTATGTTTTAGATACAAATCACTTACTCTATGTGAGGAATCTTCATCAACATTTGTGCTATCATCTTTGACATTAGCATTTGTGCAATCATCATTATCACATCTATACCATCATCTTCATCATTAGTACCATCATCTTCATCATTAGTACCATCATCATCATCTCTTCCATCAGCATCGTCATCACTAGCATTGTCATCTTAATCAGCATTGTCATCTTTATATGCATCCTCTTCATCTTCTTCCACTATCCCTTCTATGCATAGTAAGGTGGCCAAATTACCGCCAACTTAACATCCTACCATCATTGTCATCGTCGCACTCTTTTTTAGCCTCATCATCACCATATTCATCATTGGCATACTCTCTAACACATCTACATCTCCTTTCTTTTTAGCCTATGAAGGATTTGCCACCATCGAAGAAGCTGAGACTTTTTGGAAGCAAGGGAGGAACTACCTCAAGAACCATCGAGAAGGGCAAAGGAACTGCTATATGGAAGGAAGGAGGTGCCCTATTGAGAGAAGAGCTATCATCATTATGACCACCAAGGCCATGCAACAACAATAGTAGGTACATCGTAAGCTTAACCACAAGGGTAGCATTTAAAGCTCATTGTGTGTCATCACATAGGTTGGATGGGCTAGGACCTCCCTAACCACCCACGTGAGACTCTCTCCCCTCTTGGTGGGGTGAGAGTGAGTGCAGGAAGAGAGAGATATAGAGACCTTGATAGCTTGCACATGAAGATTATTAAGAGTAGCACGTACAATACTTCAATTGAGATGCATACATAAAAAAGAAAAGGTTCATTACACTATGTATTACCCTTGTGTAGTGCATTTAATGATTGGCACTTCCATGTGCTTGAAAGAATTCTATTTTTCTTATTCTCTTTTGTGATTAATTAGGGAAAGGAAATTATTTTTCTGTATTGTGTTGTGAGCAACTCATGTACCCTTGTGTAGCCATGTGAGAAGACGCCTAATCTTCTTGCACACTCAATCATCCAACCTACTAGGAGAAAGGATTGGTAGGAATGGCAAGACGGATTGATGCCCTAGTGCACCACTACAACATCTAGGTGCACAGAAGCACACATGCGATGTACTAGTGTGGTTCAATCCTCTTAACAACACACACATGACCTATTGTACCTATGTGCTCATGAACTTACAGAATTAGGCACACACACATTACAATACTACTACTTTGTGCATGATATACATGCACCTACATCTTGCATGCCACAATTAGGGGTGTGATCCATAATGGGAGAGCTCACTCTTAATTCTTCAAAGGCATCCAAAATTGGAAGACAAAGGGTGGAGAATGATAAAGAACGCACACAAATGATTGAAATATACACATTCAAACTTTGAATTGAAAACCTCTACATCTTTCTTGACCCAAGCTGAGACTACAAACCCTAGGGCTAGAGTTTCATGTGCTTACACAGTGGTCGTGAGCTTAGTACTCCTTCCATCAACAAGGACTAGAGTCAAAACCACACTCTTGACCTATCAAACACAGCTCTGTGTAACCTCATCAATCAAATTATCACCCTAGTTTGCCTAGAGACCACGGGGACTGCAGCCAACACCATGGATACGTTTGGCAATTCAGGGGGTAGTTATGATGACTTCTAGGCTACGGTTGATAGAGTTGAGAGGTCGGGAATGCTTACCCTCAATCGCTTGGTTGACCTCAACAATGATACTAAACTGCAACTTGCAACCATGTAAGTAGAAATGGAAAGCATATGTAGGATGTTGTTCAATAATGGAGCCACGAGCTCTTTGCAAGGCTCTCTCTTAGACCTCGTGCAAAGATGATGGTTCAACCAATCAAACATACTTTAGGTCGCATAACACATCACATAGACCATACTAACCGAGATAGCCCTATAGAGATCAATGTAATTTTTTGTTAGTGGTCAAACAACTAGACAAATACCAAGCTAGTGATAATCCCTACAGCTTCATCAAACAATTCAAGCAAGTATGTGAGGCAAACAACCTCATGGGTGATACTAAGGAAGCACAAGATTTTGGGATTTGCCTAGGAAAAAAAGGACACACCGCTTCACCGGTCAAGATGCCGTAGAGAAGGCCTCCTTTGTACTACTGAAAGGCCTATTCATCGAGCATTTTTCTGAAGTGGGATATGGGGATAACCTCATTTTCTAGCTAATGAACATCAAGCAACAAGAAGGGGAGAGCATGAGAGACTATGTCTCCAAGGTTAGGAGTCTATTTTAAATGCATCTTGTAGCTCCCTCACCCAGGGTGTCGGCATCGTGTTGCAGCACATTGATAACTCCACCCACCCACCGTGACATGGTCCCTTGCTGAGCCTCGACGAACTTGTAAATGCTTTCTAGCTATGAATATGATGTAAAGCCCTCAAGATGGGCCCTTGTCAAATCTCGCGTCGTGTTATGCTTTGTATCGCGTTCTGTGACGTGTTGGGGTGCCCCGTAACGTGTTGAGGGGTCAAGATGGAAGAGTTGGGGGAAGGGTCTAGAGCTGCTCCGGGGCCTAGACGGGGTCCAAAGGGGGTCCCGCGCAGGTCTCAGAGGGTTGGACCTTCACACTTGGTTACCCCTTGCAAAGAGCTTGGATGGGTACTAAGGAGTGTCTTGTACATTTAGACATGTCATTTGCCTTATTTGGAGGAGTATATCTAGAGTTATGGTTCATTTACTATAGCATCCCTTTTCAAGACATCATATATATTTTTCAGTTAGCGTAGTCCTTCTCTGCACAAATACATATGCATCAATTAAACATGTGTATGGTGTGAAGGACTTGAAGCTACCTTTTGGGACCCTTCAACCATTCTTCCCCTCGAATTGTAAATTAGTGCTTTTATGTTCTTAGCTTCTCATATGTTTTTGAGGTTTTTACTACTTCTCTCTTGTCAAATATTTTCCCTTCGAATTTTCTTGAGGATCATCCTTTGAAAATCTTTTATGGGATGCACAAAGCTCTACATATGGATGTGGGTAAAACAATGATGATTGAAAAGTCATCAAGATATCTTTTACATCACAAGATTTTCTTCTAAAAGTTCATGTATATAGTGCCTACATCAGTTGATTTTATGGCTCTCTTGAATTGCTTCCTTGTCCATTTCTTAATTCTTTCAAATGCCCCATTTCAAATGAGCAGACACTTCAGACATTAAAAATGAAGATCATACATGATATTCATAGCTTGTTGAGATTCGGGTGAGCTTTAAGATTGATGGGTCTTTCATGATTTGTATCAAATCATGTTTTTTCTTATATTTTCAAAACCACTAATATGCATCAATGTCCCTCCATTTTCATTTATAAGGACATAACTAAGGACTTTTTTATTCCAATTTTGAACAAGGATGGAACGAGGTGGGTGGAGTGCACAAAGTTAATAACGTTTCGTGCAAATTGGTAGTCTCTAGTTTTACTTTTTGTTACTTGATCACATGCTCATCATTGTATATGTGTTTCTATTTATCGACATTGGATGAAGAAAGTGGGCCAATGGATTCCCTTGGAGTCCATTGAAGACTTGGAATAATCATTTGATATTCAAAGTCATATGCCAGGTGGAATGATCAAGTCAATCAAAGTAAGTGATTTTTAGAGTCTTCTAAATCTATATGAGCATCTTATCTTGATGGGAAGCATTCATATGTGGAGAGCTTCAACTTCTATTTTGGTGGTAGAAAGATGAGCTTGTTTAATATTGGATTTTTTTTGTTTTGGTTGGGACACAATATTTCGAATCTTATTTGATTTTTTTTCTTTCAGATGGGCAAAAGAATGGAGAAGAAATATATGTTATCGAGTGCTTTGCAACATGTTAGAATTTGAGTGAAAAATAATGTATTAAAAATTTACGATGAAAAGATTAATGGATTTTTATTTTTTAATTATTTATATGTAATTTAGATTCTCTAATATTTCATATTTTGAAATGTTTTGTGACTTTTTTAAAAAAATCAAAATTCTATTTGAAAAATTGAATGGATTTTAAAAAACTAAAACTTTAACTCCATAGCCTATAAAAGCCATTTAGATAGCCTCATTTTCATTTTTCAACTCTCCAACTACTTCAAGAAATTCCTTCAAGATACAAAATTCACCAAGAGGTTAGGTATTGTGGCATGGCCCAAGCTTGCAATATCCTATTGAGTACATGAAAACAAACTTAGAAGAGTATACCATCAAGTTCAAGGACTCCAATGAGAAATGGGTACCCTACAAACTCCTAAAGTATATTAATGTCATAGAGGCATTTCGCAAACGACTAGGTGGTTTCTGTGCAAATATCACTCCTGCCTACTTCAAGTATCTCACTCCTCAGTAGGCCAGGGAATACGGCTTTGATTAGCATGGCACTAACTACCTCTCATGGATTCTCACTTTCATTTTGTTAGTCAATGAAGGTGAGGACTTCCCTTCAATCATAGTGGATGCTCAAAAGCATGTGGGAGGCTTGCTAAAGGATGTACCTGATCCAAAACCTTCACCAACAGACAATGCTAGAGAGGAAGCAAAGGTTATAGAAAGAGGTAAACGCTCTAGATCTCATGGTCGATAAAGCTATAGTTTTTGTGGACAGCACCTTAGGAGGTGGCTCCAGTGATCAAGAGGCCACACCCTCTACCATTGATGTAGATTGTCACATAGATAGCATAAGCGAAGTTTTCATTGATGAAAAGGAATTCATGTTTCACCATGATGTGGTGAAGTTTTTTGGAGTAAGGGAGAGTGAGGAATTGTCGATGCTGGCAATTGCCAATGGCTTCCCCCTCATGTATGATGATTTGCTTGTAGAGTATAAGAACCCAAAGTTGAAAGACACAAAGGCACACTCATAGCTCTTGGAGATGCCGTGGACTTGGGGTAGCATGCTAGAGTTAGCACCTGACCAAACCCTCAAAGGTTGCTACTGATATCGAGTAGGAAGTAAGTATATCAATAGTCCATCTAGACACTTTGTTTTACTATGCATACTATTTTGAGCTAACTTCATGTTAATGTAGACAATGCTTGACATCAATGATTTTGCAAGTTACCAAAAGGGCCAAGGAGTGTTCGAGAAGGATTCCTTGATAGGGCACTACATTGGCCAAATTCCCATAGTGACATTGCCATTGTCCATGCCATATTCACCCTAGATGGATGGGGTCACCTCTCTATCCTGAAGGCCCTATCAAAAGTGTTGTGTACATCCATCATCACCTCGAAGGTGCACAAGATCGTTCTTGTTAAAAAGGAGTTGGTGAAGCATGTTTTGGGTACATGCCTGCATGGAAGGGTACTACAAGCCATGGGCATTAGAAAAGCCATAAGAGCCAACTAGACTACCATGTAGAAGAGCATAAAGGTTGGGTTGCTGATAGAGGTGGCTAAGAAGATACATCAATAGGCCCATGAGAAAATCAAGCACTTGAAAATGGCCTAAAACATGTATTGAGCCTTAGGATTCCAAGCATAGCCTTGTAAAGAAAAAGCCCCTTGTACTTTGCACTATAATACCAATATATTTTTCTAGTAATCTCTCTCAAGCATATTTTTTATTTTTTTATGTTAAACTATGATAAGTTTGAAGTATTCTACAAATCAGCATTATGTGTTACATGTGTTAATATTTCCAGAGTACAACAAATTCTATAAAATTATATGTAAAAATTTATTGATGAAAAATTTGTGGTTTGATAAGCCAAAGAGCTTAGTTTTGCCTCAAAATGCCCAAAAATGTCAAAAAAAATGGTGATCTAAGCTTTGCAGACTATGCCACGCTATGGCATGTATATGGGTAGGACAATAGTAACATCCAAGGTAGGTTGCAAAGCTTAGATTAGTGCCATCCTGCCCATTCATACAGCATAGTGTTTGAGGTAGGCTGTAAAGCTCAAATCATCATTTTTTTGCTAGCTCAAGTATTCATACGCTTCTTGATACTCTAGTTCCTCCATGAGCAACAATTCAAGAGTATTAAGCATGTGTATCCAGTGTTGCTCATCCTCAATGCATGGGATATTCCTGACAAGAGGTTATTGAGCAGGAGGCTAGTTAGTATCTCCATGTAGTATGTTGGAAATTGCATCAAGGCCAAATGGAAAGATTCTCCAAGTCTCTATTTTGACTCACACTGCATCCTTCCTATTCTTTAGAAATTCTACACCATCATTCTAATCCTTAATCAATCGTGCATTACACATCCGAGGATGTCTAAGAAATATAACATAGTTAACACCTTTCATAATGACAAAGTTAACCAAAAGTGGACTTTGAATCCACCAATGACAATCAAATGGAAATATACAAGTTCATATGGTGGGTTTTCGCATGTGTGGAGAACATCTTTATTAAACTATTCTAACTCCAACTTTCATATCAAAGATTCCATATTTGATAGAGTCTCCAAGGGCTTCTATTAGAAGAATGGCATAATGCTCTACTCCTTCCCAAAAGGTGTTGAACCCCAAGGAAGCCCCAAGCCTCCTAGAGTTGAGGTACTTGAAAGGCTAGGTTTTTTATCACTTGTTGAGAACACAACTTTAGTTCTATCTATCCAATCCTTGAATGCTTGCCATATGGCAAGGATTCCTTTCATTAAGATTCCAAGTAAACTCGAGATGTTTCTAGATGCAAGGATCAAGATGATACCATGTTTTATCTCTTAATATTGGAGTTGATAATGCCATGCATATTGGGGAGTTGCAAGCTCTCACTCTTGTGCATGTTGGCCAAAGTAGAGTGGTTCAATGTTAGAATCACCAAGTTTTGGGGATTGAGTAGCCACATATATATGTGAAGCATGGGAGAAGCTATGGAGGCTAATGGTCTCCAAAGCTACCTTAGCTTGTAATTCCTCTTGTATTACTTTTACCCATTCCTTGACTTTATCTATTTTGGCCAATTGCCATTTAGGATTGGGATATTCACCTACTTTTGTTGCAGCCTTCTTGGTTTGGAACACTATTGTTGCATGTTCTGCACTCAAAATTGGAGTAGTGCCTATATGGTAGTTAAACCTTTGCTTTTCAACTTAAGATCAACACGCTTTTGTCTTTTCTTGGCATTCTTCTTACAAGTGTTGATCTATTTACTATGGTTAGCTCCTCAATGGTAATTTTGGATTTTTTCCCTATGCACTCTTGTAGGCACTAGCTAACATGCAAGTTGAATTGATCTCTGTGGATTGATACTTTCAAGTCTGATCGTGCGTGGTAAGGCATCCTTGACTTCTACATTAGGACACATTGAACTTTATGTGTTCAAAGTGGTATTTGCAAAATGAAGGGTATTGGATTTAGTCCAAGAAGTTCTTCGATATTGTTCAAAAATGATATGTTGTGAGTTGCCTTTCTCATTCTTCTACACAGAATCCACCTCTTTCTCTTTTGTTTGTGTAACCCTATGGCATTGCTTTGAGTTTTGGGTCCACCATTGTCCGAGACCTACATGTGGAAGTTGATCTATGAGTCAATCTATTAGTGCATGCACATCCATGTACTTGTCCATGGTGCTCATAGAAAGTTGCTCTCTAGTCTATTTTCCATGGTTGGATTTTCGAAAAACCAATTGAGAATTGGGTTTGTCCTGATAAGAACTAGCTATTTCTTGGATATTTTAGTTATAAAACCGGCTCACGGTTGATTTTTTCCACAAAAAAACCATCACATTTCCAGGCAAGATTTTCACTGGTAAGCCATCACATTTCAATGACTTTCTTGGTTTTTTCATTGGATAGGAAAAAGGTTTTTCGTGAGCGTTCGTTGCATGTGAACGAAAGCCTAGATTTTCATGTAAATGTGGATAGGCTAATTTGATCTCCCTGGAAGCTAAAAATCCCGGTGGTCTAATTTTGGTTAATCTGGAAACTAAAGTTTAAACTTTGAAGAACAATTAATTATTCATTTAAAAAATTTCTGGATTTCTGGATTTCAAGCCTTTGCGCTATCCCTGTGTCCCTTTTTAGGAACGCCTGCATTACATTACGTTTCTGCTTTTTGTTCGGTACAAGCAAAAGCTGGCGCTCTCTCTCTCTCTCTCTCGATAAAACCACAACGATGGAGGAAGAAGCAGCGCCCGGAAGAAGAAGAAGCAGCAGCCGCAAGAAGACATAAGACCGTAATTAATCCATGGACGTTATAACAATGCAGGCATCATCAATTCGCCATGTCGGGCTCGTGGTGATCCTGACGTTACTGCTCGCATCTTCATCGTCATCGTCATCTGCTGCTCCTTCATCATCGTCTTCTTCTTCTTCCTCAGATGTATCAAGAAGCGTGTCTTATGACAGCCGAGCTCTCCTCATTGATGGCCAGCGACAGCTTCTCATCTCAGCCTCCATCCATTATCCCCGCAGTACCCCTGAGGTACCACTTCGACTTCTTCAATTCTTTTATCGATATAGACAATTTCACTTCTCAGTTATCTGATTGTCACACTCTACTAGCTAGCATTGTCTTCATGTTGAACGAGTTCAGTGTACATCAACTCTTATAGGTTAATCTTAGTGCAATTCAAGTCATGTAGATTAATCTCACTGGGAATTGATAGACTAATCTCAGTGCAATTCAACAGTCATGTAGATTCATCTCACTGTAATTCACCTCATGTCGATTAATCTGAGTGTACCCAACTCATACAGATTAATCTTAGGCACCCATCAGTTATCTTATTACAAACTACTAGCTAGCATTGTCTTCACGTAGAATCAGCTCAGTGTACCTTCACTCATATAGCTTTAGGTCAGTGTATATCAACTCGTATGCATTAATCTCAGTGTACATCAACGACTCATAAGGTTAGTCTGGGCGTATTTCAACGTGTATAGACTCATCTCAGTGTAATTCAACTCATACAGATTAATCTCGTGCAGCTCACATCGACCCATATAGTGTACATTACCTCATATAGATTAATTATAGTCTACATCAATTCACATAGATTAATCTTGGTGTACATCAACTCATGTGTCAGGAATGACAATATTTAGCCCCTTTTCTGGTGATACACGCTTCAAAATTGAAGTGCAATTTTCAAGTTGATGCTTTTTTATATCAGCGTCCAAAGAGGATCTCATATACATAAACAGGATAGATGCTTGCAATTCATCATTGCCTTTCATACAGATAAACACAGACTTACAATTCATCAGCAAATCTGATATAAAATATGAATGGATCGATTTTTGGTTTTATGCATTATATGCAGATGTGGCCAGACCTCATCTCCAAAGCCAAAGATGGTGGAGTGGACGTTATAGAGAGCTATATTTTCTGGAATGCGCATGAGCCACAGCAAGGAAAGGTATGTGGAGACCTTTTCATACTGATGCCATGAGAATCTGTTTCTGTTGCAAGAATTTATGCAAGATACAATTCCAGTTCTGTATATGGCACACAGGTAGCACATTCAGAGTTCTCACATGCGCGTGTATTGCACATAAGTAGCATGCAGGCAGGCATCGCTGCCGTGCCTCTGTCATACACAGCTTATAGTGTGAATAGGATTAGGCCTATAAAATCAAGAAATTTAACAGACTTCAGGATTTTCTCCCGCACGTTCAGAAGCATTAGTTATAACACTTGATCTGTTTCACAGTATGATTTCGAAGGACGACTAGACTTTATCCAGTTTATCAAAGAGACCCAAAAGGCTGGTTTATACTTTCATCTTCGCATTGGACCATACGCGTGTGCAGAGTGGAACTATGGGTAACCAACTGTACTTGGAACTGTTCTTTCTTTAAAGAGGAGGCAAGCTCAATACCTATATGCATCTGAACAGCACTGACTAATGGACCTTTCTTGCAGAGGCTTTCCAGCATGGTTGCACTTCCTTCCTGGGATCAAGTTCAGAACTGATAACGCAGTTTTTAAGGTAGAGCAAATAATTGAAGTTATAAATGGGAGCATGCATCAAGGGCAACGAGTTCTTTCAGTGAATCAGCTGATTATTGGAATGTCGGATTGTTTTGCACAGGCTGAAATGGAGAGAATCACAAGAAAGATTGTGGACATGCTAAGAGAGCATAAATTATTCTATTGGCAAGGAGGGCCTGTCATCTTACTTCAGGTCTCTTTTGCTTGCTTTTGGAACCAATATCACCTGTGATTCTGCACAAGAAGATTTGTTGATTCATCATGAAAAGAAAAACAACACATTGATCATCCCTCAAAGAAAACACAGTAAAATGCCCAGGGCATTGACCAGAGACAAGAGTTTGCCCATTGTTTCCTTTCAGTTTTCATAACATAGCATAACTGCATGCTTTACTTAGTATAGATTATACGAATCTTTGCAATAACTTAACAAGTTTCAATCAGCTCTGACTAGAATTGTTGCACTCTCCATTAAATCTTGGATGCATTAAAGTTTCCCAAGTCTCTTATTACTGGATCTTGTTCAATCACAGATTGAGAATGAGTATGGTAACGTACAGAAGCCTTATGGAATTCCTGGCAAGAGATATATGCATTGGGCAGCAGGAATGGCTGTTGGCCTTGACACAAAAGTACCATGGGTGATGTGCCAACAGAAAGATGCCCCTCATTCAGTTGTAAGTATTATCCCTCTACTTCCCAGCATATTTTCATTTGCCAGTACAATAGATGCTCATTGAGACATTCTTATAATTATCTATTTGCAGATCAACACATGCAATGGATTTTACTGTGATACATTCAAGCCAAACTCCCCAAAGCCCAAAATGTGGACTGAGAATTGGACTGGATGGTAGGTTCTTGGAACTTGTTGATTAGATTACAGCCTGACAAAGGCAGCATGTAGTGTATTGAAGGACGTGCAACTTCTTGATCAAGTTATTGAGTTGAGGCACCAGCTTACACAACCAATGGCATGTGCAGGTTTCTCAACTTCGGTGGCTTACAACCTCATCGGCCCGTTGAAGACATTGCATTTTCTGTGGCACGGTTTTTCCAGAAAGGGGGAACATTTCAAAACTACTACATGGTAGCACTTCATTCCAGTTATGACCTTATACTACAGCTTATAATAGGCTATTTGAAGCTATATTCTTCTATGACTTCTATGATTTGATACTGATATATGTCTGAGCTCTTCACGATTTCAGTATCATGGCGGAACCAACTTTGGGCGTTCAGCTGGTGGGCCATTCATAGCAACAAGTTATGATTACGATGCACCTATAGATGAATATGGTTTGCTGAGGCAGCCAAAGTGGGGTCATTTGAAAGAACTGCACAAAGCCCTCAAACTTTGTGAAAAAGCTCTTCTCTTTGGTGAAGTAAACAACTTCTCATTGGGTCCATTACAAGAGGTAGATCTTTTGGTTCTCGATTGTAGTCAGTCTCTGTGTTAGCCTTGACAGAAAGCTAAACATGTTGCATGAAATTTGTCTGTTCCTTAGTTTTGTTCTCACTGAATGGGCTGACACAAGTGATTGCAATTACACAGGGAACTGTATACCAGACGAAAGAGAATGAATGCTCAGCCTTTCTTTCAAATAGAGATCCTCATCGAGCTGCAAAGGTTGATTTCCGAGGCCAAGTGTATGAACTTCCAGCTTGGTCAGTCAGTATATTGCCAGATTGCAAAACAATGATTTTCAACACTGCAAAGGTGAGTAAATTCATGAAATTTTGACATATACAGAAACAATTGGGGCTTCAGTTGCTTTCATCCAAGCTATTAATCTAACTGTGTATCCAACAGGTGAAGGAGCAGACTACAATTATGAATATGGCACCTGTAGATCAAAAGAATGTTGTGCCAGACTCAAAGCCATCACTGGCATGGAAATCCTACAAAGAACCAGTTGGGGCATGGGGAACCAATGCTTTCAAGCACACAGGCTTGAGAGATCAAATGAATACAACCAGAGATGTAACAGATTACATGTGGTACACGAAAAGGTAGCTCCTTAAATTGTCTAATACAACATCTCTCTATTTTTTGACATTTCAGTCACTCACTAGGTTGCGTCTGACTTTGTCTACAGCATTGATATTGATCGTGGATTCCTAGAGAATGCTACAAGAGCAAGCATGTCAATCAAGTCGTTAGGACATAGCATGCTCATTTTTATAAATGGACAACTTTCAGGTAATGATTATTTTCAACATGTATGTCCTTCCCTGCAATTAGTTTTCGCTTTGCCTAATAGACTAACACTGAAGAATTTGGAACGGTCAGGACAAGGTTATGGAAGCTATGACAATGCAGGTTTTCAGCTTCAACTACCTTTGCAGCTGAAAGAAGGAGAAAATGAAATCGCCCTCCTAAGCACCACAGTTGGGTTGCAGGTGCTATTACTTGAACACATTTTGACACTGAACTGATTTTCTGAAACATATTTTATTTTCTCAATGTGTTGCTTTGTGCATTAGTTCTCTGTTTTGATCTCAAGACTAACAGATTTTACATCGATGCAGAATTATGGCTCCTTCTTTGATAAGGCAGGTACAGGCGTTGATGGACCTCTTGCACTAATAGAAGTTAAAGGGCGTGGGAGATTTGACCTGTCATCTCTGGAATGGACATACCAGGTTAGAAAAGCAAATACAGGAAACCACAAAGTCACAACTACATTGAACAGTCTCAGCTCTAGTGAATCATGACTTACTTAAGCTGGTTTGATATACAGATTGGACTGGAAGGTGAATCATTGAGACTCTACTCTGATGTGGATACAACAAATGTTGCCTGGAACTCGGATCAAATGCCACCAAAATATCAGCCAATGATATGGTACAAGGTAAGGATAAAGTCTAATTATAGATGGACCTAGTTAGGAAGATGAAAAGCCATAACGGTAATCTAAGACTTCAGCATAGTATATCATGCTTTAGTGTATAAGTATCTTTCTTTGTCTAATATTTACTTTGTGATGGAAGCTTACCTTTGGAATCTGATGGCTGTAGACAACATTCAACTCTCCACCTGGAGATGACCCTGTGGCACTTGACCTTATGAGCATGGGCAAAGGTCATGCTTGGGTGAATGGCAGAGGAGTTGGTCGCTATTGGCTCAACTTCTTGTCTTCAAACCTGGGATGTTATGCTAAATGTGACTATCGAGGCAAATATGACCCAACTAAGTGCACCCAGAACTGTGGCCAACCATCTCAGCGCTGGTCTCTCTCTCTCTCTCTCTCTCTCTCTCTCTCTCTCTCTCTCTCTCTCTCTCTCTCTCTCTCTCTCTCTCTCTCTCTCTCTCTCTCTCTCTCTCTCTCTCTCTCTCTCTCTCTCTCTCCTACCCCCCAGAAAAAAAACCTTTTTGTTGTTATAACATGTGCTTCTTTAGCCTCCTACTAACATGAACTGTTTGTTCACTGTATAGGTACCACATTCCTAGGTCTTGGCTAAAACCCTCCGGGAACCAGCTGGTCTTACTGGAAGAGATCGGTGGAGATCCAACCAAAGTTTCATTTGTGACAAGGTCCCCAGTAACAATCTGTGCTCATGTCTCAGAACGACCTGCATTGGAACTTCAGTGTGGACAGCATCAAAGGATTTCTTCTGTAGATTTTGTAAGCTACGGAAATCCTGGAGGATCATGCCAGAACTTCTGGAGGGGAACCTGTGATGCCAAGGGAGCCATGGATGTTGTGAAGAAGGTAAAGCTGTCAATGGCTTCTACTCCTCTCTCTCTCTCTCTCGATATATATATGTGTGTGTTCAAATAAGTTGCAAGATGACTACTCTAAATGATAGAAGTTCTATTGTAATCATCACTCAACTTGCTATAGGTTGCAAGCTGAGATAATTCCTTCAGATAAAGGAAATTCCATTGGGAAACACACTCATTATGTTACTATTAGTTTGAAGGCAAGCCCTTAGTGACAATTTCACCCTTGTTTTTACAGGCTTGTGAAGGGAAAGAACACTGCTCAGTGGTGATTGCAGAGGTGAGCCTGGGGGAAGATCCTTGCCCAGGTGTGACTAAGAGTCTAGCCATTGAAGCCACATGCTCTCTCTGAAGGAGCAGCCAAATCAATGCGAGGTATCAAGCATAATAACATATGTATAGACCAACCACCTCAACCCCAATCGAAAGACTTGGGCCATGGAAGCTACATGCTCTTTTCCAAGGACTGGAGCATCAAAGCATACCAACCACCTGCAACCACATCCTTCATACCTTAATTCTTTTTCAAGGCAAGACCCATCCATCCTTAAGTGTTGCTGCCGTTGTATCACTTTGATGACTTGTACAAACAATTAAAATTCCTATTAAGTCTACATTACGCGAAGAAATAGGAAAAAAAGAGCAGAAAATGTAATTTCTACACTCAAACAAGAAGATTTGAATGTAGATACTCCAGAAGCTCCACTCCCCATGTGGTCTCAGGAGGATAACTTTTTAAACATGCATAATGTTTCAAGGACTATGGCTCCAATTATATCTTATGAAAGAGTCGGGTTCACTCCCATGCATTGTAACTCAATAGGTGAGTGGCCCCCAACAATTGTGAGGTTATAGCCATATAGAGATTCTATTCAGTTTAGTAG